>NC_089586.1:23256085-23614589 GCF_019320115.1 Miscanthus floridulus | reverse complement strand
TATCAAGGCCAGCCTTCACTTGGTTTTCATCATTGCCGTCAATTCTATTGCCAATTGGGTTGACCTAGAAAGAAATTTCATACATATTTTTACACTGGGACTGGAGAAAAGAAGATTACCGATTTGACAACTATAAGACAGAAGACTAATGAATTGGACACTAAATTTCTTTAGAGGTTGAGAAACCAGGAACTGTGCTTCTCCTTAAACTTGGTCGATGATCAACTAGCTGCTTTAATTGTTCAAGGAATGCTACCGATGTGAAAGAAAAGCTACTAGGACAAGAATTTGACAACTTGTGTCAATTGGTTCAACAAGTAGCAGCGCTCAATAGCTAATTCTAGAGTGTGCACAGAGATACCGGTTCCAAAAGAGTACCACAGTAGTCGAAGCTTATGATCCATACTCAGCCAATAACGACTATGAAGATGAAGAAGAAAGAGGTTGATGTGGCTGAATGGAATTGGGGCAAGAAGACAGTGATGGTGCCAAATCTTTGGGGAAGAGGAGTCAAGGAGAGCTATGACTTTGATGTCACCAAATCAACAAGCTTTTCGATTTCTTACTTGAGAAAGGGCAATCAAGTTGCCCAATGGTCATGTCATGTTGCCCCCTAATCATTAAAGATAAAGAAGTTCTGGCAAATTCCATAATGCTACTTCTCATTCCACCAACGAATGCGAAATTTTCTAGCAGTATATACAGAGGGCTATTCAGCAGGGGAGGCTCAAATTTGATACGCCTCGGAAAATGAAAGTTGACGATAATCCTTTCTCGGGAGAACAAAGCATGATTGATGCTAGGCTATTCAAAGAAAAAACTAAGATCCTAACATCAACCAAATCAAAAGAAGCTAGAACAGTTGATCCCAAGATGCAAATATCGGCTGACGAGTATAGAGAGACTAGGAGACATCGTGCTGGGCAAAGAGCCGATACGAGCAGGGAGAGACGTCAAAAGCAGAGACGACAAAGCCATGGGTTACATCTCGGATTCTGTTGAATAAGTGGCAGCGGCAGAAAGAAAAGGATTATCAGTGTTGGTTAAGGATCAAGCATACCAGCATCAACTGAAAGAAGAGATGTATGAAAGGAAACAAACTAAATTACATTGGAATTGTCCTTTCTTCAAACATTGCTGGAATGAAGGTTTGAAGTTATCTACCAGACATGAATGTTCAGAATGTAGCAATCAATATCGGGAAGTATAGGCAGTCTTAGACCAGCCACCGGTCTATCCATGCTCAAGATGCATATCATCATAATAACATGGATCAGCATTTAAAAAATAAAAGTGTTCATGATCGGCTTGGAAAAGAGTTGTTGACCGGACTGGGCTGATCATGAAGAGAAAGGCAACAAAAGAAAATGGTTTGGTAGGAGGGCCAATGGTGTCTAGGAGGTTTAACAAGAAACCAGAAGAGAAGATTGCAATGCCTAAAGAATAAAGAGATGGAACAGGCTTAGGCATCTAGTAAACCTAAGTATGGCGTACCAAGCAGATAGCCGATAGAAAACAACCATTAGCTAATATCCAAATGGCTTTTCTGTTGCCATCAGAATTCAGAGCTCCGGCAGATCAAGAAGTTATTTAGATTCGATGAATCAGAGTATAAGGAGATAGTTGCCCAAGTTAACGGTTGTACAGCAAGCAATATTTGACAAAACCAGTCAAACATCGGTATTTAAAAGTGTATATATGAAAGGTCTTGTTGATGGAAAGACGATGAACAAGATGTTGGTGGACGAAGGTGCTTTTGTTAATCTTATGCCTTACACTACTTTTTGTAAACTTGGCAACTGACTAGAAGATCTGAATGGAGACTGACATGATGCTTAAAGACTTCGGAGGTAATACGTCTAAGACTTGGGGGGCAATAAACATCGAACTAAACAATCGGGAAGCAAGACTTTGCTCACAACATTCTTCGTCATCGATGGAAAAGGGTCGTACAGTTTGCTCCTTGGTCGCGATTGGATTCATGCGAACTGCTGTATACCATCGACCATGCATCAGTGTTTGATTCAATGGCATGGAGATGATGTCAAACTGGTTCGTGTTGATGAGTCCGTGAGCATCGCAATAGCCGATCTAGTCTTTGGGAACTAGGAGACTTCGAATGTTTTTCTGGCAAGTCATGAGAAGAAGGCTTCATTAAGATCAGTAACGAAAGCCAATAGCCGATGCAAGCGATCGGCTCTGAGAGTTTGTTTTAGTAGAAAAAGTCACGGCTTCATGTCGGCAGTTGGATTAAAGGAAAAATAAGCATTGAGTCTTGGAGATGGATTTAGGCCGACGTATGTGAATGCTGAGTCAGAGTGTAAGCGCGATTCAGAGTTAATGGATTTCTTAAAAAAGTTATGTTTCGCTTAATAGGACGCTTGACTTGGGTTGATTAATCATTTGACCTTTGATATGAAAAGTTCTGCGGGGTGTTATCCTAACATTTGATCAACACTTGATAGCCGATTCATTCTTGGCTCTAATAGCCGGTACCAGGAGGGTATCGCCTCTATTTCAAAAAATGAAAATCTTTAAAAACAATGAAAGCCGATATGATATGTATCGCCTATAGAGCAAAAACAAAAAGCAAAAAATAGTCATACACAAGGGCATTGCACTAAGGCACATACATGAAAGAAAAGGAGTCTTTGTTCATCAGATTACCCTAAGTACAGACTAATCAAAGACCTTGTTCACCATATCCTGAGCGGATGTGATGTCTACTATGGCCTTCGCTGCCATGATGAAATCTTTGAGCAGGTCCTCATGCTCCTCAGGGCTGTCACCCATTGGGAAACCAGTCTCCATGGTGTGGAGTTCGTACCCAGTTTGGACTTGAGCCACGGTCAGCGCCACCACCGCACCATGACGAACGTCGTGGAGGGCGATTTCCCGAACGTGGACCATGACGTCTTGGAGATGAGCGTCGATAGGGGAACCTCGCGCATTGACAGTATATGTGGCTATGTTCACCGCCAGTTAGAGAGACTCTAACTACACCGTCAGGGCTGATAGTCATAGGAACAAAAGATTATCAAGATAAAGATAATGGAAATCGGAATGAGGCGTTCTTGGAATTTATCTTACCCGCCACCATGGCATCCGACTCGGCCAGCCGCGCTCAGACGGCGCTGGCCTCCTCCTCAGCCATGTGAAGGGTGGCCTGAGAGACCCCGAGGTGAATCTCCAGTTGGCCGTTCTCCCAAGTCACCTCAAAATAATGATTCTGAGCCATCCTCCACTCATGAAGGTAGCATCGGGCGTCGTCGCCATTGTAGGAGTCGGATGAATCTGACGACGAGGCCGACACAGAAGATGTCACATCAGAAGGCCCGCCGGCCCTAGGAAGAGGATGAAGATTGTCATTCACAACAAACCTATAGGCGAGTCAGAACTGTTCATCATCATAAACAAAAAATGTCAATCTCACCTCATGTGTCGGAGACGCTGGTTCATCAACATGTTCTCCTCTAGGATTTCCTCTGCCACGTGCTTGCCTCGTTGTCTTCGCCGGCCATGAGGGATGATTGGATCTACGAAAGGGAGAAGGAAAACCGCTATAGGATTTCGGCAGGCGGAGAAGAGCAAAGGAATAGTTGCAAGTGGAGATGTGTTCGAGGCCAAAGCCACTGGCTAGTATTTGAAGACTTGAAGCGAAGAGGCGGACGCCCCGGGACGCATAAAAGGCAACCGCAATTAATGGAAGGTGAAGCGCCACTTCACTAATGCCGATGGGAATATGGCGTTGAGCAACTGAAGGCAGGAAATCGAAGGGTTTCTCTTAATAAAAGCCGTGTTTTCAGACTTGATTGGATTAGAAGTCTAGGATCGGCTGTATCAAATCGGCTCTTTAGCCAAAAAAAGAAGTGTAATTAAATAATGGAGAGTATGATCGATTCTATACAAGATACGTGTTGACATGCAGATTTCAAGTCTAGAACGTCAAGGGTCGCTCTCAAAATTTCTAAGCCGAATAGCATCAGCTCCCGTGATCTGTTTGACTTCTTCGGCTGATCTAGGGATGCTCTCGAAGATGTACTTATGCCGGTCAATGGCAATGAGACTCCAGAGAAAGCTAGGGATGGATTACCCTTGATGGCCAAAAGCGAGATAGCCGGTATGGTTGCCTAATCGGGAGAAACCTTATCGGATCAAACGTTGTGCACCTGGTAATATTTACATTTTTGGAAACACTGGGAGGAGAAGAGGAATTTAGCAGAACAATCGAATGGGGAATATTTAAAGGAATATTACCCTAACATTTGGAGTAATACTTGACAGCCAATTTGCTCAGCTGTCAGTTCTAATAACCGATACTAGAAAGGTATCGCTTCTAGTGCGAAGATAAACCCAGAAGGGTAAAAGCCGATACAATACGTGTCGCTCGTAGGAGCGAGGCAAACACGGACAAAGTGGTGCATGAAGTAAAAGGAAAATCATTGGAGACGATGGAATTGTTAGCTTGATGTCACTTATTACAAGCTATAGACCAGAAAACACTTTGTTCACTATATCATCGGCCTAGGAGGTTAGGACTATAGAGTTGGCGGCGTCGGAGAAATCATCGACCAGGCACTCATAATCTCTAGGGTATCCAGTGGCTGGAGCTCCACGGGGAAGAAGCCAAAGATCGTGGCTAGAGTGAACTTGTGCAGCAGCCAGCGCCATGGTAGCGCCATGACGAACGCCATGAAGAGTAACTTCTCTGACATGGTTTGGGATGTCATACAAGTGAACTACTAGAATGGTGCCCCTGGCATTGACGAATCCTGCTGCATGGTCTGCAGCTAAACGGAGGTTTTCCTGATGAGCCGATAGATCTAAAGGATTTAAGGAAGAGGTGATCAGGGTATTAGAGGCAAAAGTTAAGAAGAAACAAAAATTATGGTAAATGTTTTACCAGTGATTCTGGCTTCAGCCTTAGCTAGCCTCTCCCGCATCAGGTTAGCCTTAGGGGGTGATCAGCCCTGAACTATGGCTAGAGCCAACTCCACAATAGCGAGGTAGTTGGCAAGTTTCTAGCTGGTCTAGCCAATGGAAGCGATCAAGTCGTCATTATCTCTTGGCCTCCTCAGATAGTGGGGAAGCTAGCGACAAATTGGTGCTGAGGATGACCCCAAAGGCTGAGTAGAGTTAGCCCTCTGCTCTGAAACGACAGGAGCATCACAAGGTGCACCCTCTTGATGATGGATGCGCTGGCGTGATGATGCAGATCCATCAAGAGCCTCCTCAGCAGATCTATTGTTGTTCTCCATGATTTCAAGCCTACGGAAAAAAGCAGAAACTATACTAAGGATGCATGAGGTTTGAGACGAAGCGGGTGGCTTTTTGATCCAGAGCCATGGCCCGTATATATAGCCTGGGAAGGCAAGAAGATAGACTTCGCCAGAGGTGTAAACTAAAATCAAGAACGGAAATGGATCGACACTCCAGAAATTCAGGGGATAGAAAAAGAAGAAATAACAAATTCAGACTTATTACTTCCCCGAATTACAAAATATCATGGGCGAATACGAAGAATTTACATTGACCAGAGACCGACCCACCAAGACTTCTTTGGATTGAAGGGAGTCTAGATCCCCACAAGGCCGAAGGTCATCGTGAACCGAGTCACGTTGGCCCATTGATAGAATTGTGCCAGGAAAAGGGGAAAGGCCACCCAACAGATACCCATCTGATTATCGGTGGCTAGGAAACTATGGGAAAGAAGCATGTGACTTTCCCAGTAGGCATTTGGTGGAACGAACAGGGGGAAGGTGTTCACACATTTTAGCCCTTGCAAATACTAGAACAGCTCTGTGAGCATGGTGAGAAGACACAGGTGATATCACAAGACTTCTTCTAGCCGCAGTAGCTGATCCTCTTGCTCAATAAGGCGCTAGAATGAGCGACACAATCACCCTATGCACAAGGATTCTTCTAACCACTCAAGATCTTCACAGTAAAAGAATAGACCATGGAGGGTTCGGTGGAGCTAGAAGCACTCGAGGGAGCAGATATGGAAGAAAACATGGCTAGATTGTTGAGTTGCTCTCACTAGGGTCGGATAAACATTTTATAGCCAACCCAGAAAGATGAATCCAAGTGCCCGTGAAGCAGTGACGCTCTTGGAAAAGTTTTGAGGTATAGGCTCATGAGCTGCGGATGGCGACAAATAGTAGACCCTAGATTAAGATTCTCTGTACATAACTACGGATGAATCAGGGATATAGACTTGATAATTTTGGAATAAAATTACTTTTATTCCAAAATTGGGGGGCATGTGTTTACACCAAAATTTGGAAGGAGACTCGCAGAGACTTAAAAGCTCCTAAGATCATGTCATCAAGGAAGCAATTGCGTGCAGATCGGAATTAGCTTATTCGAATGCAGCACTAGAATCGGCTTTTTTCAGGCAGCGCTGGTAGATAATGACAAAGGCTACGATCGGCGCTAAGATGAAACATGATGGACTCTACAAAAGGGGAAAGATTAGAGTCTAAGTTATCTTAAATTAGGAATGTTTTCCTTTATACCGAAGATTGTAACGAATCGTGGTCAAGTAGGATTCATGTTTAGACTCCGGGTATAAATACCGAACCCCGGCTATTGTAAAGAGAACAATCAATCCAATATACAAGTCATTTACTTTTTTGGCTCCGACCACCCCTTAGGAGTAGGAGTAAGTAGATCTTGGCGAGTTCTTCAACAAGTATGGCTGCATCGATCCGGTCGACCTCCACTGCTTATTGTAACTACCGTCATGGCTTATACCTCTGTTCATATGGCTGCATCGATCCGATCGACCTCCACTGTGACTCTGGTATAAGTTAGTTACCGATTCTTGCCTAGTTCAAGTATGGCTGCATCGACATGATCAACCCCCACTGCATGAACTAGATCAAGGTCAAGTTATCGGCTCTACCTTAGAATGGCAGTCTTTGGTAGATTTATTAAGTTACCGATATTGCTTATTGCTTTCATTATTTATCTAAATTACAGCAATATCACTCTGCCCGATTGGGATTGATCTAGATTGGCCTCATATCCTATTTAGCCCATCATTTGTTAATCTAAAACTGATCTAATATGTACATTAAATGATGAGTTACATTTTATCGGCTGTTTTACATCAATCTTGATCGTGCATAGCGTGCGGTTAGAGCATGTTGTGTCTTGAGTAGATTTATTGGCTAGTGAAAACCGTTCCATGGCCCGTTATCATAGCCTGTGTGATTCTGCCTCACACCACACTATTAGCACCGTGGAGTGGGGATCGTTATTCGGTAAATCTATTCCTGATGAGGCATGACTTTAACTATGCGCTATGCCTGAATCAGCTGTTTTAGCCGATATCGAGTGCTTTCATGAACAGTTCGCATCACGATACCATTGAAATAGAGATAGGTTGAAAGATGTGTTAGCCCCATGATCTTATTATTATATTATGGCCTGCATGATTCTACCTCATGCCCCACTAATATTAGTAATGAGTTAGGGTTGTTGAGTCTATTGTTATTTCTATGGCCTACATGATTCTGCCTCATGCCCCACTGATCATAGCGATAGATGAGATCTAACATGTTCATTAGATTTATCTTTATTAAATAGTTAAACGGTGTTGAATTGTTTCTTTATATAAAGGGGTTCGGTTGCTTGTAATCATTGGCTCAACATAAACCAATTATTGTTGACATCTTATTGCCAATTATTAATATCTGCTCAAATAATGACATTTATCTTAAATGATAACCGATTCTTCTTATACAATCCAATGAGCTTTAAACCGATTTATTCTCATGAATATGCTGGAATCGACTATTTAGTCGATCTCCTTTCATATCGGCTCTCAGAGCCGCACATTCAGGACTGTCTGGCAACACCGGCAAGTTCCACCCTTAATTACTGATAAGCTTTCTCTCCTTGTCAATTACAGGGTCAAATTGACTGGCATGTCTCAGGAGGAGTGCGTAGGATCGACCATCCATATGCTAAAGCTAGGCGGATCTACAACTCCATCGAGCAGACCCTTCTGGCTTACTGCGTGTGTCCTCGACACAGGACGAAAATTCTATGTCGACACCATCCTTTCTAAGTACATCATTATCAACAATTGAAATAGGCTTAGAATTTTTGCCTAGGGGACATGAATGTGCCATGTGTCCCCTTTCCTAGCATGAGTAGCACTTTCTCTTTAATTGAGCATTCTCTTCCTTGCTTATGTGGTGCTTTCCATTGCCTTGTCTCACATGGATTGCTTGAGCCTTCTTCTCAAGCTTGGTAGGACACTTAGAGGCAAAGTGTCCCGTATTTCCACACTTAAGCACTTGATGTGAGCATAATCTTTTTTCTCATCTTCATTCTTGCTTATCATCTTGGCATCTTGAGTTTACATTGGATGCCTTGCCTTTTCACCCCTTCTTGTTTTCTTCTTCTTCGTCATCAAGTCACCACCATCTTCATGATAGATCTTGACTTGCTCTTAGGGTGTCTTCTCTTGCTCAACTTGTGGCTTTGATTGAGGCTTCACTTATTGCTTCACTAATTGCTTGGTTGAGCACATTGAGGTAAGATGACCCCAAGTACGGCACTTGAAGCACTTCTCATGCTTGAGCTTATCTTCTTCTTTCTTTAACTTGAGCTTTTCTTCATTGGGGCAACCATTTGCAAGATGTCCCACTTCACGGCATTTGAAGCACATGAAATGAGAGAGCCTATCATTTTCTTGCTTCTTTATCTTTCTTTCTCTTTTTCTTTCGCCCTTGGTCATGCTCTTCTTGTTGAAGCCAACGCCACACTTGTCACATAGCTTCTTTGAGTCTTCAACATATGCTCAAAGGTGACTTTTGAGTTGTAGCACCTCTCTAACTTGTTGCTCAAATTCTTTACTTCATTTTTAAGCTCATTGTTCTCCTTCAAAAGGTTAGTCTCACAAGACATAGAAGTAGAACAAGCACATGGCATATCTAATAAATCATCACAAGAGGTCGATACATGCTTCTTGCCTATATCACAAGAGTTAGCAATAATTTGTGATTGATCAATTGACACATGTGATGAGCTCTCACTAGTTTTAGATTTTTCATTTGAAAGTTCTTTAGTGAGAAAAGCATGGTCTTGTACTAAGTTATCATGAGTAACACTAAGTTCCTCATGAGCCAATTTTAGCTCCTCATGTGAACAAGTAGTAACATAGAGTAGATGCTTTTGTTGTTCATATGTGTTCTTTAGAAAAGAGTTTTCAATTTTCAATTTCTCAGTTTTAGCCATCTCTTTTTCTAAAGCTTTGATCATGCAACCATACCTATTTAGAAGCTCCTCATATGAATCAAGATCAATCACATTTGCATTAGATACCTTAGTGTCACCTTGTGACATGAAGCAATGTGATGTAGTTGGAGAGCTTGAAGAAACATCACTCTCATAGCCCCAGCATGATCCATCATTATGACCATCAAGTGTGCATGGAGTAGCATCATTATTCGCATCACTTGTAGCATCATCATCAATCTTGTTAAGTGACCTTGTGGTATGATCATCATCATCATCACTTGACCATGAGATGGAGCAATCTTCCACAATCACCAAATCATGGTCATGCTCAACACACTCATGCGCCTCCTTCTTGGGCTCATCGTCAGAAACTATCCCATATTTCTCATTTAGATAACTCTAAATCTCATGGGTGGTCTTCATGTCAATGATCTCTCCAAATATGCAATCATCCAAAGATCTATACATGATGTTAGTAGCTTGGATGTCGAGATCTAGGCATTTCTCTTGTGCTTGAGTTAGATTATCTTCATCCAACACATGAGAAAAGCCTACATCTACCATCCACCATATTTGAGGGTAAATAAACTTAAAATTGCATATCATCCAATTTTTCCATCGTGTAAAGTGTGTGCCATAAAAATATGTGGACAATCAACATCTAGCCCATAAGTCGCCATCCTCTCGGGTCGATGAAGACCACAAATGAGAGACCTGCTCCCATACCACGTGTAGGGTTGAGATGGCAAACTAGAGGGGGATGAATAGTCCTTTCTAAAACTTAATCGCGTTGGCTAACCGAAACAAGTGCGGAATTAAAACTATCGGTCTAGCCAAGACTACACCCATCTATCTATGTTCTCTAGCACCTTGCAAAGATCCTAATTAAGCAACAAAGGTGTCGGGCTAGCTAGAGCTCACCTATCCAATTCTAAGAGCAAGGTCACACAAACCTATGCCACTAGTATTTTGCACACCAGGGAGCTCCTACATAATTCTAGTAAGCAAAAGCACAAAGCTCCTAAGCTCACTAGCAATGCTCAATAACAAGGCAACCAATGCTAAATTAGAGAGCGTAAATACTTAGCTACACAAACTAAGCAATATGGCTAACAAGGTTATACAAACCAAATTAGCCATGCAAGGGAGCAACTTCTATGCTACACAAGCAAGAAGGTAACTAGTGAGCTACACAAGCTAACTAATTATAAGAGAAACTACACAAGCACAATGTATATAAAAGTAATTACAAGCTTGTGTAAGGGGATTGCAAACCAACAGGAAGAACAATGTTGACACGATGATTTTTCTCCCTAGGTTCACGTGCTTGCCAACAAGCTATGTCCCTGTTGTGTCGACCGCTCACTTGGTGGTTCGGCGGCTAATTGGCATCACCCGCCAAGCTCGCATATTGGGCACCACAAGAACCTACCCCAAAAGTGAGGGTAGCTCAATGACACATTCAACTAGAGTTGCTCTTCACGGCTTCAGTGGGGCGAGCACAATGCCCCTCACAAAGCTCTTCTCCGGAGCACCGCACAAGCTTCTTGCAGGCTTCAACGGAGACCACCACCAAGCCATCTAGGAGGTGGCAACCTCCAAGAGTAACAAGCACCACCGGCTTGCAAGACGATCACCTAGTGCCACTCGATGTAACCTCATGATGCAACCTGTACTAGAATCGCTCACTCACTCGATCGGATGAACACTATCAAGCTCAAGTGAGTTACTGGGCTCCCAAGCACACCAACACAAGCCACCCAGGCTCAAGGGTGCTCCGCAACCAGCCAAAGGCTGGCTAACACTTCTATTTATAGCTCGATAGGCTAAAATAGCCGTTACCCCTTCACTGGACAAACTGTGCATCGACCGGATGCCTCGATCCCTACGTCCGGTCGCTACCACACTTCCACGTGTCACTAGCCGTTTAAACTAACTATTGCTACCAATGGCTATCTCCTACACATGCCAGCAGTCACTGATCAGACACGCTGCTTGGCTTGACCTGACGCTGCCCCAAGCCACGTCCGATCGATTCCAGTAACGGTCCAGAGAATCTTTTACATGACCGGACGCGTCTGCTCCTACATGACCAGACACAGACCAGTGTCCGATCAGCTCTGTGCCCGTGCGCTAACTCCAGCACCGCCTACATCACTATATGTCACCTATGACCGAACGCACCTCTGCTCCATGACCTGACGCGCTACCTCCTGAGTCCGGTTGTTTCTAGTGGGCTCCCCGAGCCTCTGTTTTGTGACCGAACGTGTCAGGTGAGTCATAATCGGACGCAGCACCTAAGTCCGGTCCTTCACCGCCTACCATGTCAGTAGAACCGGATGCTAAATAGTGTTCATCCAGAGTTCGGTCACTTTTCTTCTCCGAGTCTGGTCACAGGGCAAATCGAGCCTGAGAGCACCACCTTCTTTTATAATTGACCAGACGCTGGAACCCTGAGTCCGGTCACTTCGAACTTTGCGTTCGGTCACTGTTTGATAGTGAAAAACACCTCCTTCAATTAACCAACTTCTTCTCCTTTACAAATGTGCCAATACCACCAAGTGTACACCACCATGTTCATCTGTGTTAGCATTTTCACAATCATTTTTTAAAGGATTAGCCACTCAACTTGCCACGCCACTCGATCCTAGCAACGATGCAAAGTTAGATCACTCGAGTGGCACTAGATGACCAATATGCAAATAAGTTTGCCCCTCTTGATAGTACGGCCATCTATCCTAAACTCAGACATCATCAACTTCTCTACACACCTATGACCAAATGAAATGCCCTAGGTTATACCTTTCTGTCCTTGCGTCATTCCATTCCATCTCCTCCAATGTTCGATGCCACACAATACACCAACCATGATCAACACTTGATCATATCCACTTCATATCATCATATGCATCATATGGTGTTCGACCATCGATCTTAGACTTCACTTGCTCTTCACCGTTTGCCTCGTTGTCCTATCGACGCCCAAGTCATCGACTCAACTGCCCCTTCACACTTGGCATACCGGTCCATCGAGCCACTAATACATGTCTTGATCTCTCGCACCTGATCACATGACTCAATGTCCATGTTCTCATGTGCAATGATCTCCTTTCATCATCACATGTGTGAGGCTTTGCAACCATCTCCGACAGCCATTTCCACCTCCATGGCAATATGGTTGCCTCCACACAGCAATGTCATATTGTGGACTAGATCCACTGTGTATCTCACATAAACATAATTAGTCTACCTCAGGTGTCACTGCAATTGTACCAAAATCCAAACAAGGACATTTCATACCATCACTTATATAAACCCCAATAGTCCCTTGAGTACCACGAGGGTCTCAATTAAATCATAATTCACTAACCAAGATCGATCACATTGAGTTAAGGGAAACAATCAATGCATCACACATATCATAGAGTGTCACAACATGAAAGTCTTAAGAAGAAAAACTCGAGTTCAGAAACAAATATCTTATTACAATACCAATTCAAATATGATACAAAGAAAAAAGCAACATTTTTTTTGTTTTTTTTTTGTTGGTTTTTTAAAACTACATTATGTGTCATAGTCCTAAATTACATTGCCCAGTTATCAAACAAAACAAACCTCCAACAAAAGCAAAGCAAAGTAGTATAGAATACGGCCATGCTCGTTGGCCTTTATTCATTGGTGTCCATCATGGGACTAAAGCAAGGTGATACAATTACTTTCATACAAAGTGTCACCTACAATGAGGGGAATAAAACCCTGAGTACTCAATTGTACCCAGCAAGACTTACCCCACAGAGGTTAAATAAAAGACTCAAGGATATGTAAGACTATATTTGGTGGTGTAAGTTGGATAGCAATACTTTGCAAAAAGAGCTTACTAAAGTAATCCTTACTTTCAACTTTAGCTATAGAATTTAATATTGAGCTATTTAGAACTATATTAGCACTATCTTACACCATATAATTGAATTATAGAGAATAGTAAACAATTATAAAGAATTGTACCCATTTATAGAGAATAGTAACCATCATAATTCAATTGCTAACATCATATGCCAAGTATTTACTACGACTACTGGAGCAAGGTATGAGTTTCTCACTATCCAGGAGAGACGGCGATTCAAATCGATTACACTAGCTGGATAAAGCCTGTATCACACTCCCACGAGCTAGCAACCTCGCATGAGTCACCATTCACTCCATTCGACTGGTGAGTTTGGACCGTTTTGCAAAACTCATGATCCTGCATCCTCACATGAATTGCCCGTAGCCCGTAGTCCTGTGGCAAACATGGTCTTGGGACTAGTCCCCTTCCTTTAGGCTCCCCTCCCAAAAATGCTAACGATCCAAGTATCTCATCTCGAACAAGCTATTCTGTTCACAGTCGGAACAAGTTATCCGGCCGTTATGTGAAGGTATGTTCATCTCAACCAAAATCCAACAACGAAGCGGTCCTTAATTGACACAGATGGGATCAAAACATAGGGCAAGCCTGAGTCATTAACAACAACAACAACCGAGGATCCTGCCCGGTCGCCAATTATTAATCTCTGTATGATTCCATGGTTTCTCAATTGGACAAGTGACCACTTATATCTCGCAGGTGACAGGAATCACCTGACTTCTACCGGTCTAGGCATAACTAAGCATAGAGCGGTCTATATCTAGTTAAAAAGGGTGATAAATTTTTCTGGTCAAGGTACAAGATGCATCAACGGTTTCAAATCAACACCTAGAAACTTAATGCATAACTAAAGTTAACATTACTGAAGTGTAATTTAAAATAGAGATAGAAAGGAAAGTGAAATGTTCGGGGCTTGCCTCAGCAAAAAGTGGGAGGGTTCGTGGTTCAGGCACTCCGAAAGTGGTTCAGAGACTTGTCCTTCGCCTTTGGGTGGCAACTCCTGAGGGTTCTCCTCCTCGATGATCACGTACTCTACTGGAACTTCCTCCTCCAATCCTATATGTATGCAAGTGGTGCATAAATAAAGAGAATGCATAAAAGAATGCAAGATAGCAATGCCATGATGTTGAGTTGAAGAATGAAAACATGCAGCCCTAGTAGCATAGGAAACAAATTTGAACATGACCAACATCGAGGTTGCAAGGTGCTACTTAATTTAAATCTTTTATTGAATAGGTGCATATCTCTTCTCCAGTGGAGAAGGAAATTATTTCAATTCATCTAGATCACATTAATTTTAGGCGTATTTAGTACACCGACAAGATTTCACAAAACATCACAACATGATCACATCGCCATTCATCATAACAGGGTGGAAGTTTAGGCAAACAACAAATAGTATGCATATACACGTTATTATTGAATTCTATTTTTTATTATTAGCATGCTCATCATTGTGTGTGTGTCTATATATATATATATATATATACAATGTACAAAAATGAAAAAACCCAGCTGTTGTACAAATCTGATACTCAGTAGCACATACAAGTTGTAATTAGTATACTACATAAATTCATCACATTTGAATACATATAATATATATATATATATATATATATATATATATATATATATATTACTATATATATATATATATATATATCTATATATATATATAAAGGACAAATAATATAAACTTAATTCAACATAAACAGGGTCAGCCCACTTTTAGTGTCAAACAACAGATTTCATAATTTTTCTACATAAAGCATGTTACTAGAAAACTATGAAAATAGGTTTCATGAATTTTTAATACTTATAGCTTTAGATATCATTTTGGAAGCTAAAAGGTATTATTCTAAGTAAATAAAAACAATATATAAAAATTTATCAAACAGCAAATTTTATAATTCTAACATGTAGAGCACAAGAAGACAAAGCTAAAAAAATTTGGTTCACCATTTTTGGACTTTCCTAGCTCATGTTATGAATTTTCAAGTTTGATTCAAATAAAAACAGAAAAACAAATAAAAGCCACCCTATCCACTGCTAGGTACACCCAGTCCAGTGCACCCGAGTGACTGATTCACAGGACCCATGGCCCAACCGGCCCCACTGGTCAGAGAGAGAGAGAAGCAGGGGAGCGGCTTTGACCGGCCGGGGCTCGCTGGCGGCGAGGATTCCGGCGAAGGGGTTGGCACCATCGTGTTCTTCTTTCTATACCTCATCCAACAAGGTAGATGGTTGGGCTGATTGGGGTGGTTGGGAGCAGCGGCGGCGCTAATAGCGACTTCGGCGGCCTGGACGCACGGCGGCGGCGGCAGACTCGCCGGCTTTCGGCCGGGGCTTGGCCGGAGCGCGTGCTCGGGGATCAGGGATGCTATTTAGGAGGTCTATGCTTTGGTATAGGTCCCGGCGGGGCTGCATCGAGGCGCGGTCACGAGCAGGGCAGCGCGGCGTCCAGAGCAACGCGGCGCACTCGGCGTTCCGCGGGTCGGCGGTGGCGAAAACGGAAAATGGCCACCGGGGAAAGATTTGGAGACCCAAAGTGGTACCTAAACGGGACACAGGGAGGGAAGATGAAGACAGGGAACGGATTGGCTGCGTACGAGCTCAACTCGGCGCCAATGGCGGCCATGGCGACGGCGTGGCCCGCTCGGCTCTCACCTGCGATGAACGATGTAGCTACTAGGTCGGGACGGGAGATAAGCGCATGGAGAAGCTATGGACGCGACGAATTGGACGGAGAGTGAGCGGTGGCTGCAAACTTGGCGGGCGGACAGAGGAGAACGGCGGCAAGGAGAGGAAGAGGAAAAGAAGGAGTTGGCCGGCGTCGGGCATTGAATGAGCGCGGACGACACTTCTCCAGGCTTGCCAACGTGGCTCGGATACTGCTCACGGTGGCTGCGTGGCTCAAACGGCGAAACGCCGAGAAGATCGACGTCGACGGCGAGGCAGCCAAGCAGGCTGCTGCTGGCGTGTACTGTAGCAGTCTGACAGGGCTTATTCTTCCCTCTATTTCTCTCGATCTGTTCATCTTAAGCTAAAGATTCATTACTAAAAGTTGTATATCTGAAATAGATCTCCAATAAAGATTTAAGGATAAAAGGCTAATTCTAAATGGTTAGTGAGATTAAGAATTTTGAAAACCGATACTTGAAAACTGAAAAACTGAATCCATTCTGTGTTACAAACAAAGTTAGTTTGATACTTCGAGCAATTAATTAGGGATCAATTAATATTCCAATAGCATAATAAAAGGTACATTTTCAAATTTCAAACCTTATACTATAAAATGGTATTATTGTTGTATAAGTTTTATTATGAAAATTGATTAGATAAATTCCCAAACATTGAACTTGCTAACTGCTAATCTCAGAAATTTCTTAAGAGATTCAAAACAACACTAGATTGAAACTTGTGGCTACTGTTTGGACATGTTAGAAGTGGATTTGATCCTTGATCCTCAAGCAAAGTTTGTAGACCACAATCCATATTGCCACTTTTATTTAGGGTCAAACCTCAGAACATGCTCCAAACTTAAAGTTTTATTTTAGTCAAAACAGCATCATGAAAAAAGGTTTTAAACACAATTTAACACTTGGAAGCATATTTTGACTAAATGATAAACACAAACCCTAACTCATTTGTGATCCTATGTTGATCTAAGTTACTTAGGTGATCAAACATCAAGCACTTGAGTTATGTTATCAACATGAACAAATAAAATCACTCATTAAAAGCAAAGCATCACATAGAAGCATCATAGACTAAATCAAAAACATTATCATATGCTTATGATCATGAATGAATAAATGATGTTTATGCTTATGGAATACAGGTGCTAATGCAAACTTAACATCTAGGGTGTTACAAAACCCTATCCCTATGAGCACTTCTAAAGGGCTGAGCCGGCAGATCTCGAGATTCAGGAAAATGCGAGCACCTATGCCAAATCAAAAACTTTGAATCCGGATGGACATGCTCCACCTCGAAGGACCTAACCTGATCAGTTCGCGATTCTTTTCGTCATTTATGTTTGCATGTCAAATACATCCGAGCATTTGTGGTGACTGGGTTAAGCCGAAAAAATCCTTACCACGACCGTCCTAACTTCCTAAGACTCGTAGGCTGGCCAAAACCCTGACAGGCTTGAATTTGCTTTGCTCTAATCTGAAATCTGCGAGAAAACAGAAAGAGGCCTTTTGCCCCCTTCGTGTGTGGGCGGACGGAATTCACTTGTCTCAGTTGTCTGCGACAACTAGGCCCACTTAATCGGATGAGCCCAGCAAAGGTCGCACCCAACCGGCAGCTCGTCAACCGTGGCACTGTGGCAGAAACGAATTGCAGGTCACGGCCTCTCAAGCCTCAAGTCAGACATCTCTCGCTCTTCTGTTCTGGGAGCATATTAAATTGATCTTTTTTTCTGTGGCTCAGATGATGTAGTACACATCTCGCCCTGATTCAAAGGATAAGTACGCCCTCTCTTATATATATACTAGTAGTTCATAGTACTTGTTTATAAAAGAAATAGCCCACGATTTCATTCAGAAAAGTCGTGCTGCTGCTAGTTTCCTCCCCGCTTTCCTCGTGAGCTCCGCAGGACTGACTACGTGCTGCAGACGCGGGCGCCAAGTGTGTCGACAACTTGGCACGTCGGCTCGTCAGCTGACTGTTAGCCGATTTATTACGAGATAAAAAAAAATACTGTTTATTCGCTGAAATAATATGGCGCAGGCAATTAGGACTATGTATGCACGTCGGTTGCGGTGGATACGGTTTGCATGAAATTTTTTTCCGACCCGGAGCGCGCGGCCGGCCTTTTTGTTTGGGCAAAGCAACCGCATCTCTTTCCGGGGCCTTTTTAGGCACGTTGCCTGCCGCCGCGAGTCGTCGTGCTCGTGCCGTGCGTGTCCTCTCCGCGCGCGCGCGAGAGAGGCAGATAGGCTGGCAGGTGGCCACCCACCACCGGCCACCGGGCGGGGGGCTCGGCGCCCCGGAAAAGCCCGCGCGCTTACCCAAGCGAGTGAGACGCACCTGCGCCGCGGCGAGCCTGGATGCGAAAGGCGGAGGAAACGCGAGGGGGAGGCGCGTCAAAAGACTCGGCGTCTCGGGCCGACGACCTCTCGGACTGGGTGGAGTTCCCGTGCGTGAAAAGGATGGAGAAAAGGGGGGGGGGGGGGGGGGGGGATGGAGAATGGAAGGGGCGGTAAATAATGCATGAATGCACTCGTGCCTGAAAAAGAGACAAGGAATCCGCTCGCTTTGCCGGTCGTCGTCTTTCGTACGTTCATCAGCCTAAAATAAAAGGCGGTTTAGGTTAGTTATTTACCACAGCTGCCGTGGCGGGTGGTTATTCAGCTTTTGCTTTTCTTCCCTGGAATTGCATCAGGGTGAAACCCCCCTTTTTTTAAAATAGTGTTGTTATGCTCCTAGTATACCGTAGCGGCCAGTTCTTTCTTCGTTTTCAGTTGACTAAATGGCGATTAGCATCATGGAGAGTAACTACCTAACTAATAATGGTCCTAACTGTATGCACAAAAAATAGCTAATTTTAGCACCTGGTAAATTGCTACTGCCACTAGTAACAAGGGAGTATCCTCGCTGCCGGCGAAATTTAGCATGCATGGGTCGCGCTCGTGCTGTAGATTGCGGAGCCAAAGATAGACATGACAACCTGGATCGAGTGCACGCTACCTCAGGGCTCACGCACTGTCACATGTAGAGCCTCTTTAGTGGGGCTTCTGCAGAGGCTTCATGTCGGGTACCACGAGAAGGGGTCCCCTAAGCGACAATCGAAAAAATCGTTTAGACCTCGTCAAAGTCAAAGCCAAGGGACAACTGTTGGCTAAACCTCGGCCATGTCCGAAGCCGCCTACTTTCTGCCTCGCTAGAGGCCTCGGCCGGCCTACCGAATCTCCGTCTCGCTAGAGGCCTCGCACGGAGGGCCTCGGACGGCTTACCGATTTTCCGTCTCGCTCAAGGCCTCGCGCGAAAGGCCTCAGCCGAGGAACCAATTCTCAAGTCTCGCCCGAGGCCCCACGCGTACAGCCTCGGACGAGACGCCGATTCTCCGCCTCGCTCAAGGCCGGCTCGGCAAAACGACCCCGTCACCTCCGCCTCGACCAACTTCCCAGACAAGACGCCACGACCGACCGGCGCGTTCGACTGCTCCCGCGATATCAGCCGAACGACGGCTCGACACAACGGCGTGACCGACTGGACGCCAGTCACATCGAAACCATGCCGCCCGAGATAGGACTAGACAGGGGTTACCAACACTGTGATCGGTACTGTGCCCACGATCGACGCCTGTACTGCACTGTGCTACCTAACCCCTGCTCCAGAAACAACGCGGCGTACGAAGTCAAGTCCAGGTTACTATAGGCTTGGAATCAGTGTACAAAACCAACTGCTCCCTCCACGCCTCGGCAGTCTACTTCGGGGTCTCGGCAACCTCGGGATTCGTGCCTGCCGAGCCCCTTACAACGGCTCGGCCTCGGCACCAACTGGGCCTCAGCTCGTCACGCAGTCAATGCACAGCAACCAGCACGTCGCTCGTCAGGCCCTGCGTCCAGCAATCACTGGAGTTCCCACATCGCATAAGTTCGGATGTGACCGACGCGTTGCTCCAGCACTTCAAGGGCAGGACCACTCCATCAACCATACCGCTACAGTAATAGGCTACAGGGCTCGAACATGCTGCCTCTATTCGCACGACGCCGCATAGCTAACACATGTATCACCCCTGTCCCCCCTTCAACTATAAAAGGGAGGGATTTGGGCCGTTTCGGGGGAGAGAGATGGACAGGTTCACGAGGTAGACGAACACACACTCGACGTTCTGTAACACGCGCACTTCTCCGCCGCCTGAGATCAACATCTCAAGCAATCCGCAATATTTCGGTGCTCCGCCGCCTGAGATCAACTCCATGCAGAGACCTAGGACTAGCTCCCTCTCTCACCCTGCTTGTAACCCCCTACTACAAGTATTTCGGTGCAAGGAATACAAGATCGATCTCTCTGACTAGACGTAGGGAACCCATCGCCCGAACCAGTATAAACCTTATGTCTCTTTGCATCACCATCCGAGATTAGGGACACGCAGTATGTTTTTACTAGTTGGTTGAGGGCCTGCCGGTCCAAAACACCGACAGTTGGCGTGCCAGGTAGGGGCTCACTGCGTGTCAGCTTCATATCCCTAACAAGTTTCGGATGGCAGATCTTGTACGTCTACTGCATCTCGGCACGGTGATCTGATTCGGGAGCCTAGAGTTCATGTCTCTAGGATGTGAGTACAATATGGTACTTCTCACACCCCGAGCCCCACCGACCAATGACGACGTCACGCACCGGTAGCCTAGGCGCAGGCGGCGCCCGGGCGGCCGCTCACGTCGCGCTCGCCAGGCGCGACGCGAGCAGAGCCACCCTGACACCACGCGAACTCAGGGCGACACGCCGCCCTTCACTGGTATCCCACGCCCAGCTGCTGGCACAAGGTCCCTGGTTGGGGACCTGTCTAGCCTGAGGCTGGACGAGGGAAAGACGCCGGTGGCGCACGACGACGCCCCATCATCAAGCTCTGCCCCGCCACGTCCTGAGGAGTCGACTTCGGTGGAGCAAAGCTCGGCGATGGCACCATCCCCGTACCCCTTCGGGTTGAGAAATGCTGCTGCCACCTATGCTTCCGCCTACGCTTCTGCTCACGCAGAGCCCTCGAGATGCTACCAACGCTTCGCCCTCGAATTCGGCACCACGACTTCGACTCACACCCATGCTGACTCCTCGGAGGAGGACGAGGCGTGGGCCTGAGCAGACTTCTTCGGACTTCGCGACCCTGAAGCCATGCACCGCTTCCTGGCCACGAGCGACTACTGCTTTGGCTACTCTGACTCTGACGACGAAGGCACTTACGATCCCACTCGTGAGTGCTTCCACGTCGGGCTCGGGATGCCGAGCACGAGCGATGAGGACAAGGGGGCAAGCAATCGTACCCCACTTCGCCAGGGAGCGGGCGATGCCACGCCCTCACGCGTTGTCCCACCAGCAGCGCGGAATGAGAGCCTCGCCCTCAGACAACTTCGATGCTCGGACCTGGAGCAGCTCCATGAGCTTCAGGCCAAGGTCGAGCAAGACCGACTCCTTCTACAGTAGCTCTGAGACACTCTCGAGCAGCAGTAGCAGGGTTGCGGTGATGGCGGAGGAGCCCGGCGGAGGGCCCACGACATCCACCACCGCATCAACAATGACGAAGGGGGTGAGCAACCCCCAATCTTCAATCATGCTAGCTAGAACATCGCGGCTGCAGCAATGCTAGTCTGAACGATGCCCGAACCCTCTACTACGGAGGGGCGATGGGTCCGCGGTGAGCTCCGGGATCTCCTCGAGACCGCCACGGTGCAGCAGGCCGAGAGTTCCACCTCAGTACTGTGCCCACGACCGGCGCCTGTACTATACTATGCTACCTAACCCCTGCTCCAGAAACAACGTGGCGTACGGAGTCAAGTCCAGGTTACTATAGCCTCGAAATCAGTGTACAAAACCAACTGCTCCCTCCACGCCTCGGTAGTCTACTTCGGGGTCTCAGCAACCTCGGGATTCACGCCTACCGAGCCCCATACAACGGCTCAGCCTCGGGACCAACAGGGCCTCGGCTCGTCATGCAGTCAACGCACAGCAACCAGCACGTCGCTCGCCAGGCCCTGCGTCCAGCAATCACTGGAGCTCCCACGTCACACAAGTTCGGATGTGACCGACGCGTTGCTCCAGCACTTCAAGGGCAGGACCACTCCATCAACCATACCGCCACAGTAATAGGCTACAGGGCTCGGACATGCCTCCTCTGTTCGCACGACGCCGCATAGCTAACACATGTATCACCCCTGTCCCCCCTTCAACTATAAAAGGGAGGGATTTGGGCCGTTTTGGGGGAGAGAGAGGGACAGGTTCACGAGGTAGACGAACACACACTCGACGTTCTGTAACACGCGCACTTCTCCGTCGCCTGAGATCAACATCTCAAGCAATCCACGCCGCTCCATGCAGAGACCTAGGACTAGCTCCCTCTCTCGCCTGCTTATAACCTCCTACTACGAGTATTTCGGTGCAAGGAATACAAGATCGATCTCTCTGACTAGACGTAGGGAACCCATCGTCCGAACCAGTATAAACCTTGTGTCTCTTTGCATCACCATCCGGGATTAGGGGCACGCAGTACGTTTTTACTAGTTGGTTGAGGGTCCGCTGGTCCAAAACACCGACACTTCAGCTCCAGCTTCTGCATGAGCTGTGCCAAATGCCTATTTTGGAAAGGGCTCCGCATGGGAAACCGGTCAAGAGCCAGAGCTATTTTTTGCCTGCGCAGGAGAAGCCTCAAAAACGAGCTTCGGGTGGCTCCTTGCTGTGGGTTCACGTCGTCTTGTGCGAAGGAACCGTTTTGCTAAACGTTTTCTAGAACGGCTTCAGCTCCTTCAAAGGAGCTGCTTCTTCAGAGGAGCCAGAGCTGGAGCTATTTTTAGAAGAACCAGAGCCCTGCCAAACAGGCCAGTAGTATGCTCAGGGCATGCAATGCGACACACAACGGAATTCTTTATTCTTATTCTGGCATGCTACAAGTAGTAGGCGACGTTAAATTAGGCCCTGTTTAGATTTCAAAAATTTTCACCTCAAAGTGTCACATCGAATCTTGCGACACATACATGGAGTACTAAATATAGACGAAAAACAAAACTAATTGCACAGTTAGGTGAGAAATCGCGAGACGAAACTTTCGAACCTAATTAGTCCATAATTAGACACTAAATGCTAAATACAAACGAAAATGCTACCGTAGCCAAAACCAAAAAAAATTGCCAGCTAAACGCGCCCTTAGTAGTACTAGCACACTGCACACCACGCGTACAACACAACACGACGCCATTTGGTTGTACTCCACTACTCCATCGGCGCTAGCTTTTCCATTAACCCAACTCCCAAGCGTGTGTATCATGTGCAGCAAAATTGGCCAATATATATGACACGTTCGTTTGACTAATAAACCATGATTGAAAGTAATGTTGGCTAATTTATGAAAAAAGTCTACTTAAACTCTCAACTATCAACCATGGTCTACTTTACCCTCAAACTATAAAATCGTCTATTTTACCCCCTAAACTTTTCAAAACCGTCAATTTTACCCCCGGTGGTTTTCAACGGTGGTTTTGCTACAGTAACGGTGGTTTGCAACGCTACCCGTGGTTTCACCTTTTTCTTTTTTTATTTATTTTCGCTGAACCTTTGAAAAATTATAGTAAATCATAGAAAAAATCATAAAATGAAAAATCTAATTTTGTTGGACTCCACATGAGTAGATCTACATAGTTAACATATAATGTGGTATGCTTTAGTACAAAGGTTTTGCTGTACTTTTAGATTAATTGGAAAATCTAATTTTGTCCGTAATTAATTGGAATTTATCTATAACTAAGTTATACATGGTCCAATGAGTACGAAATTTTTACTATAGTTCAAGCATACAATAATTAGTCTACCATAAAAATTTCACCATAATTGGACCACAGAAGTTGCAGCTATGAATTGTTCCAATTAATTACAGATAAAATTGGATTTTTCAATTAATCTAAAACTACAGCAAAAATTTTGTATTAAAGCATATCATATTATATGTTCATTGTGTAGATCTACTCATGTGGAGTCCAACAAAATTAGATTTTCCATTTTATAATTTTTCTGTGATTTACTATGATTTTTTAAAGATTCACCAGAAATAAGTAAAAAAGGAAAAGACAAAACCACCATTACTGTAGCAAAACCACTGTCGAAAACCGCTAGGGGTAAAATAGACGGTTTTAAAAAGTTCAGGGGGTAAAATAGACGGTTTCATAGTTTGGGGTGTGAAGTAGACCATAGTTAATAGGTGGAGAATTAAGTAGACTTTTTTCGCTAATTTATCTTGAGAGAAAAATATTATTCATTGACTTAAAAAAAAATATAGCTTTTAAACCAAACGTGACGCCGCGCAACAGTGGTGGCTGATGACCAATACAATAATACTGCTGCTACAGCCTACGCTACGGTAGGATCTCAAGGAGCGAGCAGTTTTGCAAATTTACGCAAGCTCCAGTTCTCTCTTTCTCATTTTCCTTTTCTTTTTAAAAAATACTACTAGTACACGTAGTACTACTACCAGTACTATAGCACTAGCGCATCTGCAGCTTCGATGCGCGGCGCACGGAGATTCGTGCGCCGTACTACGTAGGTTGGGATTTGGGGGGGGGGGGGGGGGGGGGGGGGGGGGGGCGGCCCAGCCTGCTAATGATTGTGACCGTGGGAAATGCAAATGCACTGCACTGCAGCTTCTGTAAACAAGTTTTCATAGAACCTCCTTGGCACTGCAGGAAGAGGTTTTAGCTCCGGTTCTAAAGGGCTTCAGCTTCGACTTCTGCAGGAGCTGTGCTAAATGTCTGTTTTATAAAGGGCTTTGCATAGGGAGCCGGTCAAGAGCCGGAGCTATTTTTTGCCTGCGCAGGAGAAGCCTAAAAACAAGCTTCGCGCGGCTCCTTGCTGTGGGTTCACGTCGTCTAGTGCGAAGGAGCCGTTTTGCCAAATGTTTTTCAGAACGGCTTTAGCTCCTCCAGAGGAGCTACTCCTTCGAAGGAGTCAGAACCGGAACCATTTTCAAAGGAACCAGAGCCCTGCCAAACAGGCCTATAGTATAGGTGGGGTTTTCATTTTCATGGTTTCAGGACTCACATTATAAACAAGTTTTGTCCCTATGAAACTTATTTCATCCCATCTATGAAACTTATTTTATTTCATAAAACATTTACATCTCTCTTCATGTAAACTATACAAGGTTAACGAAGATTTAATGTCAGTGAAATTCCTATTGAGACTAACCTTCTTCAAATTGTTACGGCTACAGATTATGGATCCATTCTATCGACTTTTATAATCCCTAGCTAAAACAATGCAAATGTAGAATTTTTTTTTCTTATCCTAGAATTTTTTTAGATAATAGATAGTTTATACCCGGCTTCATTTATCAACTGATAGAATCAGGCCAATTATTACAACGTCTCGCCCAAAGGCACACACACAGACTTCAAAAACAACACCTTTGCCGCCAGCCACACTGGTAACCGAAACAAAATAAAGTTTAGACTAAACATAACCAAGACGTCTTGTAGATAACTATCCATTTGAACTAAAAAACTGCGGAGCTGGCGATTCTAGGTGTTATCCAACTAGGATCAGCTGATCCCGCTGATTATCATGCCGCTGCAATCTTGCCCATTGTCGAAGCCAGTACCTTTGTCAGGTGGGTTCCCCTGAAGAATTTTTTTTCTTATCCCAGATGACACAATCCAACAATCTATTGAAACCCAACACATTTGTTGGATTGTGCATGGTATTCGTGAACTACAATCCAAGCTGACACATAGTAGCCATTAGCCTTGCCTGCAAAAAAATTGTTAGCCTTTGGATCCTCAGCTCACCACTCTCCACTATCTAAGGATCTACAAACCACTTTTAAGGATCCCTAGCTAAAGCAAACGCAGCCTAAGCTAAGGTTATATGCATTTTGCTTTATAGAAGTTTATAACTTGTTTGGAACTCAGATTGTTTCCATAGTATAGAATTCCTCAAAATCTTTTGTGAAGGGACCTTCACAGGGCAAAATATTCTAACAATGTCCTAATAAACAGTCCTAAGCACAAAATGTACTGATTCTTGGATAATACTCCCTTCATCTCAAATTGTAAGTCGTCATGATTTTTATAGATTCGTAGGGTTTTTTACTTATGTATCTATAAATAACATATATCTAAGTATGTAGCAAAAACAATAATGTAACTAACAAAATGACTTATAATTTGAAATAGATGGAGTAATAATTCATAAGAAGAACCGGAGGTCTCTTGTCTCTTTTGTGTAGTATATCTTTAGTAGCGCGTAGTTCTAGAAATGGCAGAAATTGTGAGGGAAAATAGAGAGGAAAGAGAGTCACAAACACTAGTAGAGAAACGACTTTTGATCCACTTCGAAATTTGGCTTTAGTCCTGGTATTTTTCGCGCCCGGGACTAGAGAAACCTTTAGTCCCGGTTGGTAGCTCCAACCGGGACTAAAGGTCCATGCCCAACGGCTACCGCGGTAGGCTTTTGCTGTAGGGGACCTTTAGTCCCGGTTAGAGCTACCAACCGGGACTAAAGGTTAACTTTTACTCCCGGCTGGAGGCTCCGTCCGGGACTAGAAAGAGACCTTTAGTCTCGGTTGCTGTCTTCAACCGGGACTAAAGGTCCCCTCCTATATACCCTTTCCTCCTCCCTGCCACCCGCTAACTTGACATCGGCCAACCAAATTCCCCCGCCGCCCCTCCACTGGTTCCCAACACTTCATCTTCCCCCAAATCGAGCTCGATTCAACGCGCAGCTCAAAGGGACAGCCCAAGGAGAAGGAAGAGAAGAGCAGTGCTCAGGAAGAGAAGCGTGTTGCCGCCATCACCACCGCTGCTACTTTGTTCGAGCTCATCCCGCTGCCCGGCTGACTGATGGCCACGAGGCACAGGGCGTGGTCCTCCCCCACCTCCCCGTTCACCCCATCTTCCGGCACCAGGTAACCAACTGCTTGTGACTTTCCCCTGCCTTGTAGGTCCCCTTGGTCCTGATCTGATCCGCTGCAGGTGGGGGTGGGATTTGCCGTTGCTGCTGCTACTTGGGGATAGGAGATTCGGATGAGGATATCATGGATTTATTCTCTCGAGATTTCAATTTTGATTATTCCACTCTACATCACTGTCGGCTGCTTGGTTAGATTCTGTTCCTATAGGCAGTCACAGATTATCCATGGTACTGATATCGATGACCCCCTATTATGTTCCAAGATCTTTGCGAATCTACTGATGCTATTGTTTTGTTCCTGCTCTGTTCCTTAGTGTAGCCAAGATCTGTACAAGCAGACGAGTTAATGGAAAAGAAAAACCAAACTTTGTATTTTGGTACAAAATGTTCGAACATTATAAGCGTGTAGAATACGTATATTATTAGCAGCGTAGAATACGTATTCGAAAACCTATTCGAAAACCAAAACAAATCATCAATTGAAAATAGAAACAAAAAAAAGAAAAAAAAACCTTTAGTCCCGGTTGGTAATACCAACTGGGACTAAAGGGCCGGCCCACGTGGCCAGGCCGGGAGGCCTCTTTAGGCCCACGTGGCGAGAAACCGGGACTAAAGGAAAGGCCCTTTAGTCCCAGATTCGTGCTCCCGGTTAGGAAATCGGAACTAAAGGGGTTTCTATACCAGTGAGAGACAACAAAAAAATATATTTGTATTCGATAGGTAGTGGCTTAATAAAGTTTTTCATTTTTAACTAGAATTAGACTATGAATGGAAATCACCACTACTATATGCCTGCGATGATCGTGACCTGTGGAGTACCTTGACCTCGCCAACGTGCGTGCGCCAGTAGTGATCCATAGTGCCGGTTCCAATTATATGCCACTTGCTGTGCCATGTGGCCACCTGGTACAGGCCCAAATAATTGTATTTGTGCTAGTAAAAAGTGGGACATGGCGGGCGCACGATCACCTGGCTCTTGTATCGGACAACATGCGACGACCAATTATGGCCGATCCGACCAACCGGATGGATGGAGGCGAAGAGCTAGCCCACCTTGCATCATTGGCAAAATGAAGCAGGCAACAGCCACTATCGTAACCGGGAAATTCACTGTTAGCATGCCATTTGAAGTTGACTATATAAGGCCACTAATACATACTCCGTCGAAAAAAAAAACTTTAAGGCCATAGGATTTTTAAAGATACATTAGTCTTCAATGAAAATTGCCCACATACCTCTATATATTTAAGATGAACTACACTAATTAAGAATTAAACCACTCATTAAATGGATATGCTAATTTTATGTTCACTCGTGTTGCACTTGTGTTATATATATAATTCATTCTATGTTTCTTACTACTAGCCATCGTGAACTTCCTAAGTATAGCAGGTCGAATATAAGTCATTTGTTTAAATTCAAGTAATTTTTCTTAATTGTGCTGCCTTGAAATTTTAATCTTAATACTATATATCAAAGGTAATTTAGGGTACAACATATTTTACTCTACTACTCCCATAGTTCTAAAATAAGGAAACATCTCGTATTTTGATAAGTCAACTAATTTCAAGTTTGACTAGATTTATATCAACATTTGTATATCTAAATAGGTTTTACTATAAAATATATATCATGATTAATCTAATGATGCTTATATGATATTATAAATATTAGTATGTTTTGTATTTTTTTGTCAAATTTGTGAGTTGTGCAATTATTCTGAGACATAGTGGGTGCCTTTTAAACAAACCCTGCCACAATTTTATATATATATATATATATATATATATATATATATATATATATATATATATATATATATATATATATATATCAGAACATTACTAATCTCATCTGTCCAATTATACGGTGTACCGGGATTTATTTTTTGCCTTATAAGAAAAATAAAATCCGTAAACTTTGACCGAGAATTAGTTGAACTACATGCACGTCCAACGTGCATATACTCAGTACCTATTTTTACATTTGATTATTTCATTGATCTTTTAGGCCACGTTCGTTTCACTAGAAATGAGCTTCAGAAAGAATTTTTGATTGGATTGTTACTTTAATTTATATAAGCTTTCACTAAAACCGTAACCGAACGAGCCCTCAATAGGAATATATCCAGGCGATGATGTCTATGCAGGCAGATATGGAGCTTTTGCGGTGTGCAACCGTGTACGTTAGCAGCGGAACAGTTCCGGGCCAATAGTTGGTGGAAACGTTGGCGCGGCCGGACGACGGGACGAGCAGTCAGAGAGCTACGGAGTAGCACAGAGGAGACGAGGGGAAGGAAGAAAAAAGGCTACGGGGTATGCCTACATGGGGTCGGGACCCGCGCGCCAAAGTACACGCGGTGTTGAGTGCGGAATCTTCCCCGCCGGAATCTCACCCATTCAGCCCCCCACGCTGTCGCGTACCCGCGCGGGCCGCGCAGTCCAGCTCCACCACCACTCTTGCGGGCGTGTAGCTCAGTAGCTGTGGAGTATATTTGTTGGCTAGCGGTAAGTTAGCGCTCAGGTTGATTTTCTCGAATAACTCGACACATATTAAAAGGTTTCGTCTGATTTAAAATCGTGGGCTTCGTCTCGCCTGATCTCTTAGGTGTGGGCTTCGTCTCGCTCGACTCTAAGGACGTAGGTTCCATCTTGTCCAATACCACGGGCTCCGTCTCGCCCGACCTCGAGGCCGCGGGCTCCGTCTCACCCGACCTCTTAGGTGCGGGCTCTGTCTCGCCCGACACCAAGGACGTGGTTTCCGTCTCGTCCAAGGTCGCAGGCTCCGTCTAGCCCGACCTCGAGGACGCGGGTTCCGTCTCGTCCGACGGAGACCCATATAGCCGCCAACCATTCTAGGTCTAAGCGTATGAGCCTGGGTCAAAACTCTGACGCCAGGAAAGAGGCTGACACGCCTTGATGTAACCCGTGACCATGACGATCCATACCTGGGGATTCACATCAATAACAGTGTCGGACGTGTCAGTGTTGTTCTGCCTAATCCTCATACTGACGCTGACAGACGCGTCAGTTCACCACGCGCAAATACAAATTTACACATCGGTGGTTCAAAAACACCGACAGTTAGCATGCTAGGTAGGGGCTTTTTGTGCGTCTTGATGTCCACATCAAGCATCGGATGTCTAGTCACGGCGTCAGCTGGGTCCCGGACATGCACGTGTGCTTTGGGAACATGTACTTCATCGTTACGATGGAGGGAGAGTTGGCGCAGGTTCCCGTCGTCGTCCAACCTCTCCACTCCGCCGGCCTTGACGCGATCGCCGAGACGCTTGAAGAGCTGCAGCTACACGCACCGGAGGCCCGCGCCCCCGGGAGCGACCAGCTCCTCGGCTTCGATTACAGGAGGCTAGAGCGCCAGCTCGATGCCTTTCTAGGACCCCGACCGTCCCAGGAGGACCTGCATCACCTCACCTTCTTGTTTGTCAATGTCATGATGCAGCTTGCCGGAGGAGAGCCGCTCTTCCTAGAATACCTCATTCGGAGTGCCCCGACAGCGCTGTCATTTGGTCTACGCAATGCCACAGAGACCGTTGGCCACCTTTTGGCGCAGCGCATGCCCCTATCCTCTACGAACGACGAGTTTGTGGAGATGACCGAATACGTCGTGAAATCTTTCCACGACCTTCTCACGGGAGAATCAGAGTCGCCCTCCAACTCTGACTCCAGCAGGGGGAGTCATTACCCCTCGCGAGAATGTTTCATGGCAGGTACCCTCGAGGGATACATCGAAAGCATCCACGAGGGAGAGGCTACCCCAACAGACGATCTCGATGATGAGGGCAAGGGGGATGCAGGGGCCCCACCTCACCTGTGGGTAGAGCAGCTGAGGGCACGGCACCAAGAGCTCGAAGAAGCACGACTCCAGCTCGAGTAGCAATGCGCGGAGCTCGAGCGAGAGATCGAGCGCCATGGAGAAGGTGGTCGTGTGCGTGCCGTGGCCCACGACATGAACCAGAGGATCATCGAGGACGATGAAGTCATCCCACACTTCACTCGGATAAGCTAGAACATCACTGCCATGGTGGCCTTGCTCTGGGGGCTTTTGAAGCCTGTGACACCCGAGGATTGCCAGGCCCATCGCGTGATTCGCACGCTATTCGAGCGTGCGGCAGTGCAACAGGCCGAGAGCTCGCTGTCCTGATGACGCGAGCTCGACGTCAGCCAGCGTGCGCCCTCAGAGTAACCCGACAGGGACGTGTTAGTCCAATAGGCGTAGCGAGGTGGTAGGCCGCGCGTCGCCGCCCCAGTGCATGAGCGTCTTGGCCTCCATCGTGATGCGCGCAACACCCTAGATGCCTATAGGCATGCCCGCGGTGATGAGAGGGAGAAGGCTAGCCATGGCTAACACCCTCATCGTGGTGGACGCTACGACAGCAATGTCGGTGCAGAAAGTGACCAACAAGTAAATATTTGTAGTTTTGCCGTACGTTGTGATCGGAGGTGGCCTAGCACTCAATCACCCATGGTCGGTGATGATATAGTTCGGAATGCCGAACCAGTACATGATGTTGAGGAAGAATTTGACTGCCTCTTCTGAATGGATGTTGGTGATGGGCTTGGCCTCTATCTACTTGGTGAACTTGTTGACTGCTACGAGTAGGTGAGTGAAGTCGCCTGGGCCCTTTTTTAGGGGTCTCACCATGTCGAGGCCCTAGACCATGAATGGCCAGGTGATGGGGATGGTTCGGAGCTCCTTTGCCGACAAATGTGTTTGCCGAGCGTAGAACTGACATCCTTCACACCTACGGACGACAACCTCAGTGTCTCATAGAGCGGTGGGCCAGTAAAAACCTTGGCGAAAGGCTTTTTTGACCAACGACCTTGGGGCCACATGATGTCCACAAATCCTGGCATGGACCTTGAGGAGGAGCTGCTTCCCCTGGTTAGTGGGGATGCACTTCATGAGTACCTCTGATGGACTCTGTTTGTAGAGCTCATCACCGAGCGTGATGAAGGTCTTGGCGCATCGAGCAATCCATCGAGCTTCAGTCCTTGCGGGTAAGAGAACCTCTTCGAGGAGGTAGGTGAGTAGCGATGCTTGCCAGTCAGTTTGATCGAGTGCCAATACGGTGACGTTTGTGGGTGACGTCATCGTGGAGGTACAGGGATCGGAGTCCCCGAGCGCCGGCTTAGCGTTAGGGTTGGAGCCCCTAGGTGCTGGCTTGGCATCGGGGTCAGAGCCCTCGAGCGCTGGCCAGGCATCGAGGTGTGTCCAGATCGGACCTTCCATGATGCGGGCGAACGACTCATGGACATCATTGATGAAGACCCTATTTGGGGATGGATCCTGCCTGGCGGCCAACTTCATAAGAAAATTGATGGCATCATTGTCCCTTCGAGGGATATGATGTAGCTCGATCCCCTAGAATTTGTCCTCAAGCTTGAGCACCTCTTGGAAGTATGCTACCACGAGGGGGCTTTTGCAGGAGGACTCCTTCATGACCTGATCAACGACTAGCTCTGAGTCACTGTGAACATAGAGTCACATAGCACCGAGCTCGATGGTGATGTGTAGTCTGTAACAAAACCAACCAATTATATGAGATTAAGTAAGGAAATCTTCCGCCGAAGCAGATAATTTAGCAAACTTAAGCCCGTATAACCCGGTAGTCCATGAAACCACGAAGGATTTCAAACCAGTCGACATACAAACCAAGATTGTACAAGTTTAGCAAGTACCGTCATATGTTACATAAAGTTCGCAATGACAGTAGGATACATCAGAGTTTAGAATATAAAGTTATTACAAACTAGGTTCAATCTGAAATAGCGGAAGCAAATAGTTTTCAAGTCACACACACACTTTTAGTTCCAATACAGTGCGAGTAGGTAGTCATTTCCAACAAAAGCATTAGAGGAGAGATACGGAGTGACCATTGCCCTTGGTCCTAGTTGTCACCCATCACCGGGTACAAGCAGTTAATGCAATAGCCGTAGTACATTTGACCATCTGCAACAACAATAGGAACAATGCCCTGAGTACGAGAAGGTACTCAGCTCGACTTACTCGTCTCAAACCAAAATAAAGCGACACTAAGAATTATGCAAGGCTTTCTTTAGTGGGCTGTCTGACTTGTTTGCAAAAAGCATAAGCTATCATGAAGAAACCATTTTAAGTACTTTGCATCATCTTTATTATGACCTATACATCTAGGTAAGCACCTGTACTATGACAATCACTTGATTAACCAAAAACATCCAGTTACCAACTTAGATTTAGCATATCCCATACCATCCAGATAACTATCATTGTTCCATAATAATTACTACGATGCCGTAGCTCGAGTCAAGTGCTCACTATCTAGGAGCGATGGTGATTCGAATCGATTCCTAACCAGTTGGTGATTTATTTCTCACACAAACCACGCTTCCCCTATCAGGGTCGCTTAGATCACTAATGACACTTTCCAAGTAGCCGCGGAATAACAGCCGGGACCGCACTACCCAGGGACCGCCCGACTGCTAGGACGCACCTTGGGCTCATTCTTCGCGTCCCCGTCATACCCCCTTCAGCACCAGTCTGCCAATCTGGGTTTATCCCGGCTTGAATAGTGTCACTAGCTTCGCGGTCGAAAGGTACTTTATTCAGCCAGCTAAATGTGAGGCATGCGTTCAACATGACAAGAGGGACGAGCAACGATCGGTCCTTAATTGACATAGATGGAAACTAACAGCACCCCAGAACCCTGTCTGGTTGCCTCCAACTTTTTTTGTCCAATCTCCAATTATCCATCACACATGGTTAATTCCAGGATATCATTCTTTCCATAGCTAAATTCTTCCAGTAACCACCTATAATGTAGGTGATCGGATTATCACCGATCGCTACCGGTCTAAGCAAGGCTAAGCAGTTATTCGATCCTGACCTAATAGGGTAACAAGGTAGTAAGGTAGGCGAGGATAGTAATAAATGCATCAATGGTTTCAATCAACTCCTACCACTTAATGCAACAATATATAAACTCATATATATAGAAAGAATTGCTTTTATAAAGTAGGAGACTTAGAATGCTCCGGGGCTTGCCTCGTTTGAACGAACTAGGTTGATGATCCACGCACTCGGGCAAGTCCTCTCTTGGCTCCTCTTCCTCTGGCACCTCCTGTGCCTGGACTTCTTGTGGATCTGTCCCGGTCTGCTCTTCCTGAACTACTGCTAGCAACTCCTCCTGCGATCCTATATGATGTTGATGTATGAGTGCTAATGCATAGGTGCATCGAAGAGATGACATGTAATGATCATGATGCATGAAATGTAGATGAACATGTTTAACTTTATTGGGCAAAGTAGAAGTAAAGTCCTGCTACAAGGTAGCCAACATCATCCAAGAACATGTACCACTATACTACTACTACAACCACTGTAATAACATGCCAAGTCACCACGGCAATCTAAGATGCTTCAAAGATACACCAAAGCAAACATTATTAACTAATCATGCATTAAAGAAGATTTGTTTATTGCATTTTAAACTAGGGCTACAACAGCAACATATATCTCTGGTGCTCATAAAAATCTAAGAAAATTATAGTAGCATAGTACTACTCTAAGTAGGCTACCATAAAATTTTCATGGCATTTAGATAATTATAACAGCATACACAAAAATGACAAGCTATGGTGGATAATTGAGCATGAAAATACTTTGTACTACGAAAAGTGTCAAACAACAGATTTGGTATTTTTCCCATGATCTACATAGTATAAAATCACTATACAAAAAGTTTCACCTACCTGTATTATTCATATTTTTAGCCCTAGAAATTTTTACAAGAAATTAGCAATTAATACACTTAGCATACCTAGCCATATCTTTCCACATAACATGTATGTTATATATTTTTAACAGAAAGTACATCACCTAAATAGATCAACAAAATTAGCACCATATTTTTCTGACCTATATTCTATTTACTATACATTTTTCAAGAAATCATCATTTATTCAATTTAAATAAAGCTACACAGAAAAGTATCATAAATTTGACATGCAATATTTTTAACAGATAGATCTAGTCACCAGAAACCTAGCAAAATTTGTTTCAACAAATTTGGAGCTATTTTGAGCAAGTTATGACTTTTTGGAAACATTTAACATTTTCTAGAAAATCATTTTCTAAATCCTTTTAAAAACCAGCCGATGAAAACGCTGGGTGCACCCGGTGCTGTGCACCCAGACCCGAGTCAGGGCACTGACGAGCGGGCCCCCATGGGTCAACGGCCCCCACCTGTCGGTCAGACCGAAACACGGGCGGAGCTGACCGGCCGGCTCTCGCCGACGGTGAGCTAGCCGGTGGTGCGGTCACCACCAGCAGCTCACCCACAACGAGGCAAACACGGTGCACCAAGAGAAGGCACTAGAGGAGCTCGGAAGTGAGCTCGACGGCACGCATGGTGGAGCGGTGGCGTGGCTCATCGGTGGTACGCCGACTCCGACCACGGTAGGGCACGGGGAGGCACGCATGAGATTCGTGAGGGCAAGGCGGTACTCATGCGCATGAAAGGAAGGAGAGAGGTGGAGCGAAGAGGGGGTGTCCACGGGAGCGGAGCTCTCCGGTGAGCTCGGTCGTGCTCCGGCGTGCGATTCTCGAGGAAGGGGAGCTTACCATGGCAAAGCGATGTGAGCACGAGGTGCGCGAGGTGGAGGCGGTGCTCAGGGCAAGACGGAGCTAGCCCTGGCGAACGGGAGCGGCTGAAATGGCCAACGCCGGCGATGGCGCTTGTGTGGGCGGTGGCGGATGTGTGTGCTGCTGCTTGCGCTGGTGGAAGAGAGGAAGCAAATGAGATGGAGGTGGGGGTGGTAGACGTGGTGCGGTGGGTGTAGGCACGACAGGAGGGGCGCGGGGTAGGCCGGCGGTGCCGCGCGGCGAACTCGCCAGCGCATGGCCGCCATGCGGCGTGCACGATCTGGCACCGGTCAAGCGTGGCGCGCGGGAGTAGGAGCGCGCACGGAGGTAGGTCGGGCCGGCTTGCGGACTGAGCCGAGAAGCGAGGCGTGAGGCCCACTAAGGAAGAAAAAAAACATGTTTCAAATTATTTTCTATTCATATTTCATTCAATGTAAATTTTGAGCAATTTCAAAGCAGTTTCAAACTTTGGCCCAAAAATAAAAGTTGCTCAAAAATTTATTCTCTACAACTTTGCTTTTATGACTAAAGTCAAATTCCAAATAGATTTCGAACTATAGATTTAAAGTAAATTAAATCCCAAAACCCTAATTTTGAAGAATTATTTTAAAAGCATAATTTGGCAAAACTTTGAATATAAACTTTGCTCCAAATTGCATCCTAAATATTTCCAAGTTAATTTAGTGATCAAAACAAGTAATCATGGCATCCAAACATGAGCATGGCATTTTACATTATTTTAAACATAATGAATTTCAATCAGTTTAAGCACCACATGAAATGATACTTCATTTGTTTCGAAATGAAATGCATGAATGATGCTTATGCATGAGGTGATGATGATTATGCTCATGGGATGGAATGTTAATGCATGCTTAACACCGAGGTGTTACATAGTCCATTGATGAGGGCCTCGTACTCTATGGTGTTGTTTGAGGCTAAAAAGTGGAGGCGGATGGCATAGCGGAGCCTACACCAGTCTAGGGAGATCAGAACCACTCCTGCCCCCGAGTTGGGCACCATTATGGACCCGTCGATGTACATTGTCCAGTACTCATGGGTGACATTCAGGGTCGGTAGTTGTACCTCTATCCATTTGGTGACAAAATCCACGAGTGCCTAAGATTTAATGGTGGTACGGGGGATGTACCTCATGTCATGGCCCATGAGTTCGAGTGCCCACTTAGAGATTCATCATGTGGCATCGCGGTTGCGGATGATTTCCTCGAGTGGGTATGAAGTGATGACCATGACTTCATGGTCGGTGAAGTAGTGTAGAAGCTTTCGGGTCACCGTCAGCACGGCATATAGGAGTTTCTGCACCTAGGGGCACTGGACCTTGGGGTCGGTGAGTACTTCCCTGATGAAGTATACGGGCCGCTAGACCTTAAGTTGGTGTCCTGACTCCTCCATTTTGACAACCAGCATGGCACTTACCACATGGTTACTGGCCGTGATGTAGAGAAGGGGTTCTCCCCATTCGGGAGCGACGAGGATTGGGGCTAATGTTAGGGATGCTTTGAGGCTCTCTAGGGCCTACTGGGCTTCATCAATCCAGATGAAAGTGTCCGTCTTTTTGAGGAGCTTGTAGAGTGGCATCCTCCGTTCGCCAAGCTGAGAGATGAATTGACTTAGGGCAGCCAGACAACTGGTGAGCCTTTGCATGCCCTTGACGTTGCGTATGGGACCCATATTGGAGATGGTCATGATTTTTTTAGGGTTGGCCTCAATGCCGCGCTCGGATATAATGTATCCTAGCAGCTTCCCCTTTGGAACCCCAAAAACACATTTTTTGGGATCCAGCCTTATGTTGAATCTTTAGAGGTTCGTGAACATTGTGGCCAAGTTTGTGATCAGGTCATAGGCTTGAGTTGTTTTGACCACTATATCATCAACATAGACGGTGATCATTAGCCTTGGCCGCTCGGTCTGGTCAGGCTGATCGAGCGGGTTGATTTGGTCAGTGAAGCATTGCTGCATGCACCTTTGGTAGGTGGCGCCAGCATTCTTCAAACCGAATGGCATGGTTACGTAGCAGTACAAACCATACAGGGTGGTGAACAAGGTCGCAAGCTAATCAGACTCTTTCATTGCGATATGGTGATAGCCTGAGTAGGTATCTAGAAAGGAGAGGATCTCACAACCCAAGGTGGAGTCGACTATCTGGTCTATGCGTGGCAAAGGAAACTGTTCCTTTGGACATGCTTTGTTGAGGCCAGTATAATCAACGCATATTCTCCACTTCCCGGTCGTCTTTTTAACAAGAATGGGATTGGCAAGGCAGTCAGAGTAGAATACCTCTTTGATGAATCCGGCTGCTAGGAGTTTGGCAATTTCTTCGCCTATGGCCCTATGTCTCTCGTCGTCGAAGCGGCGCAGGCACTGCTTGGTGGGTTTCGAGCCCAGGATGAGGCATAGTGCATGCTCGGTGAGCTCCCATGGTATGCTTGGCATGTTAGAAGGCTACCATGCAAAGACATTACGGTTGTCACACAGAAAGTCGATGAGCTTACATTCCTATTTTGCCAGGAGCTGGGTCCTGATCCGCACCGTCTTGGCCAGGTTGGTGGGGTCAACCCCCACCGTCTTGGTTTCCTCAAGCTGACGGAAGGCCGTTGAGGAGGTTGGTTTGTTGCAGTCTAGGACTACCGGTATTGATGATTCCTCGAGCCATGGGAGTTCCACCGAATTGACGACCGTAGTGGCGAGCTCATAGTGCTCGCGGTCGCACATGAAGGCGTGTGAGAAGGCGCTGCTCATGGTGATGACGCCATTCGGTCCTAGCATCTTTAGCTTGAGGTAGGTATAGTTGGGGATTACCATGAATTTGGCGTAGCATGGCCGCCCCAAGATGGCATGGTAGGACCCTAGAAAGTCCACCACTTCGAAGGTGAGGACCTCCGAGCGGAAGTTGGCTTGGTTGCCGAACGTGATAGGTAGGTCGATCTGCCTGAGCGGGTATGCTTGCACTCCTAGGATCACCCCATGGAAGGGAGAGACTACAAGGCAGAGCTCTGATCGGGGGATGCACATGGCATCGAGGGTGTCGATATAGAGGATGTTGAGGCTGCTGCCTCCGTCCATCAGTACCTAGGTGAAGCGCTTCTTATGGACAATGGGATTGACGATGAGCGGGTTGTATCCCGGTCTCATGACGTGGGAGGGATGGTCCCTCTGATCGAAGGTGATCTAAGATTCCAACTAGCTGAGAAAGGAGGGGACGGCCGTCTCGGCGGCTATGCCTCCCTATAGCGTACCTTATGCTGGCGCTTGGACTAGATGATGTCGGATCTACCAAAGATCATGATGCATTCATCAGCGTTAGGAAAACCATCTCCGTCCTTGCCTACCGCGCCTCCTTTCTTGGCTACCGCCTCTTTGTCGTCCCCTTCTTTTGGCCCACCAGCCTATCATAGGAAACGTTTGAGGAGCTCATAGTCCTTGTAGAGGTGTTTGATGGGGTAGGCATGGTTGGTGCATGGGCTATCCGTGAGTTTGTTGAAGTGGTTAGGCAGGCCCTGTTGGGGCTGCTTGCCCGTGCGGTCAGTTGCGGCGACCAATGCGGTGTTGTTCGGTCAGCGCCGGTCCTTCTTGTTTTTCTTGCCCCTCTATGTGGAGGGGCCCTTGTCTTGGTCTATGCATTTGGTCTTGCCTTTGTCCCAGCCTTCATTGAAGACCGCTCTGACCGCTTCCTCGCCAGAGGCGTGGTTAGTGGCAATGTGGAGCAAGTCATGGGTGGTACGGGGCTTTAGGCATCCAAGCTTGTGGATCAGGGACTCATAGGTCATCCCGGAGAGGAACGCGCTGATGACGTCCACATCGACGACATCAGAGAGGGAGTTGCATCATTGGGAGAACCTGTGGATGTAGTCCCGTAGGGACTCTGTCGATGCGGGACCCACAAGATACCCCGCATGAGAGAGAGAAGATCTAATCCAACTAGGATTCTTCCCATGTAATCTTAGTAGTAGAACTATTAAGTAATCCTACTAGAAAATCTCATTGTAAACCGACTAGGACTCTGGCTTCCTGACTATATAAAGAAGGGCAGGGATCCTGAGAGAGGACAATAATTGTACAACACAACACAACACAACACAACACATCACAATCAATCCAACGCAAAGGCTAACGCCGACTGGACACAAGGTTATTACTCGATCTACGATCGAGGGCCTGAACCAGGATAAATTGACTATCTCTTGCGTTAACCATCAAGTTCAGCATACGCTGAAGCTCGAACATACTGCCCCGGGTACCCCCGTGGCAGGCTATCGGTGGTGAAACATCGACAGCTGGCGCGCCAGGTAGGGGCTTTCGACGATTTTGCATCCGAGAGCTCAATGGACCTCGACAACATAATCTTCCCGACAGGATCAACTTTCATCTTCGGCTCATGGATCTGCGAGGTAGACAACAACGGCAAGCTTCAGGGCCATCTCCTCAAAGATCCAGGTCATCATAACGAAATTCCTATTTTAACAATTACAACGGATCAGCTCACCAGAAGATTCACGCAACTCATAGTGTCCGATTCAAATCAGATTTCACGGCCACTCATATCCGATTCGAATTCAAGCTCCAAGGCGAAGTTTTATCCAAGTGCTTTCAAGAAACCAAGTTCTTTTTTGGCAAGATTCTAGAGCACAACCCAAAACAACTTGGATTGCCCTCAGAGTTCTTTCAAGAAGTCGAGTTCTTTTCCATTTGGGCTCGACAACATGGCAAAATCCTATCAGGGACAGTTCGAAAGATCTTTCAATCCAAGATTTGGGATACCACTGACAGGAGCTCAGGAGGGTCTCATGCTAACGATAACATCGCAAGACTATATCATCCACTGGCCAGGTTCTGTTCCTAAAGGTAGCGGAACCCAACTAGTCGGCACAACAACAATAGCTATTCTACCTTACCAAGAAGGAGACTCGATCTATGACACCGAGGCATCTACTAAAGTTATCAGCGACTCCGATAGCATGAAAGCTAACGCCAAAAACAGAATGACTCACATACGAGAAGTGCTCATGGTTCGACGTCCTCGGTCACCATTAAATCCCCCGGAAGCACCCGATGTCAGATCATCAGATGAATCAGAATCCAACATATCACCCTTTGCCTCGGGCTACGATGGAGAAACCGAAAGTCAGAAACAAGCTAGAGAAAGAAAAAACAAGTTGAAGCAAGGGCGCCAACACCGTGCTAGGCAGCGCAGGGAAGCTTGGATCAGATATGAGTCAGAATTGGCTGAGTACGACAAAAGAAAATCGCAACGAGAAGGCGAAGGAAGACGCACGGCAAATACGCCTTACGATAAGATTCGAGAAGCATTAGAAGAACTCGGAGCAACTTCACATCCCGGTGAGAAGTATGAACAGCTCCAGGACTTGCTCCGATCGGCGATCCCAAAAACACATGAAGAGAGAACTCGATCAAGACTACCCGCCAGATCAACCACCCGCCGGCAAGAAGATCAAAATCAAAGGAAATCTGCTTTCGAAAGACTTGGGCTGGGTGGAAGCCATGATGGAGGAAGTAGGAAGGAACATAATCAAGGCCACCAATTTGAACAACCAAGGAAGACTAGGAGTAGGGTGCCTACCCAGACAACCTCGCAATATTATTCCCATCAAAACGACAGTTGGCCAAAAGAAGGTGCCGAATCCGAATTCAAAGAAACTAGGACACACGACAGATTCCCCTGTTTCGCAAACAGGCTTGCATTGGTATGATTACCTCATAAATTCAAACCGTCTAACCACTCCAAGTATGATGGCAAAACTGAACTAAGGCAATGGCTCAGAATATATTCACAATCAATTGAACTAGCCGGAGGAGACAACGATATCAAAACCCTGTTCTTTCCCATGGCACTGGAAGCCATGCCCCTCCAATGGTTCGACAAACTGAATCCAGGATCTATCAGAAATTGGGAGGATTTGCAAAGAGCTTTTTGTGAGAATTTCGCAGGAATCATTACACACCTAATCACTCATGCAAAACTAAAAGGACTCAAGCAAAAGGGAGGTGAAAGCCTCAGAAATTACTATCGATGATTCGGTGAACTACGAGCTCAAGTGCATGACATAACCGAACAAGAAGTAATTGAAGCTTTCTCTCACGGAATCATGGCTAGGTGGCAGTTTCAAGACTTCTGCAAAGAAAATCTGAGAAACAACGAAGAATTCAGACGAACAGTAGAAAAGATGATTACTGCAGAAGAAAAAACACGAGAGAGGTTCCCGGACAGAAACAACCAGGACAGCTCGGACAGGCAAAATCACCGAAATAGCAGACATCAAGAAAGAAAACGTAGACTAGACAATACTGTGGCAACGGCCGACAAATCAAAGAAGTTTTCCAAACCCAGAAGATATGATGACATTGAAAACATACGTTGCCCATTGCACCCTAATGGGAGGCCCACCATCGAAAATTGCTACAGTTTCAATGATCGATACACAAGAAAAGATAGTAAGAAAAACACCAAAGAGGATAATCAGAAAAGAAAGGAAGACAACCACGAGGACAAAGGATTCCAAAAACCCAGGGGAATGGTAGCAATAATCTTCTCAGGGGCTCCGGATTGCAGAAGCAAACATCAAGAAAAACTAGCACTACAGACCATTATGACAGCAGAACCGGCTACACCAAGATACCTCAATTGGTCATAGTATCCTATCCAATTTACCAGAGAAGACCAATGGACTAGCGTGGGAAACGCAGGCCATTATCCACTGGTTCTAGATCCAACTATTGCTGGTATGACCGTCACCAAAGTACTAATCGATGGAGGAGCTGGACTCAACATCATCTTTTCAGAAACTCTAAGGAAAATGGGACTACAACTCGCCGGGATGATCACGCCAACAAGCACACCTTTTTATAGAATAGTACCCGGCAAAGCAGCCATGCCACTCGGACAAATTACCTTACCCGTTACTTTTGGAACTCCTTCAAACTACCGAACATAGTTTATCAAATTTGAGGTCGCTGACTTCGATTCATCATATCATGCAATCCTCGGACGTCCAGCACTGGCCAAATTCATGGCAATACCACATTATCCGTACTTACTGCTTAAGATGCCAGGACCCAACGGTATCCTTTCTCTTCGAAGCGATTTGAAGCGTGCTTTTGACTGCGACGTTCAGGCGATCCAAATTGTAGCTAAGGCACAAGCCGACAATGGAAGAAAAGAAATAGCCGCAATCGCTGTAGAGACAAGCCAAGAAGAATTAGAAATACCGGCTAAAAAGCCCAGCATCATCGCACCACCAAAAGAAGTCGACGTCAAACAAATCGACTTAGGCACAGGCGATACCTCCAAGACAGCAACTATCAGTGCTCACCTCTCGGCAAAATAGGAACTCGCGCTCACCAACTTTCTTTGGGACAACAAAGATATTTTCGCTTGGAAGCCGGTCGTCATGCCAAGAGTCCCAAGGGAGTTGGCTGAGCACAGAATTGATGTTAATGAAAGCTCCAAGCCTGTAAAGCAACGGCTACGACGATTCTCACCCGACAAAAAGGCAGCAATTAAAAAGGAAATAACAAAACTGATGGCAGCCGAATTCATCAGGGAAATCCTTCATCCAGACCGGCTGGCAAACCCGGTCCTTGTGTAGAAGAAAAACATGGATGAGTGGCGCATGTGCGTCGACTACACAGATCTCAACAAACATTGACCAAAAGATCCGTTCGGGCTACCACGCATTGACCAGATAGTTGACTCAACAGCAGGATCTGCATTATTATCTTTTCTCGATTGCTATTTAGGGTATCACCAGATCGCACTAAAAGAACAAGACCAGAGCAAGACATCTTTCATCATCCCGTTTGGTGCCTACTGCTACAAGACCATGTCGTTTGGACTAAAGAACGCTCGCGCCACGTACCAAAGAGCTATCCAAACTTGCCTTGGGAATCAAATTGGTGAAAATATGGAGGCATACGTGGACGATGTAGTGATAAAAACAAAGAACCCAGACACCCTGATTGAAGATTTAAAGCAAACCTTCGAAAACTTGAAGAGATGGAGATGAAAATTGAACCCAAACAAATGCGTATTTGGAGTTCCCTCAGGACAACTACTCAGATTTTTGGTCAGTCAGCGCTGGATCGAAGCCAGTACCAAGCAAATTTGAGCTATAACAGAAATGGGCCCACCTAGAAGTGTTAAAGATGTGCAGAAACTAACAGGATGCATGGCGGCCCTCAATCGCTTCATATCAAGACTCGGCGAAAAGGGGTTACCTTTCTTTAAACTACTAAAGAAGACAGACAAGTTCGAGTGGACAATAGAGGCCGACGAAGCTTTCAAGAAACTTAAAGAATACCTCACCTCGTCGCCTGTCCTGACACCTCCAAAGAAAGATGAAGATATGATGCTATATATTGCGGCGACTCCTACCGTAATCAGCATGGCAATAGTCATAGAAAGAGAAGAACAAGGGCGCGTGTATAAAGTGCAATGTCCTGTATACTACATCAGCAAAGTACTGTCAGAATCCAAAATTCGGTACCCGCATGTACAAAAACTACTCTACGCTCTACTCATCACCTCACGCAAGCTTCGCCACTATTTTGAAAGCCACAAGATTACCGTGGTGATAGATTTTCCACTCGGAGACAGCCTACACAATAAAGATGCCACGGGGCGCATATCCAAGTGGGCAGTTGAAATCGGAGCTCTTGACATCGATTTCACCCCACAGAAAGCAATCAAATCTCAAGCCCTCGCCGATTTTGTGGCCGAATGGACAGAGATTCAACATCCTTTATCAGATACAATCCTTGACCACTCGAAGATGTACTTTGACGGATCACTCAAACTAGGCAGGGCTAGTGCAGGCGTTCTCCTCATTTCTCTAGAAGGAAAACAACTCAAGTATGTCCTTTAGATATTATGGCAAGCTACCAATAACGAAGCAGAATATGAAGCCCTCATCCACGGGCTACGAGTGGCAATTACCCTCGGAATAAAAAGATTACTCGTATACGGCGATTCAGCAGTAGTCATCAACCAAGTCAACAAAGATTGGGATTGCACCAAAGAAAACATGAGTGCTTACTGTGCTGAAATACGGAAACTTGAAAAACATTTCCAAGGATTAGAAATTTTACACGTCCTACACGATTTCAACATTGCAGCAAATGTCCTTGCCAAGCTCGGATCAGACAGAGCGAAGGTTCCACCCGGTGTATTCATAGAAGAGCTATCAGTACCCTCTATCAAACAACCCGGTGAAACAACACATGAAGTTCAGGCTAAAAGCGTTCAGATCTTGGTAATCAACACTTTATGGAGCCAAGTTTTCATCAACTATATCAAAGAAAACAAATTGCCAGCAGATAAGGCAGAAGCCACCCAAGTTGTTCGCAGAAGCAAAAACTACGTTCTAGTAGGAGATAAACTTTATAGAAGAGTAGCAGCATCAGGAGTACTCCTAAAATGTGTCTCATTTGAAGAAGGTAAAGAGATCCTAGACGAAATACACTCAGGTTGCTATGGAAATCATGCCGCTTCAAGAACACTAGTTGGCAAAGCATTTCGCACCGGATTCTACTGGCCAACCGCTTTGAAAGACGTAGAAGAACTTGTTAGAAAATGCAAAGGTTGCCAAATGTTTGCAAGACAAGCCCATGTGCTAGCTCACAATCTTATCTGCATCCCACCCGCTTGGCCTTTTTCCTGATGGGGGCTGGATCAAGTAGGACCCCTGAAGAAAGCAAAAGGCGGCTTCGAGTACATCTTTGTTGCAATCGACAAGTTCACCAAGTGGATTGAATACAAACCACTCACGAAATACAGCGCAACCAAAGCAGTAGAGTTCATCCAAGACATCATGCACTGCTTCGGCATGCCCAATCAAATCATCACAGATCTAGGCTCCCCCTTCATAGCTACAGAATTCAAGAGCTGGGCACAAGACTGTGATTTCAGTATAGACTATGTGTCTGTTGCACATCCAGAAGCCAACGGACAAGTAGAAAGGGCTAATGGACTCATACTAGCTGGATTAAAACCAAGGTTATACAAAGAACTAGTGGACTATGGGTCCAAATGAATTGAAGAATTACCGAAAGTAGTATGGGGGCTACGAACTCAAATAAGCAGAGCAACAGGCTACTCACCCTTCTTCCTAGTTTACGGGTCAGAGGCCGTACTGCCCGCCGACTTGATCTGGACATCCCCAAAGATAGAACAATATGATGAAGGAGAAGCAGAACACACAAGAAGATTAGAACTCGACAGCTCAGAAGAAGTTAGAGTAAACGCTACCCTCCAATCAGCCAGATACCTACAAGGTTTAAGAAGACACTACAATAAGAGTACCCAACCTCAATCACTACAAGTCGGAGACTTAGTGCTAAGAAGGATACAAAAGGCTGACGGACGACATAAGCTACTCAGTCCATGGGAAGGTCCATTCATTGTAACAAAAGTCACCAGACCAGGCACATACAAGTTAATAACCCAAGATGGAAAAGAAGTCAGCAATACATGGCACATCAGCCAGCTAAGAAGATTCTACGCGTAAAAACAACTCAAGAAAAAGCAGATATGCAAGCCACAAGGGACCAACGTTCACAATCGACGAAGGACAATATTCTACAACAACATATGTATTAGTTTATATTCAAGATCAATAAAGATGATATTCATCCACAGCATGTCTTGTCATGACTTCCAACGAGTTGTTTTCACGAAACAAAAAGCAAAATGGCTGAAAACATGCCTGAGCATCCCGGTCGAGAGCAAAATAGCTGAAAAGACGCTTGAGCCCGCCGATGAGGGTAGCTAAAAGCTAACACCCGAAACAAAAAGCAAAATGGCTGAAAACTTGCCTGAGCATCCCGGCCGAGAGCAAAATAGCTGAAAAGACGCTTGAGCCCGCTGATGAGGGTAGCTAAAAGCTAACACCCGAAACAAAAAGCAAAATGGCTGAAAACATGCCTGAGCATCCCGACCGAGAGCAAAATAGCTGAAAAGACGCTTGAGCCCGCCGATGAGGGTAGCTAAAAGCTAACACCCGAAACAAAAAGCAAAATGGCTGAAAACATGCCTGAGCATCCCGGCCGAGAGCAAAATAGCTGAAAAGACGCTTGAGCCCGCCGATGAGGGTAGCTAAAAGCTAACACCCGAAACAAAAAGCAAAATGGCTAAAAACATGCCTGAGCATCCCGGCCGAGAGCAAAATAGCTGAAAAGACGCTTGAGCCCACCGATGAGGGTAGCTAAAAGCTAAAAACTAGTCAACCGAAATTGAACTTCAAAAGACCCTCCAGCTCTTCGTTCTGAAAAGCAAGAGGCTCGGGGGCTACATCCAGATAGGAACACTTTTTCCTCAGAAAAGCACAAGCGCCAAGTTCGTCAAGGCAACATTCTATGCTGAGTCATTTTTACATAGCGCGGACGAAAGGTTATAAACACAAAGATTTACATCTAACAAATCATAGCGTGGACAAAGCACTCGACGGATCACAAAAGGGGAAGAAAAGAAAAGTACTCGACAAATCGAGGGGTCTCGTCAGAATAACGCACAGAGTTGTTTTGCGGAGCAGAGACGAAAATAGGACAAAGTACTCAGCAAGTCAAGTAACTTCAACCACACTCAGGCAAAGAATATATCAACAAAAATAAAGAATCTTCACTTAAAGAGGAGTGTAATATTACAAGGGGATGCTCAGTCGAATCAGGCATTGTCATCAGAAAGAGAAATGTCAATATTTAGACTATCTACAACCCTACTGGCTAAACCTTCGACTTCAGGCTCCATCCTCTCAACGGCGTCAAGGTATTCTTGGCTTTCAGCTTGTTCTGCTATCTTGGATAGAGGTGCCTCTGGAGCAAGGACCTGGACCTGGGCCAGCACATTCTTGGTACATACTTGAGCACACTTCTTCGTGAACTCTTGGAAACAACTCGGAATCCGGGGAATGAACTGTGCCCAAGATAGCCCATCATCCGCTGGAGTCCGGAGAACATCGGCTACTGAGCGAAAAGATTTCCACAAAACGTTCCAATTTTCAGTAGCCATCGCCAGCTTCCCAGACAAGCTTTCAATAGTTTTTTGGGCCTGCACAAGATCTCTGTTAGCTCCGCGCCTAATCAGCTTAGCAAGGGCGAGTTCTTCCTCAGCATGAGTAATTACCTCCTCAGCTTTATTATGACTGGAGCGGACAAGAGCCTTCATTTCATCGATACTCTCCGAGAGCTTTTGCTTCTCAACTCGGAGAGCTAGACAAGACACCCAAGAACAAGTCAGCGAAAAAAGAAGTCAAAAATACAAAAAGAGACAGGCAGAACCCGCAGCACCTTTGCATTCGTTCTTCGTAGACTCCACCGCGGCGTCCCTCTTCTTCTCCGTCTCCACGACCCGGGCACGAAGGGTCTTCTCCTCCTTTTGGTACAATTGACGCTCTGTCTCCAACTCAGCCCGGAGAAGGCCGAGATTGGCTTTTAGAGCGTCCACCTCAGAAGACAACTTTCTCTCATTCTCAAATGAGAAAAAGAAGCCAGAATGATCACGAGAGAAAGACTAAGCAAAAAGGGGCAAAGAGAAACAAGGCGTAAGAACAGAAGAAAAACAAGCACGCAAAAAAGGAGTGGCAGTAAAACATACCTAGAGCTTTTCACCAAAAGAAGTCGCGAGGGTCAACAAGCTCCCCCAGGCTATGGTCAACTCCGATAGCCGATGGGTGGCATCGAATTGTTGCACCACGTCACCGTAAAAAGAGGGACCGCCGAAAGCAAGAGAAGGGGAAGGAGAAGCCGGCTGGGGCGAAGAAGGAGCAACCAAAGCAACCTCTAGGGAAGCCGGAGCCAAACCCTCAGAAGGACCCGGCACGATGGCCACAGTCACCTCCGGAGCGGCCAAATCCGCAACTTCGCCAGGAAGCTCCGAAGCCCCCGCAGCAACTTCATCAACAGAATGTTGTGAGTCCTGAGGCTCAGAACTCGTCGGCACGGTGGAAGGCAGAGAAGAAGTCGATGAAGAAACGAGAGAAGACGAAACACTGAAAAGTGATAAAAGGAAGCACCGATAAGAACCAGAAGAAGGAAGAAAGAAGCCAAAAAGATAAAAGCCAGGATCTACTCACCCGACTACTTTCTTCTTCATGAAGCCAAAAGAAGGCCTCGTAGGGGGAACCACGACGGCGAAAACATCCCCGCCACCCAGCGAAGGAAGCGGGATAGCCGACAACAGAGCCGCGGAAGAAGCCGGGACTGGAACCATGAAAGAACTCCGCACTGGAGGAGTGGTAGAGCTCGGGACAGAGGCAACCAAAGAACTCGACACCAGAGCTTCAGAAGAAGTCGGCGCGGGAGCCTCGGAAGAACTCACACCCGACCTCCGATTACTTCAAAAAGTTCAAAACTAAAAGTCAAGACAAAGAAGAGAAATTCAATACAACAGGAATATGAAAAACAACTCACCGCCGCATGATGAGGGGTACTTCATCATCCTCTTCTTCCTCAGCCAAGGAAACCAGAGCACCTGCTGAAAAGAGGATAAAAACTACTTGGTTCAAGAGAGAAACAGGAAAATAAAGGAACAAAGAGTATTAAATGTGCTCACCTAAGAGCATGCTAGCAACGACTGGAGTACTTGAGAGAGTACTTGGTTTGCGAGGCTTCTTGGAGACAGGCAGGCCAGATGAAGACCCATCTGTTCGCCCCCTCTTCGGGACACTGCGAGGACCGTGAGGGACTAGACGAGGAACATATTCTTCATATACATCAACAAATCCAGAAGAAACCCTAGGAAGGGCTGTCGAGGTTTGGGACTTACTAATTGCAGAAGTTCTAGCTAGACGATCCCCAGTCTCCGCCACGGCAGGGAGAGCATCAAGGGGGATCGAATCGACAAAGTTCCACCCAAGCTCCTGTAAAAAAGAATAAAACACCGAGACAAAGAAATGCTAAGCAAGAACGGATGCAGCAAGGGTACATAAAGTACTCAAACAAGAAGAATAGACAACTCACAGCTGGGGGTGGGTTGTTGGCTAAGAACTTAGAGACGGCAGGAGGAATGACGCTCACTCCCTTTAGCATTTTCTGGAGGCGCTCGAGTACCTCCTCACCGGTCAGCTCAAGAGCTAGGACCATGCGTGAGGGATCCTTGGCCCCAGAATACTCAAAGCCAAGATGTTCCTGCTCCTTTAAAGGCTGAACTCGGCGACGAAGAAAGCTCGAAACGATACCGAAGCCGGTCAAACCCTGCTGTTTCAGCAAGCTAATCCTATCAAGGAGCGGCTGGATCGCTTGAATCTCAGCAGGTGACTCAAGCTTCTTGTCCCACCGGTCGTTCACCATAGGACCAGATCTAGAGTGGACGACGAGGGAAGGGATCAAATTGGCAGCGTAAAACCACTCGGCACGCCAATCTTTTACGGAGTCGACCAAGTCATAATCAAAAAACTTAATCTTGAGACCCTGACAAAACTGAATCCCGCAACCGCCAAGAATGCTGGTTTCTTCACGGCGGGGTTGAGGTTTCAGACGAAAGAAAAAGCGAAAAGGAGATAGAGAAGGAGGGATCCCAAGGAAAGCTTCACAAAGATGAACGAAAACAGAAAGATGGAGAACGGCATTGGGGGTTAGATGGTTCAGACTAACCCCGAAATAACCAAGAAATTGATGAAGGAAGGCGGAAGTAGGAAGACAAAGTCCGGCATGGACAAAGGAAACAAAGAGGACAATCTCACTAGGACCCGAAGCCGGAACCCGATGCTCGCTCGGAACTCTCCATTCAGCGATGACTTTGCTTTGGATCAAGCCGTCGCTAACGAGCTCGCGCAGCTGGTCTTCACTTGTTGTTGGAGCCGGCCAAACCTTCTGAGCAGCCCTCATGGCTACGAACTCTTGATTTTCGATCAAGGAAAGGGATGACTCCTTGTCCATGAAGATCGCCTAAGACTTGCTTGCGGTTTTCTTCTTTCCCAGGAACTAGCGGAAGCAAAAAGGCACTAGGGAAGATGAAGCTAGGATGGTGGTGCTCGGGTGACGACGACGATGATGGCGGCAGATTTCTGAAGGCTAGGGTTTAAAGGCAAGAGCTGGGCAGCAAAGGAAAGGAAGATAAAAGGTCTTTAAATAGATTTTTCAGTGATGAAAATGGCCCACGAGGCCCGTTAAAACACAGTGTGAGAACGCAATGGTCCATTTACCGACGTAGCTAAAACGACGGAGGGCACGAATCCACACAACAGTACAAACCAATGGGCAGATTTCAGACTTATCCGTCCAGCACCACGACAGGTTTATCAGATAGCTACAAGAACAACTCGTCAAACCAAGAAGAAAGAAAGGGCTACCTCGCAAGGAACAAAGGTACCCGGTTATTTAAGAAAGAACTCGGTAATCTCATGAACGACAGGGATCACAGCAAAAAAGTAAAAGACAACTCAGAAGACAAGATTCGTTACATTACAAGCAACTTCAAAAATAGAAGATTACAAATCTTACAAGACCCAACGAACTTGGCACCACGAAAAGCAAAGTAGCAAAGAGAAACACGGACATGGCCAGGCTTTGGAATGACTACGTATCCTAAATTGCTACTCAGAAGGACAAACCGCCATCAGCTACACTATTTTCTTCAAAGGACGGACGCAGTGCATCCAAGGCGGAAATCGGTAGCAAGGAAGGGCAACATGGAGCAGAGAAGGCCGACGGGCATCTGTCTACCCAAGACTGATGTGATGCTAGATATGGTGTTGATCTGCATCGGACAGTCTCAAGACAGGCGATGAGGATCAACCCAGAACTGCCGGATGAAGGAACAAAGCCCACATCACAAGACTTCCCCCAACTACCACCACGTACACCCTGGCATAATGCTGTCGCGGGATTAGCCTACCTCTAATCCCTATCACAAGACTTCCTCCAGCTACGACAAGACACACAAGAACTACAAAATATGCCCGGGGGCTGCTCTAATTCACAAACTACCATGCTCATAACCACGAAGGTTTCAACAGAATGTCCAATGGATGAAAACAAGCACTCCAGGATAGTATTTATAGACCAAAGGAGCGGCGCACATGGACTAGGAGTACCAATGAAATAAGCCTAACAAAAGACACAGTGAAAAGACAGGACTTAATAATGGATGACTCAGGCGAGAGGAAGCAGTACTCGAAGACAGACATATTCGGAAGAATATACCAGCACAGTATAACCCATGAACAAAAGGCATTTACACTCAACCACCACCATACAACTACATCTGACAACGACGACGACACATCAAGACTCTTCATCCGACTTCTTTTCTAAAGGGAAGAACTCAGACAAAGCATGGGGCTGCGGGACACATAACTGTTGCAAGCAAAAGCAAGAGGCTCGGGGGCTACACTCAGTAAGTGCAATTTTTATGAAAAATTGCACCCACCCAAAAAGAACCCAGACATAAGCTTAGAGGCTGCATGCTGTGAAACTACTCGGATGATGGTTTAATCTAAGACTAAAGGGCCGCTTCGGAAAGATGCCACAAAACTACTCGGATGATGACATAATCCAAGTCTCGGGGACTACTTCAGGACATAAATTTTTAAACAACATAAAAGATCAAGACCCTCCAACTTTTTGTTCCATATAGCAAGAGGCTCGGGGGCTACACTCAGTGAGTGCACTTTTTCTTCAAAAAAGCGCACGTTGCCAAAAGACTTCCTCAACGCAGACCACTCCAAGACATTACGACAAAAAGAACCCAGAACGAGCCATATTTGAGTTCTTTTCGATAAAAATGCAACGAACAATCAAAGCAACTTCAAGACAAGATCCTCCAGCTCCTTGTTCTAAATAGCAAGGGGCTCGGGGGCTACAACCAGATGGATGTACTTTTTCTTCAGAAAGCACTCACCACTCGAAGATCCCAAGAAGCGCTACAAGGTTTCACTCCAGAAAGCACTCGGATGACATTTTGTTCCTACTCAACGAGACTTGAAGGAGCAAAGCGAGACTTTTAGAGCTCAACCATGAAGTGCTCGAGGGCTTGTCGATGCGGAACCCATAGGATACTCCGCATGGGAGAGAGAAGATCTAATCCAACTAGGATTCTTCCCATGTAATCTTAGTAGTAGAACTATTAAGTAATCCTACTAGGAAATCTTATTATAAACCGACTAGGACTCTGGCTTCCTGACTATATAAATGAGGGCAGGGATCCTAAGAGAGGACAACAATTGTACAACACAACACAACACATCACAATCAATCCAACGCAAAGGCTAACGCCGACTGGACATAAGGTTATTACTCGATCTACGATCGAGGGCCCGAACTAGGATAAATCGACTGTCTCTTGCATTAACCATCGAGTTCAGCATACGCTGAAGCCCGAACATACTGCCCCGGGTACCCCCGTGGCAGGCTATCGGTGGTGAAACATCGACAGACTCGCTAGGCTCCTGCTGGCAACTCTTGAGGTCCTAGGAGTTTCCACGGTGGACATATGTCCCCTAGAAATTCCTGATAAAGACCCTCTTGAGGTCCGCCTAGTCGTGGATGTTGTCAAGTGGGAAGAATTCAAGCCATGCCTGAACATGTTCCCCCACACAGATGGGGAGATACTAAATGATGAAAAAGTCATCATCCACCCCTCTGGCTCAGCAGGCGAGCCGGAAATCTTTAAGCCAAATACCAAGATTTGTCTCCCCGGTGTACTTGGTAATGTTGGTGGGTGGTTGGAAGCATTGTGGGAATGATGCTCTCCAGATACGCCGATCAAAGGCCCATGGCCTCGGGCCCTTAGGGCTGGGACTCCGGTCGTTCGGCCGGCGGCCGTGCCTAGGGAACATTTCATCGCTCCCCTTGATAGTTCTGCTAGGATTCATGTCGCCTGATTTTGCCACCGCCCGATGGACATCATCATCGTGCCAGGCCTGATGCTGGTTACTGACGATGCTACGAGCATCCTGGTGCGGACTGGGCCACTTGTGTATCGGTGATCGGTGTGGAGCCGGCGCCAGGTTAGACCTAGATGCGACTGCTGCCTCCTGAGCCACACCTGGTGGCTGTAGCGACGATCAGATGGAGAGATCCATCTGGCGCATCCCCGTTCCCCTGGTGGGGAGAGAGGGTGCATGTCGGAGTCACAACATGGTGCTTTCCGCTTGTTGAACAGCAGCGGCTTGTACTAGAACCCAGAGGTTTCGGTAAACTACCCGCTCCTAGGGGTCGACGGGCTCAGGAATGCCGCGCAGAAGCATTGCTGCAGCAGCGATGTTCTGGCCATCCCGAGCAAACTATGGGAGATCGTTCCTCTTGTTCATGATGTCATGTTGGACCTAGCGGGCATGACCCTAGGCGCCACCCGCTGGGCCATGCGCATGGGGCGCAACGTGTTGTACCGAGCACGCCAGCGCAGGTGGCGGCTGGTTCTACCGCCATTGTCGTAATTCCTTGGCGTGTGCTTGCATAGACATGAGGGCCCCCACACATAGGTCCGGAGGGGTGTGAGTCTACATAGATTCCACAACCACCGATGGCTGTCCTAGAGCGTCCGCCATAGCGCACTCCTAGGATGGACGGTGACGAGGTGCCATGTCACCGATGCTGGAGCCGTCGCTCTTACCCTCATCATCCAGGAGTGCGTGGAAAGTGGCAGGAGCATGGCTCATCATTCCCACAAATTCAAATATGAGGGGGGATGGCGCCAGCTTCCTTCGGAGCCCCTGAGCGTACGCGAGGCCGTAGGAGAACCGATCGTAAGGTGTTCGTGGCATGGGCAATACGGTTGTTGATAGAATATCATCGGTAGTCCACTGAGGGGTATCCTGCGATGGTAGATTTGTCGGTGGGGGTGCACGTAATCAGGAACCGGATGGTGACACAAGGCGCAGAGACAGCGATTTAGATAGGTTTGGGCTATCTGATCGACGTAATACCCTACGTCCTGTATCTTTGGTGTATTATATTAAGATGTAGTAGATAGATCTAGATGGATCGTTGTGTAGATATATGTATCTTGTCTGCTAGGGGACCCCTGCCTCTCCTTATATAGTCTGGAGGGATAGGGTTATAAGTAAAGTATCTTATTTGGTACTATACAATGTCTTGCGGTGCACATCGAGCAGTGCCGTGCACGCCCTAATCTTGTGGGCTAGGCCACCTCTAATGGTGTGGCCCATGTCTTGTCTTGAGGATACCGGGGGCATACCCCCACAGCTAGTCCCCAAGCCTAACAGTAGGTGACGTAGTCGCGTGGTGCCAGGGTCAGAAAGTAGAAGACTAGCTGAGCAGGCAGCCAGTCCTCGGGCGTAGCCTCGAGATGAGAACAAGCACATTCACCATAAGATAAAGTGTGCCCACTTAGTCCCCGAGCCTGCTGAAAGATGAAGAATGAATCTTATAGCAAGGTCAAAGGAAAAGATGTCTAAAAGCTTGCCGATGTCGTCTGACATGCACGTATCAAGACCCTAGACGTGCTGCCCAAGATCAGCACCCTAATCCGAACAACATGGAGCAACTTGATAGCACATCGATGAGGCGTAGCAAGATCTGACCACCAACAGAGCACCAAGGAGTCCCCAGCGTCGCTGGCGATGACCAAGGAGCGAGGAGTCCCTAGCGTCGCTGGCAATGACCGAGTACCGAGGAGCGAGGAGTCCCCAGTGTCGTTGGCGATGACTGAGCGTCGAGGAGCGAGGAGTCCCTGACATCATTGGCGATGACTGAGCGCCGAGGAGCAAGGAGTCCCCGGCGTCGCTGGCGATGACCGAGCACCGAGGAGCGAGGAGTCCCCGGCGTCGCTGGCGATGTCTAAGCACCGAGGAGCGAGGAGTCCTCGGTGTCACTGGCGATGACCAAGCACCGAGGAGCGAGGAGTCCCCGGCATCACTGGCGATGACCGAACACCGAGGAGTCCCCAGCGTCGCTGGCGATGTCTGAGCATCAAGGAGCAAGGAGTCCCCGGCATCGTCGGCGATGACCGAGCACCGAGGAGCAAGGAGTCCCCAGTGTCGCTAGTGATGTCCGAGCACCAAGGAGCGAGGAGTCCCCGGTGTCGCTGGTGATGTCCGAGCACCGAGGAGCGAGGAGGCCCTAGCATCACTGGCAATGTCTGAGCACCGAGGAGCGAGGAGCCCCCAGCGTCGCTGGCGATGTCTGAGCACTGAGGAGCAAGGAGTCCTCGACGTCACTGGCGATGACCTAGCACCGAGGAGCGAGGAGTCCCCAGCGTCGCTGGTGATGACCAAGCACCGAGGAGCAAGGAGTCCTTGGTGTCGCTGGCGATGATCAAGCACCGAGGAGCGAGGAGTCCTCAGTGTCGCTGGTGATGACCGAGCATTGAGGAGTCCCCAGTGTCACTGACAATGACCGAGCACTGAGGAGCGAGGAGTCCCCGGCATCGCTGGCGATGTCCGAGCACCGAGGAGTGAGGAGTCCCCGGCGTAGGCGGCGATGTCCGAGCACCGAGGAGCGAGAGTCCCCGGCGTCGCTAGCGATTTCTGAGCACCGAGGAGCGAGGAGCCCCCGGCGTCGCTGACAATGTCCGGGCACCAAGGAGCAAGGAGTCCCTGGCGTCGCTGGTGATGATCGAGCACCGAGGAGCGAGGAGTCCCAGGTGTCACTGGTGATTACCGAGCACGAAGGAGCGAGGAGTCCCCGACATCGCTGGTGATGATAGAGCTCTGAGGAGCGAGGAGTCCCTGGCGTAGGCGGCGATGTCTGAGCACCGAGGAGTGAGGAGTCCCCGGCGTCGCTGGCGATGATCGAGCACCGAGGAGTCCCCGATGTAGGCGGTGATGTTCGACCACCAAGGAGCCCCTGGTGTAGCTAGCGACGTTCGTATGGTGAAGCGTGCCCACTTAGTCCTTGAGCACAAAAAATCCAAGCATTGAGGAGTAACGGGCTAGCTGGTGATGAAGCACGAGCGGCGAATAGTTTGGTCAACTACTCGGCGGTGAAGTGAGCATTGAGTAGAAGCAACTGACAAACAGTCTGATCAACTGGTTGGCGATGGAGTCCATGAACCAAGCGGTCTAACCAGTTGATCGGTGGAGAAGTCTGAGCACCAGGTGATCCGATCACCTGGACGATGATCCTACAATACAAATATATAGAATGGGTAGTATATGATGTAAAAATATATGAACTCCGAAGAAAAATCAGCAATGGTGATGAAATAGCATATGTAGCTTGACGATCGGTTGGCATAAAAATATATTTATGTTTTAATATAAACCGCCCGAACAGTTAGTGTGTAGCTGAGTCTCTAGCCCTAGCTAGCCCATAGTCCATAACGTCGAGCGCGGAGCCTGTGCACATGTAGGAGGAATAGGCATGACCAAGGAGCCACTGCCGACCACCCATAACGTAGAGCGCGGAGCCCATAGCACGTGTAGGAAGGAGCCAGAGACAAGGCCGTCTCTAGAGGCGTCTGAGCATCAACATGACTGTTTGGGGGTTCAAAAAATTATTTGGAGAGTAAACATGGAGACAACAGTTCGAAGAAACATTATGGCAATATACGAAGATTGGAAAATATTTAGAAAAATATTAAAGCGTGACTTAGCTTTGGACGGAGCATCTGGTCGGCGGCGTATGGCGTTATCTGGTCGGCGTTGACAGCGAGCACCTGATGGGTGGTGAGTTGTTGGTGAAGACGACCTCGAAGGTGGTTCCGAGATCGGATCTGCTGTCATGGGGGCTCCATGAGATCGTGGAACTGGCCTAGAGGGTCTTGCTGGGGCTGCGTGCCCACGTGATTGGCTCCAGCGACCGATGCGAAGTTGGTCGGTCGGCGGCGATCCTTTCTGTTCTTTTTTCCCTTCTATGTGGAGGGCCCTCGTCTTGATCCTGGTGCTTGGCCTTACCATTGCCGCGGCCTCCGTTGAAGCATGGTGGAAACAACGCTTGCTGGAGGTGTTGGACAAAGGTCCGTGGTCCTAGGCTGTCAGGGCTAGGACTCCGGTTGACGCTACGCGTATCTCGGTTTGGCCCGAGCCGCACGTGGACAGGCGGTTGGCATGGAGCGGTCGTCAAGTCAAGGTGAGGTGCCATTGCGGCTTCCTGGGCCGCACTCTGTGGTTGTTGCGGTGATAGGGTGTAGTGCCCCATCTGCTGCGTCCCTATTCCCTAGATAGGGAGCGTGGTCATGAGTCGGCGTCATGATACGGAGCACTCCACTTGTTGAACAACGGCGGTCTCCAGCAGTGCCCAGAGGTTTTGGTGGATCGCCCATTCGCGAGGGTCGTTTGGCTCGGACAGGCCACGCAGAAGCATTACCACGGCGGCAATGTTCTGACTGGCCCGAGCAAACTGCGGGGGATCGGTCCACCTAACCGGGGTGTTGCGCTAGACCTAGTGGGCGCGACCTCGAGCGTCGTTCGCTGGTCTATGCGCACGAAGCGCAGTGGGGTGCGCCGAGCACACTGGTGTGGTCGGTGGCTGATGCGGCCACTGTCGTCGTAGATCCTCCCCGTGCTCACGTGTAAGCTCAGGAGTCTCCGTATGAGGGTCCGGAGAGGTGTGAGTCCATGAGGACTCTGCTTCCACCAGTGGGTGTCCCGGAGGATCCACCATGGCGTACTCCCGAGACGGACGGTGGCTAGGAGCCATGTCGTCGATGCTGGAGCCGTCACTCTCGCCATTGTCATCGAAGAGGTCAAGGAAACAGGTGGGAGCATAGCTCACCATTCCCACGAATTCGGATGCGAGAGGAGGCGGCGTAGGCATCCTTCGGAGCCCCCGGCCGTATGCATCCGCGGAAGACGCGAGGTCGTAGGGGAACCGGCCGTACGACGGTTGTGTTGGGGACAACGGGGTTCCACTGGGTATTTGGCGGAGGATAGAACGTAGTAAGTGAATAACAACATGAATATTACTCACAATGGGGTTTGAGCAGAGAGTTTGCTCGGAATAAAGCGCAGATGTCGCGCCGTTGAAGTCGTGCGTCCCGGAGTCGATGGAGGACGTCTCTTCGACGGGTGCCGGGTCACGAGTCTCCTCGCAGAGGTAGAGTACGCCGAGCCGGTCAACGACAAATTCTAGGCTTCCAAAGAGGAAGGCCTGGGATGTCTCGAAAACGGGTGGAACCCGCATCCCAGTGGGTGAGAGTGCGGGAAACTCCAGCGAGCCGAAGCGAATCGTATCGCCCGAGCCCGCCACGACAAGGGTGGCGGAAAAGTGGGCCATCCGATGATCAAAAAGTGTTTAACGTACAACGTCCTCCCCACGGACGGCGCCAACTGTCGGTGCAGAAACAAACCAACTATGAATATTTGTAGTTTTGTTGTACGTTGTGATCGGAGATGGCCTAGCACTCAATGACACAGGATTTATACTGGTTCGGGCAACGTGCCCTACGTCCAGTCGGGGTCGGTCAGTGACTTTATTCCTGAGCCCAGGTGCTCGAAATTTGTAGTGGGGTTACAAACGAGAAGGAGAAAGATAGGGTGTACAAAAGGTCCGGTCGGCTCCGGTCGGAAGGGCCGAGAGCAATAGGAACTTCGCTATGAGCTAAGTGTTCAAGCGGGTGCTTGAGGTCCGAACCTGGTTGTTCTATGATTATGAGCTATCGATCTAAGGAACTCTGACCTATTGGAATCGGTCTTCTTTATTGGAGAAAGCGCACCCCCTTTTATAGATGAAGGGGACGGCTTTACAAGTGAGAGGAAAATGGTGCGTATGCTACCGAGCCTTGTTGTTCACGCCTAGCGAGCCTTGTTGCCCACACCGACGAGTACCAGATAATGGTAGGCGCCTACAATACTGTTGATGTCACTATAGAATGTCAGATGCATACGGAAGGTCGTGCTGCCTTTTTTAGGGATGATAGACGTCGGTACCTGCAAATACTGTTTGATGCCTAGAGGTATGTGAGGAGTCTCGCTATGTTCACCCGGTACGGTAAATCCTGGCGCCCATACCGCTATTGATGCCCAGAGGCGCGTGGAGGGCTTTACCGTATGAGAGTTTTAGCGGCCCCTACAATACTGTAGAGAGAGATGTCGGCGCCTACAATACTGTTTGCGTCAGGTGGCTGCAGAGTACTGTTCCGTACAGGGTATGGTCCCTGGTACAGTAGTTTTGACTTGTGAGCCTTGCCTTACCTTTCTCCGCACGTCTTCTGGTTTCTACCGAGCGGGCGTCCTCGGTCGGATGGCTCCAGTCGGTTCTGAGTGCGCCAGTCGGAGAAGAGCGATGAACAGAGTTCCTACGAGCCTCGATCGGAGAGACGCGGGATCACAGTCGAAAATAACGCTTTGGGCCAGGGCTTCCAATCAGAGTGAGCGTCTAGAGGCGGCTGGAGGCTGAAGCAAATGCTCCAATTAGAGTGGTGGGTCCAAGGCCAGCACCGCCGCTGCAGATCAACGAAGAAGCAGAAAGAAAGAAGCAGCTGCGCACGCATGCATAGGACCTGCAGGGCCTGGAAGCTACAGCGAGTGATGATGGAGAAAGAAGGGCACAGGGCAGCCGGGCAGGCAATGCATGCATGCAGGCCTATCATCAATTCGTTCGTGCGTGTTCATTCACAGCACGCATTGGTTGGATACCGGCCCTTCTCATACTATTTTAGCAAATACATTTTTTTTTTTACAACCAATCCGTAAACAATACTTTCATCCGTTTTTCAAATGAGGAGGGCCACTGCCTATGTGACAGCGACAGCGACCCTCCCCTCCCTTTTTGACCCTCACGCTCTCTGACCCACATTAACTCCCCTGCCTTAAACCGCAGTTACTGTAATACTGTAGAAAAGCCAGGTACAGTAATTATTATATTTATATACACTTAAAAGCACCGCGCAGTTTATTAATTACAGTACCACGCACAGAGAGACAGGCTAAAGTGGCTCGAGAGTGACTGCGAGCAGCAAAGTTAACTCCACAGTCCACACACACCCTGCTCCGTGCCGGCAAAGTCACTGCCCTCATGGTCACGCTGCTCTCTTCTGTTGTGCACGGAGTACTAGTACTGTACGTACTTGTGTACCCCGCTGATGCACCGTACCGTACGTATTGACCGCACGCCTTCGTATACGAAAAGGGACGGAAAAAAAAGAAAATACCGCGACGCGATGTACTGGTATGTGTACATGTACGTACTGGTCCTGGCCCACGCGCGTCGCGACTCGCGGTCGCGGGCGCCTGTAACCGTGGTACGTGCTCGGCGTGCGTGCGTGCGGTACGTACGGCCGTTGCTTTGTGCCGCCGTTGCGATTCTGATTCCTCATTCTTGTTTTCTTCACGGGCGCCGGCGCTGCGTGGGTGTTGGCGAACGACGACCGCGACAGCGTCAAACCCGAACGGGCACGACACACGGGGTAGTAAAAAAAAAAACGGTTCAGGAGCTTGCATTATTGGCCACGCCGTTTCGTCAACGTCAAGTGAGCGCTAGTAGCAGGTTGCGATTTGACCATCCGGCGGCCTGTTGATTCGCGGTGAAAACAAGTTATAATGACCGCCATTAGAGTGGTATCCACGGCACTAAATTAGGACGGGGACGAGGGAGATGACGAGGCATAATTGCGATGTCACTGTCTCTAGCTCCACCACCGACTAGATTAGATTAAGGGGCTTCCCAGGGTAATTACCTACCAATAGGAGCACTTATTCGCGAGAGTACTGACAAGTGGAGCAGTATATATTATGCTATACATAAACACGATGAGATCTACCACGGCAAGGCAATTTGTATTTAATTTGCAGGCGTCGAGGGGATCCACTGATGTGATTGGTTGGGTTGCTGCCCAACAAACAACGCCCCAACCTTGCCACTGGATCTGAAACAAACAAGTAGCCACATGCATTTCCCACAATTTCATCCGCGTACTATGTGGAATATGCAATCTAGAGATTTTTCTACACGGACGGGAGAGTTTTCCTTTTTATTATGAAAACAAAATGTTGGAACAGACCAATTGTTAATTTGTTAATTTCCGATGTTTATATCACTATATGTTCCAGCTGGTTATTATAATAGCAAAGTAATTAAAGACAACTTTTTGTCTGTGACAGCGACGTTGCAACAGTAGGAAATTAATGCGTCCATGCGAAATTGCGAATGACCATCATTTTATCACCAAATCTTTCTCATCGCCCTACTCATGCTGATGCTGGGAGCAGACAGCAGGGGGCACAACGGGGAGACTACTTTTCATGCCACTTGTAACGTGGGAGGGACCCCCACCCATGGATCTATCCCCATCAAGTGCAGTGCAAAAGACGAGAGGACAAATATATGGGCTATTAGACGTGACATTGGGCTACTTAGTGGTAGATTGCCTGCATGCACACATCACATAGGCATAGGTTGTTGCTGCTGCAAGGGGTGGATGGAGTTTGTGGTTTGGTCTCTATGATTCAGCAAAAGGGCAGATCAAGGTGTGGTCCATGTGAAGCAGGAGCAAAGGAACACAACAACACACAAAAAGAAAAATTGGCACTTTGTTTGCCACACTAGCCTGTGAGGCCTTTTCTGTTGCCTGTTGGCATGTAAGGCTGGATATGTTCGGTTAGTGGGGTTCCTCAAAATATACCTCGGAGCATCATGTATAGCATAGCCCGCTGCAGGCAATAATGTGCACCCTAGCTATTTTGTGTTTATCTAAAACAGCAAATGAAATACTCATAAACTAATTAATAACCTCTTTCTGGTAATTTGAGTACTGAAAATTAAATTGTGTGGCCTTGGAGAGGCCCGGGGAGGGGGGATTTCTGTTAAAGAAAACTGATTAATTAGTATTATTGAAACATCTATCACAAAATTATGTATCATATATTCAATCGACGGCACCGGCGTGAGGCGAATCATCATACATACTCTTTTTTGGCAGAATTATATGGCCTACGAGTTCGCTTTTTTACTTGCAAGGTTCACTTCCTACATACCCCTAGCTAGCTACTTGTTAGGTCATTTGAATCTCAATAAGTCCGTAATAATGTGCACACTAGTTATTTTGTGTTTATCTAAGTCAGCAAATGAAATATAATCAACTAACCTTTTTTTGGTAATTTGAATAATGAGAATTTGAATTGTTTGGCCTTTGTGGGGGTGTTTTCTCTCAAAGCAAACTGATTAATTAGTATTAAAACATCTATCGTAAATTGTATATCGTGATCAACCGCGTAGCCGAGACGGGGATCATAATACATAACTCTGTTTTGGTAGAATTATATGGCCTACAAGTTCACTTTTTCACTTTGCAAGGTTCACTTCCTACATATACCCCTAGCTAGCTACTTGACTATCTCCAACAATGAGAACCCAAATACAAGACCTATTTCATGTTTGGGTAGCGCTACAGGCAAATGTTTCAATACTATTTTTGGTCTTCTCCAACAAAAAAAACCCAAAAGAGAACTCTTTCTGCAAATGGGTCTCTAGGAGAGAGGATACTCAGATTTATGTTGTACCTCCCCTGGCACTCAAAATGGTTTCATGTATAAATACTCTGTTGGAGACCGATACAGTACTATCGGAGACCCATTTTGTATTTAGATTTAGGTGCCCTTGTAGGTCACTTGTTGGAGACAGACTAGGCCATTTGAATCTCAATAACTCTGTGATCTGGCCTTGTTTTGCATGACATTGACATCCGTATACTGCACCATTACAAGCTATATATATAATTAATTTTAACTTTACTACAAGATTAATTGAAAAATCGTGATGGAGCACTTGTGACCACGAGATTCCGTGCGTGACGGCAAGCTGACGTGTTGATACCCTCAGAATATTGGCAGGGGAATACTCATTAGAAAAATTGTCAGGGAATACTTATTAGAAAATTGGCACTTGGCAGGAAAAGAATAATTATTGTCGCAAGTACGAGCTCAGGGTGTATTAGCCAATAATGTAAGCACTGGTGCGTGGTGCCTCACGTACTTTGAGCAGCATAGTATATACACGGTTCAATGCAAGGACAGCAGCGCTCGCATCTTAAAACCAGCAGTCATTTTCATGCGGATGTTTGATTAAGCGTCTTGGACGGCAGATTAGCAAAGCACGTAAGAACAAATATGCTCAAATTCTGGGACGCAAAACCTTCTAGAAAAAGGCATTATTGTGTGCCCTGATTTAGGAAATTCCTTAGAGTGAAAAAAGGAAATAAATGGATGGTGCATCATGTATGGGGAAAAAACACTAGAGATTAAAAAAGCGAAGCACTTTCCTTCCACAGAGCTAGAGATTTAATATTCTAAATTAATTAATTAAAGGTCTGTATTTTATATTATATATATTGTTTTTTTTCCCTATATTGCAGTGGGTGTGCGTGGACACTGGAGAGTTGTCTGTCTACGAATGGATCTGCGATCCCGGGGAAGTGGAAGCCGGCTAATCCCAGAGATGACGCCGAGTTGTCGTGCATCACTAATCAATCTTATCGCGAGCTTTGTTTAATCAAGCCCCATAAACCAACCACAGCGAGCTTGGGCTGGCCAGCAGCTGCTGCTCGACCCACGTCAGCATCAACCATCGCCGAAAAAGAAATGCCTGTCTTCTGATTACTTTTGTTCGGGTAGATCCAAAACCATAGCTATCTTCGTTTGCTGAGGCCCCGTTCGGCTTACCCATATTCAGCTTGTTCGACTTGTTTTTTTAGTTGGAATAATGTTTTTCTCTCATAACAATTTAGCCAGAACGGTGTCTTTCAGCTAGTTTCAGCCAAGATTCAGACCAGCGAAGTCTGTCGCCGCAATCGTCAAGTCCAAGAAGAGATAAATACTTGAGAAATCAGAGCTTTTCACGCCGCAATTCTTTCCTTCTCGCTTACATGAAAATGTGTTACACATCCACTACATCCCAAGCACACATTTGAATATCCATACGTCATTGTATTTGGTTAGACCGCGTGGAAAATGACTAGTGCAGCTATAATATGAATTAATTAATTATTTAAGTCTACTACAGAAAGCAAAAGAAAAAAATTGAACATTTCAAGACGAATCAAAACTGAGGCACAGTTATATACTGTTCAAACTATATATATATATATATATGGGAGAGGCTATTCAGTAGCCGGCTACAAAATAAGTTATTCTGTAGCCACCTCCATTTACTATAATTTTATATACTAATTTACCATAATATAAATACATATTTACGATAGTTGGGTTACTATAACACATGGGGATATTTACCATAACGTTATATTAAACCACTTAGTAAGGAGTTATTATAATCTTGTAAAATAACATAGTAATTATCATAACTCAAAGTGGCTACAGAATAAGTTATTCTGTAGCCAGCTACAGGATAGTAGTTATATATATATATATATATATATATATATATATATATATATATATATAATTACAGTTGTATGTTGTCCACGAATGCAAAATGGGAAAAACAAAAAGGCGACTCCAAACAAACCCTAAAAAGAGGGTGGCGCGTGCACACGCGGAATACACCAGGGCAAGAAACAAACGGCCACCCAACCCCACCCCAACACCGATAGCATAGCACAGCATACAACAACAGCTCCAAATAAATGTAATCGTGAAGCTATTTATAGTTATTGTCCTCTAAAAAAATATTTCAACAACTTTCTATATTATTTTCTATTTTTTTCCAGCCAGCTATCTCACCACTGTCGTTGGTCATATTTTCCTAGCGAGTCCTGCTTGCTATCTATGTTTTTTAATTTAGCTAGACTATTGTAAAACTCTATATTTTTTTATGAACTTTCTATTTTACAGAACGGCTAAATCTCATAATTTAGTATATAATTTTATCAAGTTTTTTTTGGAGTTGCTCCTGAATAAATGGCAAGAAATATGGAAGCGTAAAAGGAAACGAAAGGGGGCCGAAAAAAAAGGTTACCATCTTTGCACCGCATGAGCTGATTGAGCTCCCCATTCTCCCTTCCCATTCAGCTCACCCTACTCCTCCCCTCTTATTATTGGGTTCTTCACCGTACCACACACCCTTCTCTCTCTCCTCTCTCTCTCTCTGCTCCGGTGCTGGTGCTGCTCTCCTCCCCTGCTTTGACCTCCCTGGCTTTATCCGCCTTTCCCCGCCGTTTCTTGGATTTCTAGGATCCAAAGAAACTCCCCTGTGAGCCTGCCTGCCTGCCTGCATACAGGGACCTTGGGTGATCTTGGGTGGGTTTCTTGATTCCTCAGCTTTGGTGCTGTTGGATTCGCGGAGCCGGAGGAGATGACCGTCGAGGAGGTGAAGCTGCAGGCGGCGAAGGCGAACGGCGGCCATGGGGCCAAGGACCAGTTCCCCATCGGCATGCGCGTGCTCGCCGTCGACGACGACCCCACCTGCCTCAAGCTCCTCGAGAAGCTCTTGCAGCACTGCCAGTACCATGGTATGCCATGTTCCTCTCGCTCCTCTGTTTCCTCTCTTCCCCGTGCGCTTGGTTCCCTACTACTATTGCTATTCTGATCGGATCATGTATATCCTTATTAACTGCCGTTCTTTTTTACCTTTATTACCCACGATTCGGCTCTTTGCTTGATTTATTTAGTTTTTCGCTGGTTTTGCATTCTTCATCATCACATAAATAGCAACCCCGACTTTATGCCTCACTTTCCCCCCTGTTGGTTTCGCGGTGAAATATTTTTGTCATGTAATGTCATGTCAGGCTGAGTTTCTTTTTCTTTCTTCTGAAAATAATCAGGTTTGTCTCTGCTCGTGCTCTAAAGATTTTTTTTTGAATTTTTATGATGCGTTGGCACTCGACTAATCCTCTCTCTCCAAAAGTTTTTTTTTTGAGGAAACTCTCCAAAAGTTTTCAACCTCCGGCTGTGTAATTTCTGTAAATCTTGTGTTCTGCAAATTTTTGGCTGTCTATTTCCGTTTTACGTGGTTCACTTTTCTTCAATGGAAGGAATGTTCTTCTATTCAACTTTCCTCGAAGTCGAGTGATTCTTACGAAGATTTGACTCCCACATGTGTAATGTGTTCCTCCGGGCTTTTGACTTGTATATATGCGCTAACCTGTCCGGATTTGTGATGCCGCAGTGACAACAACTGGACAGGCAGCCACAGCCCTGAAGCTGCTGAGGGAGAAGAAGGACCAGTTTGACCTTGTGATCAGCGATGTCCACATGCCGGACATGGACGGCTTCAAGCTCCTCGAGCTTGTGGGCCTCGAGATGGACCTCCCGGTCATTAGTAAGTCTTCGCTTGCCCACTCGTATTCGTGCCTTTATTGCGGCCAATGATCTGGAAAAATTGGCATTGCTTGAAAAATCATTGTGGAATGAATAGATCTGGTATAGTACTACTCATCTGGTTACTTTGGTTTTTACCTCCATTAGACAGCTGAGCTGTGGAATTGAGGAAACCAGGCCCCATTTATATTAATTTTAGGAAATTCATCTTCATCGACTCAGGCAATTCGTAAAGAATTTGTCTTGTTCAATGGGTCATTGAATTTATTAATTTTGGTGGAATGACAAGCCTCATGAAAACTTCTGTGTGCCCTACATGTGACCACTAAGAAAAAGAGTTAGGAAGGACAAAGGTCTGCTGGCATAATGAACGCCAATTAGTTTCCTGCAGGAAGTTCAATTATTTCTGCTGGTTCAATTCAATGTACAATGAGCACAGGTTTGCATTTGTCTTTGATCTGAAAACTGACCATGAATCATCATGCAGTGCTGTCTGCAAATGGGGAGACACAAACAGTCATGAAGGGTATTACCCACGGAGCATGTGACTACCTGCTGAAGCCAGTGCGGATTGAGCAGTTGAGGACCATATGGCAGCATGTGGTTAGGCGGAGGAGTTGTGATGCCAGGAACAATGGTAATGATAACGATGATTCCAGCAAAAAGTTGCAGGTGGCGAGCGCTGAAGGTGACAATGGTGGTGGTAATCGCAACAAGAGAACTTCCCGCAGGGTTAGGGATGATAATGGAGACGACGGTGATGATTCTGATGAGAACAGTAATGAGAATGGAGACTCATCGACCCAGAAGAAGCCAAGGGTTGTGTGGTCTGTTGAATTACACAGAAAGTTTGTGGCTTCTGTCAACCAGCTTGGCATTGACAGTAAGAGCTCTAACTATGTAACTTAGTTGTCAGAATGTTGACTAATAATTTCCCTTATTGTTTATGTTATTCATGAATCATAATATCATGTATTCGTGACTATAAATGCAGAGGCTGTTCCAAAGAAAATATTGGATCTCATGAATGTTGAGAACATCACAAGGGAGAATGTGGCAAGTCATCTGCAGGTTTGATTTCCTTCCTTACGTAGTTATGTATAGCCTCATATTTATATTTGTATATATAATGTTCATCGCATGTTTATTATGTGATATCTTTGGAACTTATGATTATCTATCTATGAACTGTAAGCTTCATACTATATATCTTGAAACAGGATTTTTGTTGCAGTTTCTATTTCTTTGCGGCTTGTCCTTTATAAGGGGTTGGGGATGTTTTGTAGTACTGAGTCATCTCTGTCGTTGAGGCAAAACTTTGTGTTCTTCTTTTCCTTACTTTAATGCAAGACAGAGCTCCTGCCATTTTCTTAAAAAAAAGCACATGAACTATATATATTTTTCACCATATCTAGGAAATTCTCAAACCTATCAGCATTTCTTCACATGCTTGTTATATCTGCAAGCATATTGGTCACATTTTGCAGTTCATGACCCTGTAAAGACAGCAAATTCATTGATCTCTTCAGCATCTTTTTTCCCCCTTTGTTGCAATTAGAAACACATTCTATTACGTTCAGAAAAAATTAGAAACACATTTAATAAAATCCTTCTTTGTTGGTTTGCAGAAGTATCGCCTTTATCTGAAAAGACTCAGTGTAGATGCAAGCAGGCAGGCTAACCTAACTGCTGCATTTGGAGGAAGAAACCCTGCTTATGTCAACATGGGACTAGATGCCTTCAGGCAATACAATGCATATGGGAGATACCGGCCAGTTCCAACCACTAACCATTCACAGCCAAACAACCTCCTTGCAAGGATGAATTCTCCTGCATTTGGTATGCATGGTTTGCTGCCTTCGCAGCCGCTTCAGATTGGACACACCCAGAACAATCTGAGCACTTCCCTAGGCAATGTCGGGGGGGTGAACAACGGTAACCTGATCAGGGGTGCGCATATGCCACTGCAGGATACTAGCAAATGCTTTCCTACTGGCCCTTCTGGTAATTCATTCGCGAACATATCAAACAGCACACAATTGGTTACGACAAATAACTTGCCATTACAGTCTCTTGAGCCAAGCAACCAACATCTTGGTTGGCTGCATTCTTCTGCAGGCCCATTCAACTCATTTGTTGGTGAGTCTCCCCAGTTTCCAGATCTTGGAAGATGCAACACCACCTGGTCAACTGCGGTCTCATCGTCCAATGTTCAGGAGCTTGGTCAGAAGGACAGAATTGTGAATGGGCCCAAGCTTGAGCCTCTCTCAAGCTTTACAGAAGCATCCAGTCAGATTCCCTTGCTGGGAAATGAAATGCAGAGCCAAGTAGCATCACTAGCCAGCAACGGTCTTCCGATGCCGTTCACTCAGGAAGCGGTGCCCTTCGCATATGGAAGCAGCACGAACTCAAGAGAGATGCTGAATAACAACCTTGCACTTAGTAATTCAGGCATCAACTCTTCATTGCCGAACCTTCACATAGATGGTTCTGTTTTTGAAAGAAACATAGATGGTTCTGTTGTTACGAGGCAGACACTGGACGGTAGTAATTCAGGTGGTGGTGGTGTTCCCCCTCTACAAGATGGCCGGATTGATCACCAAGCTGTTAATAGTCATCTAAACTATAACAACGAACTCATGGGGACAAGTAGGCTGCAGAGGGGTCTCAGTGGTGGTCTGGATGACATAGTCGTCGACATGTTTAAGCTGGTAAGTTCCTAATAAATCTTTCTTATTTTCGACAGTAGTCAGCATTACGGTCCCATCTTTTTATGTAAACCATGTCATTTTTTTTCCATTGCAGGACCACGCAGACAATGGTGTCCCCTTCATTGATGGGGACTGGGAACTGGTCTAGCAGGTTTCAGTTCCCTACATCAAGTCTGCTGCCTTCGTGTGAGATTTTCCGCATTTGTGGGGTTCGGCGCTTGATGGCTCCATGCTATTTTGCCTGCTCAAAGTTGTTTATAGTAGCAAGTTTGCATCACAAATGCCCTTTGCATTTGGTTTTTCAGTTTAGCAACCAGGTTCCAGTGTCACGTCCTTATATCAACTATGTGGTATTTGCACCTTAACTCGTATGGCTATGTTTTAAGTCAGGTGTTAACTGTGGCTATCGTGATATATAGCATGGTTATGAGCAAGGAATGTTTTGCTGTTTATTACTCTTTGGAAATATTTGTACTGTTTCATTTGTTGATTGTCATTGGCGATATGTTGAAATCCAGAAAGATCACAGCACACAAGATTGCTGTTCGAGAAACATGGAATTATTCATCTTACTCGTCATTTGCATGATTGCTTGGTAGCCTGGCACTGGGAGACAGGTTTGCATCGTTAGATCAAAGGCGGATAACCTGAATTTGTTCTAGATATCAAGCTTCCAGCATGGTAAGCAGTCTTGCCAAGTCTGTAGTTACAGGTGAAATTCAGCTGAAGCGTGTGATCAATGCTTTGCAGTTTATGCGTTTGCAATTTGCAAAAGATTACGATACGAAATTCTGAATCAGTCCATGAACTGTGCGGTGCCTTCTGCCGCTGTTTCTGCGGCTCAGCCGAGCAGAGAATGCGACGAAAGAAAGAACTCGCGCCGAACGCCTTTCTCCATTCTATCTCGCCGATGAGTGGGGCCCCTGAGTGGCAGAGTCCGGTACGAACGGTATCCGTCGGTTACGGAAAGAGCGGCACTAGATCAGACGGTTGATGTGCACGGAGGTCGACGAGCACCGCATCTAGCAGAAGCTTCTGCAACCTTCCATTCGCTTCCCCTTCTCCAAGCATCGCCACCCCTCTCCGTTGCGCCCTCTCAACCACCACCGCCCCCAACAAATAACCGAGCCGGCATCTTCGCGGCGTAACCGCTTGGCGAGTCCAGTGTCCGCAGCCGCCGCAGCAGCAAAGCGCTAAACCCAAACCCCTCCGCCACGATGGCGCGCTCCGACGCGTCCAGGCTAGCGCGCGCAGCCCGCGCGGCCGCGGCGGCCACCACCCGCCGTCAGGCCCCCGCCGTTAGCCGCGAAGTCCTCCCGCAGTCCCTCGCGCCGCTCGCGGGTGATGCCTCCTCCGCCTTCGCCGCCGCCGCGACGAGGAGGCCGGCGTGGTTGGCCGCGCCTTTGGGGCGGCTTCCCGTCGGGGCCGGCGGAGCTGGGCTCCTGGTGCCGCCGCGCCGGCTGTTCCACTCGACGACGCCCGCTCATTACAGCGCCACTGGCACCTCGTCCTCGTCTCAGGTTGGTGCCCACTATGTACACCGCTGCAGCGCTGTTCATGTCTCTGTTCTTATGCGCCGAGCCGCCGATTGGCTGCCACTCGTGTCGATTCGATTTCGGTCAGTGCTGTAGAGATTTGGCTAACCAAACAGTTGGATTGTAAAGCTCTGGAACGTTGAATGCTTGCTGTTCTGCACTTCTGCTACAAATTCGTAAAGATTGGTGGTGTCACGATAGCTTTGAATGATATAATGATAAGTGTGATACGATCGTGTAGTAGTATGGTGTCACTGATTTCATCCTTTGATCTTCAGAAGTATGGAATGTTGGGGTGATAGATTTGTAAAGTTAATAGTTCTATTCCACAATGCAAACTTCATAAGTGATGGTGAGATCATGATTTTAGGCGCTTTCTGTGTTGATGTTGTTGGACTGTTGTCTTGCTGTAGCTGTATTTCCATCTTGTGTTGGTGATTGCATTCTCTCGTTCTTTATTAACTAGACGAGTCAACAGTTTCCAACCTTGTTTCAAAAGTGTGTAGAATCAGCTGATCCGTTTGTAGATGTGATTAAACAATATATCAGAGTGCTATACAAAAACTATAGCCTATAGGTTTCCACTTGAATAGAGTGTCTCCAACCACGAATCACTATAGCTTTCACATGCATCTAGCTCTTTGCTTGGTTTGCAGTATTTGTATGTGCGCTAGGCAGGTTTTCAAGTGTGATTTTTTTTTTGGTGACAAAAACGTGGGGTGTCTTCTCCAGAGTAAAATCTCTATCTTTTTATATGTATACAGAAAGGAAAAAAATAATGTACTAGAGGGAGTCACAAGGTTCATAAGTCAAAAGAGGAGGAGACTAACATCATGGTAAAATTGATCAACCAATCGGACAACAAACTCCATTTGATTTTGCCTTAAGAAACAGTAGAGCAAATTCAGACTTGAAAGATTGCTTCCATCTGCGAACTGATGGAACCGCATCTTCGAAGACTGTACTGTTTTGATGACACCAAATAGTCTAAACAGCCACCATACTAATTTCCCTGAAAACAGGAGACCCAAATATCTCTGTTCCAGCAGCAGGGTGTGGTATATGCAGCAATGGGTAGGGCTTGGAAACTACTGTTGGTTTGAGTCCTAATCTCTATGTTTTTCCTTAATTTTCTTTGATCAAAACAGATAGCACCAGCAGAATTCACTGAGATGGCCTGGGAGGGGATTGTTGGTGCGGTTGATGCAGCAAGATTGTCAAAACAACAGATAGTGGAGTCGGAGCACTTGATGAAAGCTCTTCTGGAGCAAAAGGATGGGCTAGCACGCAGGATATTTTCAAAAGCGGGCATAGACAACACATCAGTCCTGCAAGCTACAGATGACTTTATTTCTAGACAGCCAAAGGTATTAGCGGTGGGCCTTAATAATTTTATAGATTAAACTAACTAAACAAGTTCTGTTTGTTGAGGTGGTAAAATTTATTAAGATTTGGGCCTTGCATTGGTAGGTTGTCGGTGATACAACCGGGCCAATTATAGGATCAAGTTTTGTGTCGATATTGGATAATGCGAAGAAGCACAAAAAAGAATATGGTGATGAGTTTGTGTCAGTTGAGCACATCCTGCAAGCATTCACTTCAGATAAAAGGTTTGGACAACAGCTCTTCAAAGATCTGAAAATTGTGGAGAACGATCTTAAAGAAGCTATTTCAGCAGTACGGGGAAGCCAGCGAGTCACAGATCAGAGTATGTCTTGTGACATTTTTCTTTGTCTTTACTCATTTCTTTCTTTTGGCAGAGTACTTCTGTGGTTTTAGTATTTATTTATACTGTATTCATATTCATATAGCTTCCTGTATTGTCCAGAAAGTTAACTTGACCCTGATAAGGAGATAACAATGTAATAACCGATAACCTGTTTTTATATGCCTATATTGTTTTTCTGTTTCCAGATCCAGAAGGAAAGTACCAGGCTCTAGAGAAGTATGGTATTGACTTGACAGAATCAGCTCGGCGTGGAAAACTTGATCCTGTTATAGGCCGTGATGATGAAGTGCGCAGATGCATTCAGATCCTATGTAGAAGAACTAAAAACAATCCTGTAATCATTGGCGAGCCAGGAGTTGGCAAAACAGCTATTGCTGAAGGGTGATTACCTGTTCATTTATTGTTTGTAGTTTTTTCATTGTATGCCTATGCTTTGCTTCTTTGAACATGCAGTAATGAACCATCTTGCTCTTATTTCAGACTGGCTCAGCGTATTGTACGAGGAGATGTTCCCGAACCTCTAATGAATAGAAGGGTATTGAAATGTTTCTGTTCATATCTAGTCAAGTTAACTGAATTTTAGGGCAATCATATTTTCTGACTGTGCTATGGCAGAGACAACTCTCCTCCATGCTTCCCAGCCGTCCCAGGCTGTAATTATTCCTTCTCTATAAAATGGGCATCACCTTGTGCCAGTCTTGTTAAAAAAAACTTTTGATTGATATATATATATATATATATATATATGGAGGCCGTATCGTATCGTGGATTATTTACTGCTGGCTAGTTTGGTGTGAGAGAAAAACACTATTCCCGGCTGGAAATTTACGATCGTTTACGAGCAAGCGAACAGGCTGAATATCCGATGTTCATTGAAGCATTTTGATTATCAACTAATAAAAATTCAGAGCTTACAGTCAGACGTGGAATAACATGTCACTAATAACAGAAGAGTAGACACAGTTGTATTAGTGTCAAGAATGCAATAGACTGTATGTTCTGATGCTATGTACATCTGCAATTACAGCTTATTTCATTGGATATGGGAGCACTACTTGCTGGAGCTAAATACCGTGGTGAATTTGAGGAGAGACTAAAGGCTGTTCTAAAGGAGGTCACTGCTTCTAATGGACAGATCATCTTGTTCATTGATGAGATCCATACTGTTGTTGGTGCAGGTTTGTACTTCTAACTTCTTCTGTGTTTTGGCTATTTGCAAGTATTTTTATGGCAGTGAACATACATCGATAGACTTGAAAATATTAGTTGAAGCTAAGCTCTCTGTTACTGATTAGACAGATCTACACAAGTGCGTTTAATTTTTATTTGGTTTGTGCTGGCCTTGTGCTTTCAAATCACTGATGCTTTTGTTTTATCAAATTGATGATTATACCACAATCCAGGAGAGTCAGTGCTCTGAATATTGTCATATTTACTGTTTATTCTCTTAATAGGAGCCGCTGGTGGAGCAATGGATGCTGGTAACCTGTTGAAGCCAATGCTAGGCCGTGGAGAACTCCGCTGCATTGGAGCAACAACATTGGATGAGTACCGGAAGTACATTGAGAAGGATGCTGCTCTTGAGCGTAGGTTCCAGCAGGTTTATTGTGGTGAGCCAGCGGTTGAGGATACCATCTCCATACTGCGCGGTTTGCGAGAACGATATGAACTGCATCATGGTGTTAAGATATCAGATGGAGCTCTTGTTGCTGCAGCAGTTCTATCCGATCGATACATCACTGGACGTTTTTTGCCTGATAAAGGTTCTTTGTATGCTATAATGTGGATAAGTTACAGTGAACAGCGAGCTGATCTATTCATTATCTAATATAATAATATTCTTTATTTGTGCATCCAGCCATTGATCTAGTTGATGAAGCAGCTGCTAAGCTCAAAATGGAGATAACATCAAAGCCTATTGAATTGGATGAGGTAGACAGAGAAATCATAAGGCTTGAAATGGAAAAGCTCTCATTGAAGAATGATACAGATAAAGCCTCCAAAGAACGACTGAGCAAGCTTGAAGATGAACTGGAATCTCTCAAGCAGAAGCAGAAAAATCTTTCAGAACATTGGGAATATGAGAAATCTTTGATGACTCGAATAAGATCAATTAAAGAAGAGGTACATGCATTCTTTACTCTTCTGTGTATTGCCTGCCATATATATTTATTTTTTCCCCTTGGTGTCATATAGGCTCTAATTCTTGTCTTTATCTTGTTTTAGACTGACAGAGTGAACCTGGAGATTGAAGCTGCTGAGAGAGAATATGATTTGAATCGTGCTGCTGAACTGAAGTATGGAACACTTTTGTCACTTCAGAAACAGCTGGAAGAGGCTGAGAATAAGCTTGTTGAATTCCAGCAATCAGGGAAGTCAATGCTTCGAGAAGAGGTGACTGATGTGGACATTGCTGAAATTGTGAGCAAGTGGACTGGTATTCCAGTGTCGAACCTTCAGCAGTCTGAAAGGGAAAAGCTGTTGCTGCTGGAAGATGTACTTCACAAGAGGGTTATTGGCCAAGACATTGCAGTCAAATCAGTGGCCAACGCCATCCGCCGTTCTAGGGCAGGCCTATCAGATCCTAACCGTCCGATAGCAAGCTTTATGTTTATGGGACCTACAGGTGTAGGAAAGACTGAGCTGGGTAAGACACTGGCTGAATTCCTTTTCAACACTGAGAATGCCCTAATACGAATTGATATGAGCGAGTACATGGAGAAGCATGCCGTCTCCCGTTTGGTTGGTGCCCCACCTGGATATGTTGGTTATGAGGAAGGGGGCCAATTGACTGAGTCTGTTCGTCGGCGGCCTTACTCAGTTGTTCTGTTGGATGAAATTGAGAAAGCGCACCAGGATGTCTTTAACATTTTGTTGCAACTGTTGGACGATGGAAGAATAACTGATTCACAAGGCAGGACTGTCAGCTTCACTAACTGTGTCATCATCATGACCTCAAACATTGGGTCACCATTGATCCTTGACACGCTTAGAAACACCACAGACAGCAAGGAGGTCGTTTATGAGATAATGAAGAAGCAGGTGATTGAGATGGCCCGACAAACATTCCGACCAGAATTCTTGAACAGGATAGATGAGTACATAGTGTTCCAACCACTGGATACAAGCGAGATCAACCACATTGTGGAGATCCAGGTAAACATTTAACAATTCATTTTAGAAGCATGCCTGATTGATATATTTAAACCATAGTATCAACCTCAAGTTATTTTCTCCACATTTTTCATAGTTTGTGTAGCCTGCTCTTTAATTTGAAATGATTTCCTTACTTGCAGTTTAATCGGGTTAAGAACCGGCTGAAACAACAGAAGATTCATCTCCAATACACTGCAGAAGCCGTTGAGCTTCTGGGGTCTCTTGGCTTTGACCCGAACTATGGTGCGAGGCCTGTCAAGAGAGTGATTCAGCAGATGGTGGAGAATGAGATTGCCCTTGGTGTCCTGAAGGGCGATTTCAAAGAAGATGACACTGTCCTCGTGGATGTAAGTTCTGCGGCAATCGCAAAAGGACTTGCTCCTCAGAAGAAACTTGTCCTTAAGAGGGTAGAAAACAGAAACGAAGAGTTAGTTGCCAATGACTAGGTCAGGGGGTTTCACCTTTTAGCGAGAAATGTTCAAGTGAGATGATACGCAGCTGTTAGCTCTGTTTTCGCGTCAGCTTGGCCTTTTAGGTTCTTATATATGAAGTCGTGTCCAGTCTCCGGTGACAAAACTCAACGTGCAAATTTCTGTGAATATAATAATCTTGAGGGCTTCTGTCTGATGAGCTGTGAATATCTGTTTAGGGCGTTTAGGCAACTTTTATCTTTGGTCTTTTCTTTTTCATGGCTTTATTAATTAGAGACACCTTTTGAGCTTTCAAGACCAGACGTCATAAAAAGCCATCAATTTTATTCAATCATTGTCAACAAGAATAGTCACGTGGTGGCGTTTCAGATTACATACGTAGGGAAAAAAAGTTTCCTTACAAATCCCACCTGGTAATGCGAAAATCTAGAAGCCAAATTGTAGATTGATGAAGTTTTTTTAATAAAGAAAAAGACGGCCCGCTCAATTAAGAAGAAGAATAGAAGTTCGTACAAAGATGTTATACATCAGAACAATACCTAGATGGTAGCACTTTAGATTAATGAAGTCATGATAGATGAGCTGTAATAATAGTTGGCTTAGCTTAATCTGAGATTTGAACTGAAGTATAACAACACACAGAAGTACAACAAGCAAACTCAAATCAATATAGTTCTACTATGTTAGTCTGACACATAAGCACAAGCGACTTGAGATTGACACAGACAGGCGGACGTAAGTACATAACACACCCTGGCCACTTTTGGTATTGCTTCCAAACGGCGTCAGGGAAGAGGGAACGGGGAGGGGGAATGGCCCCAGGGTCTAGGGAAATGGCAAGCCGCATAAATCCCCGTGAGGGGCTAACTACCCAGGGCAAATCTGGCCCATGTTCCCAAAGTAGCCCTTACATGTGTAACTACAGTGAATCTCACCGAAAACAAAGGAACTTTATAGATGCGAATTTGGGGAAATTGCGAACGGTGGATTCTTGATATAAAGTTTACAAAGCATGTGTATTTGATTAGCTACGGGCCCAAATTTATCCATGAACTTGATGGACTAATTTGCTTTTTTCGCTAATGTCAAAGGTGGACCAATAATAATGAATAGTAAATGAGCATCATTTTTAGAGTATACTCCGTACGTCATTTTTAGAGTATACTTCTTGTGGCCACCTTTTTGTTGCTTAAATACCAAACTGGGGTATCCAAAATAATGGTAAAAATCATATAGTACTTGTGTTCGAGAAAAATCATATAGTACTTCCTCCGTTTTAGTAGTTCACTTTTGGTTTAGTTTCAAACTTCTCTATTTTCCAAGGTTTTTAAAAAATATATTAACACCATGTACAGGTTCAAATAAATGTTGTATTATCAAAATTCCCTCCACCTCCCCCCTAAATAATGTTCTTTGATTGGCCTCTATCCTCCGCCGTCCCCCCAACCAGCGCGAAAGATTTTACCCGCAACATAACCGGCGGTGATAAGGGTGTTGTGATAGCTCATTATGTAGTAGTAGTGTTTTATTTTGTCATGAATGAACGAATACCGGAATGATGCTCTTCTGAAAGCTGCTCTTGAGTGTAGATTCCAGTAGGTTTACACAGAGTTTACAAGGCTTGAAATAATGGAAAAGTTCACATTGATGAATGATATGGATAATCCCTATATACAAAACGACCGCACAAACTTCAAGCTGAAGCATAAAAACTTTTAGGGCTCTTTGGAATGCAAGAACTCTACAAAATTTACGTGGGAATTTCACAGGAATCAGTTCACAGGGAAAAACGTAAGAGCCCAGGGAAAAAAATCCTGCAAGGAGGCCTTAGTTGGTGATTTCTTTGTTAGTTGGTGACAGCCATTTTTTGGGTCTGTTGGATATTTTTTTTGTAAATCATTAGCAATGTAAATGTGCTTTTAACTCTATTCTTTATATTTATCTTGAAATGGTTTTGGCCCATCATTATTCTGTAGGCTAGAAAAATGTATGGGTTGAATTATGGCTAAAAAAATATATAGGCTATTTTGTGTGGGCCGGAAAAAATATGGGGTGGCTAAAATTGTGTGGGCTGAAATAATTGTGAGAGCTGCAATCTAAAAAAGAAATGGGCCAAAAAAACAAAAATGAAATAATGGGCCAGCCAATATTAGCCCAAAACAAGTTCATGGCCCATGAAGAGGCTGCCTGCTACATGGGCTGTAGCAGGCCAAAATTCATTTTGTGACATTTTTTTCCTGTCTTCTGATCCTACGTGGCATTTGCTCATGTGGCAAGGCCTAGGATTTTGTGACAATAAAACAAAGTCATAAACCTATATGACACTAAAATCCATTGTCATAAGCTTGTGATATTAAATATACAAACGTCGTACAATCAATTTGTGTCAGTGTTTTTTTTTTTCGTTCGAATATTCATCAACTGTTTGTCACAAATCTTAAGTTGTGACACTAATTTCATATATTTCGACATAAATAGAATGTAAAAAAACCACACATTTCTTGTAGTGGTGGATGCTTCACTGTGTTGCTGCTATTGCGAGGGCGGTTTTATGTTTTCTTTTTCCTATTGTTGTTCTTTATTTTTATGTTATTTCTTCTTGGAGGGGCTCTATGGGATCAATTGCGGTAGAGGGGCTTGAGCCCCCCTCCCCCCCCCCCCCCCCCCCCCCCTAGATTCGTCCCCGGTCTTGACTGTATATATTGTGCTGCCTTTTCTAGTTTTTCTATCCCCTTCCATTTTGTGGATCGCTTGTGTTCATCTCTCCATTCTTTTGCAAACACGCAACGGGAGGGACAGTTGGTTTCTGCGCCTTCAGTAGCGCTCCTTCATGGCATGTGCCTGTTACGGCATAGTGAAGAACTAGGCTCAATTCTCGCGGGGTTCTAGTCATTTTAATAAAACATGCATCAAACTTGCTACTGCATTTTAGCTTCCTAACCATATACTCTTATATAGATACACAGATGAGATAGCCATATGGATCTAACCTTTATCGTCCTTCATGAAGAATCGAAGGCACAAAATAAATTAAGCAGAATTTCTCTCAAAGTAATTGAAACTCTTAATGTGTTCTTATGGCAAAAGAGATTATCTTTCGGGGTTATCACCTGGGATATGGCTATTGAAAAAAGAGACCATCACTCATATTTTTTCGAGATTATTTGGAATAGGACTAAGACCACTTTTGGTCCCTCAACTATAGGATTCGTCTAATTTTAACCCTCAACTACAAAACCGTCTAGCGGTGATACCCTAACTGTCAAAATCGTTCACTTTTAGCACCTGAGCGCGCCCAGGGCTGTTTTGTCCTACGTGGAGAGGGTCTGACCACACCACGCTGGTGTTGACCGCCACGTAGGATGCCAACCTCCATCTCAGTGACATATGGGGCCCACACGTCACCCACTCATCACCTCCCTCTCCTCCCTCCCGCGCTACCACCACGGACGCTTGCGTCGCGGGTGGGGCAGCTTCGACCACGGAGCTCCTAGTGCGACCGCCATCCATGGATGACGACGAGGAAGAGGAAGAGAACGTGTTGTCGTCGCCAGTTCGCATCCGCTTGGGCTCCCGTGTCGAGTCCGTGGAGCTGCTTCAGGGCGTAGGTGCTGCTGGACGAGTCGACGACAGGCGGGAGATCAAAGTAGCCAGCACCGGCGGCGGCGCCACTTGTGCTGTGTTGCTGCTGCAGCTGCTGCACTACTGCCAGGCGGGCAAACATGCCCCCACTGCTTTGCGCCCACGCCGCTACCGCTGTTGGGCTCGCTGGCCCCCGGCAACTCCCACGCCTTGATGCTCGGCGGTGAAGGAACCACGACCCCATCGGGCTCACGAGTGGGGGCCATCGGACGAGTAGGCGGCCTGCCATGGCTGACGAGCGCGCGCGATTGAGACGCGTGCTGTTGTTTGGCAAGCGCGAGCAAGCTGCCACGTCCATGGTGGACGAGCCTTGGGACGGGGACGGGGAGGCCCACCTGACAGCGAGGTTGGTGATGTAGACGATGGAGGGCGTGTTCTCTTGGAAGAGGCACACGGTGGTGAGCTCGTTCGCCTGTAGCTTCTGGGGCGTGGAGACCACGAACGCGGATGCCGCGCCGGCGTCGCCGAGGACCAGCGATGCGGAGGCGAGCGCCACGATGAGGGAGCCCACGACCGATGACAGCAGCCACCCCATGACCTCGGTGGGGACTAGCTCGCGGAGCCACCGTAGCCGCGCCCATGGCCACGATGAGGGGAGGGTGAGCAAGGAGGCGGAGGCGAGCGTGGGCTTGGTGGCCGCGGCGCGCTTGAGGTGCCGTGGCGACAGGAGCGGGTAGAGGAAGGAGGCTGTGGCGGAGGACACGACGGCGGCGGCCATCGGGGCTGCTGTTGCTTGTGTTGTGCGCGCAGGAGGTAGGACAGTGGAGCGAGCGTAGCCGCCCGCGGGCGAAGGTGTTTGGACGATGAGTCGATGATGAGTGGATGCACTGCGTTGCTGATACCTGGTGTAGTGGCACTGCTTGCCTGGCGCTTTCTTGCTGGCTGCTGGCTCGTCAAAACCGCTCAACGTCGGTCAAAATAGCCATGCCCCCCGTCCAGGTGCTAAAAGTGAATGGTTTTGATAGTTGGGGTACCGGTACTATACGGTTTTATAGTTGAGAGTTAAAAGTAGACCAACACAATAGTTGAAGGGCTAAAAGTGGATTTAATCCTCTGGGATATGACTATGAAATTACATAGTTTTTGAACCCTACGGTTTACAAGAAATAGAAACTTTTTTTCAAAGTATTTAGCTTAATAACAATTGGTAGGGGCCATAAAGAAACCCTACGGTGTACAAGAAATAAATAGTTTTTTTTCACAAAACTTAACACTTGGTAGGGGCCGCGCTGTAACACCCTCGGTGTTACACCCTAAATAATTTACTAAAATATGTCATGCGCATCATGTTTATGTGTTAATGTATGTGATAAAATATGTAGATAAATTTCTTGTAACTTAAAATGACTAATAAAAATATTAAACGAAAGTTGATCTAATTAGGGTTTAAAACTAATTTTTATTGAACAAAAATATTATAGAACATGTGTGTGATACTTAAATAAATTTTGAAGTACAAACTTTGTAGATCATAGTGAAATACTTGCTGTTGAAAAATGATATTACTAGCTAATATGCTAATATTTCTACTAGCCTAGAAATTGCAAATTGAAATCAAGTTCAGCTGAAAAACTTAAAAAAATTTCAAGTTTGTCAACAACTAGACATTGCTATGTTTAGCAAATTATTTTGAGAGATTGGGTTAAGGGGTGGTGTAGTGTTATAGCTTGATTTGGTAGTCTCATATGCCATCTTGAGCATGGTGAAGATGGTTTAGGTCTAGAAGCAACCGTTTAGTTTTTATAGGCGCTTTAAAATTCGTGCACGATACGGTCTCGGGCTAGTTGGCCGCGTGGGCGCGGTCACCACGCTCGGGCGCTCGGCGTCGCCATGCCAGCTGTCCCACGCGCATGCGCGCTGCCGCGTGTGGCCGGCCACGGCTGCTCTTGCCTAGCTGTGGCCTGGCCGCCGCAGCTGCCGCTGCTTGCGCAGCCCAGCGGTGCTGCCGCCAGCCCCGCCGCGCTGCCAACCGCCCCACGCTGTGATGCAGCCGTTGCTAGTGCCGTCGCCTCACCGTCATGTCCGTGCCTGCCTCTGCATCGCCACGCCACTGCTGGCCCAGCGCGATGCCACCTCTGCCACGCGCACGTGGCCGAGCTCGCTGTCGCCTTGTCATTGATGGCACTGCGATGCGCGGGCCACGCTGGTCACGAATGTGCGCGCCTATCTGCTAGCGCTTGCGCATGGGCCTCCACAATCGCGCCGACCGCATCCCGCCAAGGCGAGGCCGAGCCGAGCCCACCTACCGCACCCCATCTCTCTCTTTCTCTCTTTCTCCCTCTGTTGTCACCACGAGCCGCGCCATCCAATTTACCCAGCGAATGATCATCTCCATTCAATTCAGTGCATCCACGGTTTCAATATCACATCCTCTCGCCGCCCGATCCTACCCAGTCTTGAATCGTGCAAGGCTAAGCTCCAATTTGGAGTTTTCTCCCACTGCCATGCCGATAAGGCCGCGTCTGGTCATGGACGAGCAACCCTCCTACCATCCCTCCCAAACCAATTCACTTGCACCATTAGCTTCGCCTTGCCTCCCTCTCCATCTTGCGCATGTCAGAGGAACCGCTACCGCCTCCCCGTCATTGCTGATGCGATCGTGCCACCGCGGTACGCCGCAGCATGGCTAGGCCGCATGTGGCCAGCCCTTCTCCTTCATCCTCCGCCCCAACTGTCACCTCGGCTAGGTCCACAGTAGTCTACTGATGCTCCATCGCCAGCAGTTAGGTTCTTAGGTGCTCTGGATCACCGGGGCAGCTGCGCCGCTGCCGTGGACGGCCGCGAAAGGGTCGAATGGAGTTGAGTCTCGTTGAGCTTGTTCAGCCATTCAGCATGCCCTTTGTGGAGTGTCCTGCTTCCCCTTTTATAGATGAAGAGGAAGGCGCGGGTTACACGAGAGAAAGAGAGAGAGAGAGAGAGAGAGAGAGAGAGAGAGAGAGAGAGAGAGAGAGAGAGAGAGAGAGAGAGAGAGAGAGAGAGAGAAAACGAGAAAGAAGGCCTCCGAGGTCGTGGTGCCCTTCATCTCCTTTACGCGGGTCCCGCTGGTCCTGTAGATGATGACGGGGACGACTCCACGTCGCGACCCTGTTCAATACTGGCGCTATATGCAGACGTTGTCAGCCGGTCGTGGCGCTCCATTTCGTCCCAGCGGGCAGCATGGTTAGCATATACCCTCGTCGGAAGTCATACGAGGATTAGGTAGCATAGCGCCGGTACGCCTGACACTGTTGGTGACATGAGTCCTCAGGTATGGCCTGTCATGGCCGTGGGTCACGTCAAGACACGCCTACTCCCTTTCTGGTGTCAGAAGTTTGACCCTGAGTTCGTACTCTTAGACCCATAGTGGTTGGAGGCGGTACGGACCCCCGTCGGGCGAGGTGGAATCCCCCTTCGAGGGGTCTAGCGAGGCAAAGTTCACGCGCGAGGGGTCAGGCGAGACGGAGCCCGTGCCCTCGGGGTCGGACGTGATGGAGCCTGCGCCCGAGGGGTCTGGCGAGATGGAGCCCGCGCCCTCGGGGTCAGGCGTGACGGAGCCCGCGCCCTCAGGGTCGGGCGAGACGGAGCCCGTACCTTCGGGGTCGGGCGAGACCAAAATACGCTCTTGACCATCTAGCCGAGTTAGCGTTCGTGGCCATCAGCTTTCTTCTTCCAGGTATCCCTAATACTGATACCCGACACACAGCTGGTCCCATAATCCAGTGGAACAAACATCATGATGTTTGAGTTGCTTGTAAGGAATAAACTAATTAAATGAGTTATATATATGAAATGTTTGCCTCGTAGCTATCTAGAATAAAGGATACACCATTGTAGAATGCCTAGAATATCACTTTTTTTCACATTCAAATCAAGCTAAGCAAGAGGGGGTTTTGATTTCCCTTAAATTTCCTATCAAAAAGATAGCGCATAACAATCTTACTCTATAACCTTCCTCCTCCATGGCACAATAATCATGGCGGTCGATCAGGAGGTCCATATCTAAACTCATAAACAAGAGGGACCTCTCGATTAAATATAGGACCTTAGATGATCATTAGAATCAACGGTGTAATAATGTCCTAAAATTCAGTTAATATGGTAATTATTAGGCCCTCACGACAAACTTGGTGGGTTTTCCAATTTTTTCTATCGATTAATATTTGCTTGGACTGCTTATTATTTATATATTTTGGTTTTAACTAAAAATGAAAATATGAATACTGCATTTTTCTATTCAAAATTTAAGTACTACAAGTTTCAATTTCTACCATGTGCTTCCGCTCACAGGTCTAGCAAGATTGCTTGACGGCAAAAGTTTTTTTTCTTTCAGACCATATATGTAGGGCCGTAGTAGCTAACCATCTATGTTAAGTGACGTGAAGAAATGGATACACATAATCCGATGGAAGTATTGTATCTCTTCTTTACATAGCAATTTTTAAGATGGGTGGATCTAAATAATTACAATTTGAACCGTATTTTTTATATGTTTCATTAAATTTAAACCTTTGGATGATCATTAAAATCAACCATGTGTGTTATTTTCTTAATTTTGATTAATTCATAATTTTTAGACCTTCTCAATAAACATGGTGACTTCTTTTAACACATATATATTCGACACATATCTAACAAATAATGTACTGCAGGCGGCCTAATTTTGGGGTTGTCAATGCTGTGACCTTCGTAGTACTTTATTTGCCAAGTTGGTCTATTATGAATTGCTCAATATTTGCAAAAAAAATTACATATTTGTCTACCTGACTCTCCACACTTCACTTGGCATTACATGCGTGCGGCACTAGCAGTTTAAATAGTCATGTGCTACCAGCCTGTTCGGTTAGCTGGTTCGTATCGTTGCTGGTTCGTGAAGAAGTACTGCTGGCTGGTTTGTGTGAGAGAAAAATACGGTTCCGGCTGAAAATTTACGATCGTTTACGACAAGCCACAACCAAACGAACATGGATTCATCATTCATGGGACAATGGAGAACACTACTGCTGTTTTTCACATCCTGGTGAGAGTGTGATGAACCAAACATGAGGCAATTAGTTCTTTGCCGATGTGCTTGCATTTACCACGGCCACTCACAGCATTTGCGTTTGTTAACAGCCCCACCCATATCATTCCAGTTCGTTCCTTTCCGTGTAGACTGAGGTAGGACGTCTCGAAAACTAGCATGAGGCGAATACCGATCGTCACAATACTTGTGTTGCGGAAACAAAGTTGCCATGACCAGAACCAAGCGTAGCCATGGGACATGGGCTGCCCATAAATACATACAGTCTGACGGTCGCGCTGTTTTCTGAAATGGAGTGAGAGCAACGATACTGTTTTTTTGTGTGCTCATGTACTCCAATGCATTAATAAGCAGTCAAAGACACACAAACATTGCAGTACTCTTTCGATACCATTTAGATGTTAGAGCAAACTGATCCAATCTCTTAGATTCAACAAGACATATATATATATACCAACTAAAATGAGAACCGGATGAACCGAGAGGATACCATTTGTAGATTCACGAATACAGACACCTAGAGAGAAATACATCTTCGAACACAGACACTTAGAGAGAGGAATACATCCTCATCACTCTAAAAGAAAGGAATACATGGTTATAACTGCACGCACACTCCATGGAACTTAAGAGAAAGGAATACATAAGCCTCAGTACTAGCAGTTTATAAGCTTAACTGCTATACTTACGTAGTTTTCCTTCTGAAGCAACTAACTAGGACGACCAACTCGTACTTGCCTCGGCCGCCTCAAGAGATCCACAACAACAAGGGCCTGCTCCACGTTGGCGATCGCATTATCAGTTTTCAGATCACCACTTTCATTGTTGTTAGACCATCTTCGTCTCCCATCACTCCCTACTGAATTGTTCACGGGTCACTCGGAATCTTAAGGCTTCAGGAAACATTATCATGTTTTGAACCATGGCTGTCCTAATTTCAGAGTTTTTATATAGTAGTACTTTGTCTCTACCGGGCAAGCGTTCGCACAGCTTTCAACTCCGACTTCTTCCCTAGTGGTACCCTGACCCTTATTCACCTCCGGCGGCGAGGCATCACCTTTTTTTTTCTCAAGACGCTTGTGCCCGTAGTCCCTAAGTAATTAAAGATGGCCTTCCCTAAGTAAAGATTACATTTGCATTCTAGTTTTGGAAAGGCAACCGCTAATGCTGTTGCACGTACGATGCGGAATATTTCCGCATGCGTACGGTAGTCATGTTAGAACTCTTTAGTCGTAAACTCGTCACACAGGTAACGAGATTGGATGAGGGTAGCAAGCGCCAGCATCCATACCATGACGAGGAGGATGGTGGTGCCTGCTGCCGTGCGGCGCTGGAATAAGGAACATCTCCACAAGTGGTTCTCACGGGTCATGGCATCCTTCATGGTGGGCTGGTTGCTCTTCCTGCTAGAGCACGATTTCTCAGCCCTCTTGACGGAGAATTTGTTGGTTACCACACCTATCATCTCGAGAAGAAGACTTGCGCCGCCTGCCTATGCTCCGGCCGACGCCCGAATGCAAGGGATATAAAGGGACAGATGCAAGGTGCGTGGTTAAAAGAAACGAAAGGGTGTTGCCAGTGTGTGAGCCTAAATTATGGTAACTAAGCAAGCGATTGAACGAAACGAGAAGGGCATGAGAAAGGCGGTTGAATGATGATGTACGAGTGATCATGAGTGTTAAAGTGTGTAAGCTGCCTAGTGAAGGGACATCATGCATACCACGTAACAACATGATAGCTGCACTTCAGCACTTGTTCGCCGCCTCCCCCATTCACCCTCCGCCAATTAGTAATTTGTTGATAAATGGTACCTAATTACAGCTCAGCTCAGATAGGAACAATCCGTAACTTCATTCCAACTGAATGCAGCAGTAATCAGGTGACAGTAGTAAGGAGACAGAACTACGTTCACAAACATTTGGTAATTTCGTTTTTCACATAACAACATCATGTAAAGATGAACCGAGAGGGAGATAAGAAGGGGGAAAAAGTTCCAGAATCCCGTTGCTACCCATCTGATGTAAAATTACCTTACCAAATGGTGTTGATTCGGTTGCTTATACTTAAGGATGAAAACGGATCGGATACGGACGGATATCACCGATATTACATTTGTTTTCATATTTCTGTCCGGATTCAGATTCGAATACGGATAGTGTCAACTATGTTGGATATGATACGATTGGATATCGACATTATAAATATGTGATTTGAGTATTCGGATACGAATACGGTATTGGATGTTGGATATCCGGACTCGAATACGGATAGATCTCAACCCATCTAAACGGATTCGGTTTCGAATACGGTCGGAAAATATCCGTACCGTTTTCATCCCTACTTATACTTGAGTGCATCTGAGAACTAGGCTTGTGTGTAAATTCTGTGTGTTTGCCTGTTTGGGAGATTGGATCTGGTACGTGCTGTTTTGCCTTTTGCGTGTGCTGTTTTGCCTTTTGTGTGTGGAAGAAGTAGGGATGAAAACAGTACGGATATTTTTGGATCATATTCGAAACCGAATCTATTTAGAGGGGTTGAGATCTGTCCGTATCCGAGTCCGGATATCCAACATCCGATACCGTATCCGTATCCGAATACTCAAATCGCATATTTATGATGTCGATATCCAATCGTATCCTATCCGACATAGTTGACACTATCCGTATTCGAATCCGAATCCGAACAGAAATATGAAAACAAATGTAATATCGGTGATATCCGTCTGTATTCGATCCGTTTTCATCCCTAGGAAGAAGGCAATTGCTTCTAAAAGCTGTGGGCCCAAAGCTAGCGAGCGACGGGAGTTAGACTGGCGCGCCATTTGCACCCAAAAGCGCCCCCCGCGCGTTTTTTCAAAAACGGAAACCTAATTAATGTGCTTCCAAATATTGAATGTGTATTCGGATCCCACAAATACTGCACGTCCGTGCTGTAGTAAAATTCAATATTAAGATCTCTTCTAACTTTGTCTGACACCCATCATCCCACTGCACCTCACCTCACTCTCCCAGTCACACGTGTTTCCAATCGAAATCTAAAACAATATACAGCATGTTCGCTTAATCGTAAACGATCGTAAATTTTCAATCAGAATAATTTTTTTCTCACATCAAACCAACCAACAGTAATAATCCACGATCATATCAGCATCAGCCGAATTGGCTGGTAAATCAAATCCACACAAGACCGAGTATTCAACAGCACGCGTCTACCGCACCTCACACCCTCAGTCCACGTGCTTCCAATTGAAATCTAAAACAATCCAAATCCACACAAACCCAAGTTTCCAATAGCATGTCTAAACACGGTACGGAGTATGGTTCAAAGACATTAGAACAGAGTGTTTCCAACCAAAATCCAGAATAATCCAAATCCTAACACAAGACCAAGTTTCCAACTGTGGGCATCTAACCACCGTATGGAGTCCGGTTTAAAGACATTAAAACATATGATGCAATTGTTGCATAAAGCTCCAAACCACAAGTGGTCCGCCATCCACGTGTGATTGCACAAGCTATATGTATCATTGTAACACAGCATGTTTATACTAGTATAATTAAGGAGATAATATGTACATGCAAGCTTGGCAGAAATCCATTAGCGGACAAGAATAGCTTTATGGCCCCGTTCGCTGGTTTCCAACTTGGCTGAAACTGGCTGAAAAACACTATTCTAGCTGAATTTTTGTGAGAGAAAAATACTGTTCCGACTGAAAAAACAAGTCAAATATGGAGTAAGCCGAACAAGACCTATATACATCAATTGCTCCGGTGTGGCTTACACAAGGGTAACAGTTCAGGAGAAACAGACACCACTAACCCACCCAAAGAAGGCCCTCGCACAGAATAAGGTTAATAAGCGCTTCTCCCTGATCATGTCTGTCACTGGAAATACTGATAATACATTATCTTTAAGAATCTAGATAAAAAATCTTATAATCCTAGAATTTCATTCAAACGGACTAGATTCTACTAGATGTTACTAAAACACAGACACAGAATCCAATAAAACACATCAGATTTTTTTTATCTATTATGGCCCCGTTCGCTTGTCTTAAAAATGATTTGTTCGGCTTCTTTTTTTAGCCGGAACAATATTTTTCTCTTACAACAATTTAGCCGGAACAGTGTTTTTCAGCCAATTTCAGCCAAGTTTCAGACCAGCGAACGAGACCCTATATTTTTAAAATCCAGGGCCTACGAGCATCTTCAACAATAGCTTCTAATTCAGGGCACCTACTTTTAATTTGGGCTTCCCCTTATTTTTTACTTTTAATTTGGGCTTCCCCTTATTTTTTAGGGCCATTTTTTTTTTACATCCACCCCGGTAGAAGCCCTCAAATCAGAGCCCCAAAACACTTTAGATAGACACTGACATGTGGGACCCGCTCGTCATCCTCTTTATTCCTTCCTCTTCTCCATCGAGTCCCTCCAGACAGAGCAGCACCGCGGCCACCTCCAGACAGAGCAGCCGCGCGGGCGCCACCACCGGGAGCGGCCTTGCTGGATCTCTCGCCCCCGCGACTCCAAACGAGCTCGCGCCGCCGCGGGGAGGAGCTGCTGTGGGGCCAGCGGGAGAAGCTGCGGCCGACGCACGGCTGGGGCCGCACCCGCCAGGGAGACCGCGCCGAATACGCGGAGGAGGCTGTGGAGGGAGATCCGCCGCCGTGGCACCTGTCGGAGGAAGGCGAGGGGAGGGGCCGCCGGAGGAAGATGTGATGTCGGAGGATGAGGGGTCACGGCTGCCGGAGGAAGGGGTCACGGCCGTCGGATCTCGCCCTCTCCGTCGTGACCTCGCCTAGTCCTCGGAGGAGGGGCTGTGCGGCTGGAGTCGCCGGATCCAGTCGAGGCTCCTCCATCCCCGGCCACGCGCTCAGGCATGGAGGGCGACGCCGGAGCTTCCAGATGCCAGTGGCGGGCACAGTGCGGTTGAGCCCTTCCGTGCGAGCACGCCGGGGAAAACTGCGCCAACGGTGGGATGGGTATAGTTGGCCGCCGAGGCACAAGGGCGCGGCACGAAGTCTATTTTTTTAGCCCGACACGAGCACGGCCCCGCCCGGTGACATGCGGGCTTGGGCTGGCCCGGCTCGAGGGAGCAGGCCGTGCCTGGGCCGCTGTTCAGGCCCGTGGGTTGGCACGGCACGGTCCGGCCTTCAACGGACGGCCCGGCAATGGCCCGGCCGGCCACCCCCTCCCTTCCCCTCCAGGCAACCCTGCTCAGTCCTCACTCCACTTCCTCTCCCCGCGGCACTCGCGCACTCCCCCACGCCGCACCCGCACCTTCCCCAAACCCCTCCTCTCCGGCTCTCCCCCACACCGTACCCGCACCGCACGGTCCGCACCCCTCCTCAGTCCTCTCCCCCACCGCCCCATGCCGTCGCGCACCCGCACCCGCACCCGCACCCCTCCTCCCCCCCTCCGCACCCGCACCCCTCCTCTCCCTCTCGGTCTCTGAGATGCGGCGCCCGACCCTCTCGCTCTCGGGCCCTCTCCCTCTCCGTCTCCGAGATGTGGCGCCCGGCCTTCACCCTCCAGCGGCGTGGTGGTCCCAGGAGCACGGCGGCGCTGGCCCCAGCCGGCCCACGTGCGCCCTCTCTCTGCCTCTCTCCCTTCGGCGGCGTGCGCCCTTTCTCCTCCCTACGGTGCCAGAAAGGCGCGAGGACGCCAGATCCGGCGACGTCGCTGTGCGGAGAGGCCGGATCCAGGCATCCAGCTATGGCGGGCACGGGGAGGTCTCCGGTGGCGCCCTCTCTCCTCTCCTCCATCCGGCGACGCCCGCACGAGACGACGGTGGAGACTGGCCAGATCTGGCGAGGTGGCAGCCGGATCTGGTGAGCAACTACCGGATCCAGCAAGCGGGCGACCTCCAGTGAGCGGGCCGTGGAACGCTGACCCCAAGCTCCGCCCTGCTCCCTTCTCCGCTCACCCCGACGGATCCGGCGTCAAGCGCCCTGGCTGCCTCCCCTCCGCCCGCGCAGCCCCCTCCCCACCTAGGCGAGCGCGTCGACGGCGGCTGTTGCTCCCCGTGGCTGCCCTTGCCTCCTGCACTCCCCTTCCCTCTCTCTGTGGGCCTCGGGCCAGCCTGGCACGCTTGGTAGGCCGTGCCTTCTCGGGGCGGCCCGGCCCGAAAAATGGCCCAGCAGGCCGTGCCTGGGCCCTTGGTCAGGCACGACGCCCGCCTAGGCACGGCCCGGGAGGCCCGCGTGCCGTGCCGGCCCGACATCCTCCGGGCCGTGCCTGGCACGGGCTCGTGTCGTGCCGAGCCGGGCCAGCCCGATGGCCAAGTATAGGGATGGGGATTCTCCCGTAGGAACGGGTTTGTCTGAAGAGTGGATTTGGGTGCACACCCCAAATTGAGGGCTCGAAGTAGGAGTCCTACTGGAGCTGTTTTTTTTTGTCTGGGCACCCATGTTTACCTATGGAGACTTGAGTAGGGCCTATTGGAGTTGCTCGAGATAGATGTAATACGTCGATATGATATGGGTCACAGTACTTGCATTTAACAGCCCCATACTGTTCCGGTCTGTTCCCACTTCCACCTCGTAGGACATGGCACAAACTAGCATGAACCCAATATGCGATCGCACAGACTCACGTTACTTTGTTGGGAAACAAAATTGTCATGACCAAAGCGAAGAATGTACAACACGGCCACGGGGCACAGGCGCCCCTTAAATTACACCGGTTGTTGGATATTCTAAATTTCTAATCCATTCCCCAAATCCACACCCGTGTGCTTTGGGTAGGATATGGGTAAGTAGCTTGCTACCCGTTAGATTAAGGGTAGGGTACGGGTATCCCCGTTTCTATCCGTAACCTCATCTCCCACCTTGCGCTCTTTCTCCATGGCTGTTTCTAAGATACTGTATCATATAGAAAGCACGAGCTTGCAAGGCGGGGAGGGCCTGCTATATATAGGTGTACTGTCGCTATGTCTGTCAGCCGTGGGAGCTGCGCTGGCCGGCGACGGCGGCGGCGCCGACGAGGCGTGCTGCAATTGTGGCGACATCCACATGTGTGTGTGTGTGTGTTTGCGCCTTGCGGCAGCGGGAACTCTGGGTCTGTCCGCTTCGAGGAATTATGGAGGAATTTGGATGGTTTGGAGGAATGCTGGAGAAATTTGTGGGAGAAAAACACGGTTTCGGATGAAAAAAGAAGCGGATGGGTATCGGCGGCGATGGCCAGGAGAACCCGTGTCACCTGTTCCACCAAGGACATCGACGTTGACGAAGGCACGGATGATGCTGATGTGCGCGGCCAGCGGCAGGAGCGAGAAGAAGACGACGAGCGACGCGATGAGCGACCATGGATTGAGCATGCAGGAAACGGCTTTGTTGCACTGGATGCGTGGTCGCGTGGGTGATGCCGACGTGCGTGGTCAATTCCAAGAGCGAGAATGACGACGAGCGGCATGATCACGAACTACTCAGAGGAAGACCGCAACCAAAGCAAGGTGCAACTTCTGACACCTCCGGGTCATAGCGAAGAAGGTAGACGAGGAGCGGCTTGGACTGTGCAAAGCACATACTCATGAGTAGTTGAATCCGATTATCCATTGGGTATGGGGAATTATGGGGAGGGTATAAAACGGGTATTTTAGAAATGAATTTGGGCATGGGTAAGAACGGGTTTGTTCATGCCCTCCTCAACGACAGGCTTACCTTAAATACAGTCTGACGGGCGAGTAGTCATGCTCTTCTTACATTTACGAATGCTAGACAGTCTGACGGGCGAAAAACTTGCCCCTAAATACAGTCTGGCGGGCGATCAGTCAAAATCTAGACAATGCAGCGTGTTTCACAAATGCTGCTTTCTCTCACGGTCACGGGGATATGATCTGTGAAGAGAAAACGTAGGGTGTTCACTCGTGAGGTGTATGGTTCAGGGTTCTCTACCAGGCTGGTGCCCAACGGCAACAATGTGCTTGTGGATTGGACGCTTGCGGGCACAGTGCAACTTCAATGGGAGTAAAAAAAAAACTTTGATTCTATTGTGATCCTCGTCTCTTGGCTGATCTTGAAAGACAGAAATCATAGCGTGTCAAGGGATTTCTAGGCAGCCGGTTGTGCTCTCCGATCTGGTGTCGACCGAAGATAGCACTTCCCTCCAGACCGGGTACTCCACCCTGTTTGTTTATACTGAAATTTAGTTTATGCTGATGCTTATGCTGAAATATTGTGAAAGAAAAGTACTGTTCCATGGCTGAAAACGTGACCTGCGTAGGTCCGTTAGTCTGCTCAGATTTGCTTATATAGTCGCCCAAGAAGTGGGTGTGGGGTGTTCAGTTGATCGCCGGGATGGTGGTCGCGTGCTGCTTGATTACTGAACATAATCTTTTGTATGTTTGTGAAACTCCGATGAAAGACCTGCCACGAGATGTTCAAAAAAAAAAACAGAGAGGAAGATGTAGGAATAATGATCATGACGGTACTTTTATTAGCACGTCAATATATGACGATTAATTCTGTTTCTCTTGGAGAATTTGGGACATGAAAAGTATGCATGTCGAGATGCCATATATGGGTTCATATAAACTTTTTTTATTTCCAGACGGTTTTGTATAATAACTTGCTTTAATTTGATCTAATGTTGATTGGCTAGTTTTAAATTGTAGCTCGATGCTGCAGTCACTTTACTAGGATTAAATCTTGCTTCCCTTCTATATCAATACAAGTTCGGCAGAGCTCCTGCTGACCGTTTCAAAAAAAAAGGATTAAATTTTGGGTAACCCAAATACATAAGTTAATGTTGTGCAGCGTATAATTCTAAAGATTGCATTTGTCAAATGCATGATTTTTAGTTCAAATTTCAAAATCTGTGTGGATGTAAAAATTTTAGAAGCACAAAAGTACTGACTCTATATCTGCCACCACTGTTACAAAAACTTTTTTTAGCAAGGGAGGCATTTATGGCAGACGCGGCTTAATCAAAATCCACATTTAAAAATCGTTTATGAAGGGAGCTTTCTCTATAAATCTATTTTTAGAGGCGGATGTTATTTTTAGCGACCTCTAAAAATGTCTTATCTTTAGAAGTGGTTGGATCTAGAGCTACTTCTCTAAAAATAGATTCGTAGAGGCGACTGAACCTGAAGCCGTCTCTTAAAATAGGAACATCGTAGTAAAATTCTTAACTTTTTTTAAAGAAAGTTGCATGAAGACAAACTTTATACCAAAGTTATATATCTTGAAGATATCTACAACTTTACGGTTCACAACATTTGAAATCATTTAGATCCTGCAAATTTTGCTTGAAGTTCTCACATTTTGAAATTCAATTTTTTTTGAATTTTAAAACGATCTCGGATGGAGAAATAACCAAAACCAAAGTAATAGATCTCGAAAGATCTAAATATTGTTGTTGATAACTTTTTCATTTGAAATAATCTATGATTTTAAAATTTAGTTTGAAGTCCTCACATTTTAAAATTCAAATTTTGCAAAAGATTTCAAATGGAGAAATGACAAAAACAAAGTTGTAGATCACGAAGAGTTATACAACTTTATAGTTGATAACTTGTTCATTTAAAACCATTTATCCAAGATAAATTCTATTTGAATTTCTCATATTTTGAAATTCAAAATTTTTAAACGACCTAAGATGGAGAGACAACCAAAACTAAAGTTGTTGTACTCGGTGATATCTATAACTTTCCAGTTGAAATATATTTTATTTGAATTCGGTTAAAGTTCCAAATATTTATTTTAAAATCTAGTAAAGTGAATACAAAAAGAACGTAAGATTGTAGGTTCGAATCTTGCCTGCCTGCATGTGAACATGAAAAAAAATATGCTTTTGCTATTGGCTCGATTTTTTATTTTTGAAAAAAAATGATTTGGGGGGCTGCTGGATTTCAAGCGAAAAATCGCATGAATTCTATGGGCGCCTCTTAGATTTCGAGCAATTTTCGGGGCCCGGTTTGTAATTTCTAGAAAAACGGTTTCTAAGGGCACTCCCTGGATTCGATCACTACAAATCATTTATGTGTAGAGACAAACATAAACCTCCATACAAATCCTTTAGGTAGTGTAACACCCTAGGTGTTTGGCTTCTACAAAAGTGTATTTCATTTCATAAACATATGCATCATCTATGTCATCATGCCATTGTCACTGAAACATACATATGCAACATTCGCAAATTCTGATTGTTTCATACTGGATTGCTTATGAATGGTAGTAGTAAAACATGTGAATGCAATATGAGTTTCTCATACCTTGAAACATGGCAACATGGTAGTAATATGACAAGTATAAAATAACAACAAGGCCATGAAACATGTGAAACATGAAATTGCAACATTTGAGTGAATTGCTTGTTTTGTGGCTTTCATCACATGTGATCATTAGAAATTGGTATAGCATTTGTGTAAAGTGGTTGATTATGGTCTAATACACCTTAACTACACTTAGGGTAATTGTTGGAACATTGTTCATGTAGATCAAAATGACAAAAATGCCCTCAAGTGGAGGTTTGACTTGGATTGACCCTTAGAGTGCCACTATTTGACTGATTCAAAAGACCAACTTAGAGACTTTGCATGGCTATGCACTCTTTACCAAAGTTGTAGCTAATTTATCAAGGAACAAAAGTTGTTTTATGATCAACTCATGAAAATGTGTGGAACAGCCTCAAACATGGCCCACAAGTCATTCTTGATGGTGGATTCAACACTGAAAAATATTCTAAGTCATAACTGCATTTTTAGTTGGATCAAGCCCACTTTGGCTTGATGTAACTTTGGATCCATGGCGAATTAGATGACGGTCCTTGAAAAGAAATTGTAGATGGATGGTAGACCTACAATTTTCATGTACACTATTTTTGCAATGGATCAACGGTTTAGCCGTACTCAGACGTTGAAGTCGCGCTGTCAGTCATCATCGTGAACACTGAATCGCAATTTTCAGAAAACGGTCAGAGCTCGCCGTGGCCGACCGGCGCAGGAGCTGCTCGCCGCGTGGCGTGCATGCTCGGCCGAAGTCTCCACGTCACGCATCCGAGCTCCAGAAGAAGGCCAGCGCCTGCCCGACGCACTCGCCTGCTCCATTTGCCTCTCTCTCGCCTCCACCGTGCGCAGCGCCGAGCCGCAGCAGCTTCCCCATTTCCGATCGAGTGTCACCGTCGTCGTGCGCGCTCACCACTACAAAAACGCATTGCCTAGTTCGTCAACAGCTTCGCCGTGATCCCCTCTACCACCTCCACCTTTCAATCGGTCCATTTGAGCCTTGGTAAGGGCGTAATCGCCGTTTGTTTCACCGCCGCCATGGCGGGACCTCGCCGGAGTTGGCGCTCCACTCGGCCAACTGCCACCGCGACCTTTCCATCTCTTCTCTCCCTTGCGCTAGCTACTATGTGTGATGCTAAAGCTCGTTGAGTAGACCACTAGGGCCGAGACGCCGTCGTCTCGCCAGAGCCGACCATGCCGTGGCCGTGCGCCGCCATGGTCGTCACCACCCCCTTTAACTGCAGCAATAGCTTCAATTGAGGGCACCGCTAGATGCGCATGGGCGAGGAGAACATCGTAGTACCGCTGGACTCGCCGGAGAGGCCATCGGCAACGAGCTACGCCGTCGTCTTCCTCCCTTCCCCTGCCTGTGTCACTGTCACGCGGGTCCCCTTTGTCAGTCGCTGCTGCAGAGGCGGGAGCCAGCCTAGGCCATGCCATTCTGGGCTACGCTGGCGTTCGTTTGCGCAAGCACTGTGGGCCACCGAGTCTGACCGGGCCGGCCCAGCAGTAGACTAGGGTTTCAAAATTGTTTTGGTTTTATTCTTTTCACAGATTTGTGTATATATTCAAAAATATGTATCTCCTAGTTGGTAGATTCAAATGATGTGGTTCCAATTTTGCTGAGTTCATGATAATGTCTAGTTTTTATTAAAAATATAATTTATGCTAGGTTTTGTTATGAAAAATAGAGTTACTAATTATCCCTTTTAATCATGAAAGAAATAGGGGTAATTATATCTTTTTCTATGTAGCTTCAAATGGCATGAAATTTTTATGGTGTACTACTCATATCATGAATAGCTTGTAGTTAAATTTTTATATATTTTGGACACTGTATGTAGGAGATAGAAAATTATCTTGTTTGCATGGATGGATCTTGTGTGAATTTTCATAATTTTTCTATAGATCCAGTTAGGGTAAAAATTGGTGAGTGCTATTCTTATGCTAGAATGATACTAGAAAAAATAAGAAATCTGTTGCTTGACACTTTTCAATAGGGTTTCCTAATTATGCTCAAAATAGACATGCCATCTGTTATTTTGGATACAACAAGTTCTGCTTACCCTATGGCTTTGAAATTTTTATGGTAGTCTATGTGAAGCATGAGATAGCTACTGTAATTTTTGTAGATTTTTCTGAATAGTTTTACTATATATTGCTTTAATCACCTAATTAACTAAATAGATTAGAAAAGGCATTAAATAAATTATTTAGAAGTTGGCACTATACTTTCTGATGTTTCTCTGATATGTGCAATAAGTTGGTAAACTTGGTTTGGTCCAATTATGCTTTTGCATCATCGCTAAATATTTAAATTAGTAGACCTGTCATTTCTGGACAGATTCTAGGTTTACTGGAATTCGATTTGGTTAACATAAGAATCATGCTTTGATGTTTACAAATGATTTGTAGAGAATTTCATAAGCTTTCCAGAATGTCCTCTTGCAAGTCATTTGAATTTATAGAACTCTGGTTATGATTGAATTAAGGAACTATCCGTGTGCATATGAAACTTTAACTGTTGTTTTAAGTATGCCTTTACTATTTCTAAGTTTGTGGTAATGTTCCTAGGTGTTAGGCCTTTAACTGAAGATGAGCATCTTTATCTTAGGTTATGCAAGTTAGGTAAGTTGATCTCGTTCTTCAAGTTAAGTTAGACACACGCTTTAAAGTGATTTGAATAGAGCTATTTTTAATCGGTAAACGAGTGTCCAGTGATGTTTTCGTTAAACACTTACTGTGATTCATTCATTATGAGCATCATGTCATTCCTTATGCATCCATGATATTTATCTTGTGCATCGGCATGCAATAGGTGTACCAGAAGGAGTGACCCTGCTAGAATTCGAGGAACCGAGCGAGCAGCAGCAGCCGACACCGGAGGTTTAGGAGGTGCAGCCTTTAGGAGAGGTGCCAGACGAGGTTGCCGTTGAGTGCCCGGATCACCGTCCATGCAACTTTGTGAAAGGCAAGCCCCGGAGCATATTAAGCCTCCTAATTTCTGAAATGCAGTTAAAGTATTATTGTTACATATATATATATATATATATTGTTGCATTAAGTTTAGGTGTTGGATGCAAACACTTGCTGCATTGATTATCCAATCCTTGTCCAGATATTGATACCCTGAATCCTATGTAGCTTAGGCTCATGTAGTGCTTAGCTCTGCTTAAACATGGTAGAAGTCAGGTGATTCCCTGTCACTTGCGAGATATAGGAAGATACATATGGCACGGTTGGCTATATTTGCTATCGTGGAAAAGAACCAGTCTTAATTTGAAATGAAGACCGGGCGGAGGCTTGCTGGTTTGCAGTGACTCCGTCTGTGTCGCTTAAGGACTGGATCTTGGAGCCTTTCCTGTTCATGTTGAACGCATGCCTCTCTCTTAGTTGGCCATGTCCAAAGACCGACCGCGAAGCCGAGTAGCTCAACTCAGGCCGGGAGTCGATAAGTATAAAGTACGCCTTGGAAGGGAGCCGTAGGCGTGAGTCCAAGGGCAGGTGATTTAAAAGTCCTGATCGTCCTGACAGAAGGGTAATCCCTGAGAGTGCTGGCGCTGATCGAACCCGTGAATTTGGTTCTTGAGTTGTCCCAAAGGTGACCCACGGCTACCCTTGCAAAGTATGCCAGGGTGAGAGTTAGGAATACCCCCTCAGCTGAGTTGTAATTCGATTTGAGTCGCCGTCTCTCCCGGTTAGTGAGAACTTGACGAGCTTATCTCCAATGTAGATAAACTAAATAACATAATGGTTCGGAAATGATGATATGATGATGACAGTCTTATTATACCTGCTATGGTTAATATTGTTTGCTCCTAATAAGTGAGTGCTCTAGGACAGGTGCTAATCTAGTGGACAGGTAAATGATGATAAGCTTGATGCTAAATTTAAATTGATTACTATAATCATAAGCTCTTTTATGCAACTGTATCAAGCTAGCCCACCTCATAAGCCTTGCATAACCCTTGGTGTCTTTATTTTTGGTTTTGACGGGTAAGTCTAGCTAAGTACCTTCTCGTACTCAGGGTTTATCTCCCACCTGTTGTAGATGACCAGTTCTACTTTGGTTGCTGCAAGTACTGCCTTCTCCTAGCTGGGGATGAAGACTAGACCGTTGGACGCAGTCTCTCGTAGTTCTCATACCTGATGACGCTTTTGTGGGACATGACTCAGATTTGGCAATGTATTTGAAACTATGAAGTTATGTACTAAACTTGTTGCTTCCGCGAACTTGAACTTGGTTTGTAATATTTTTATTCGAACTCTGATGAATGTAATCCGAATGCTACTTGTGAAATGTTGTAACGAATGATGTGTTGTGTTGAATCACTACGGTCTTGGTTTGTATGTCGAGAGTTGGTTGAAATCCTTCGTGATTTCCGGACTATCGGGATTATGGGAGCTTAAGTACAGGAATTTGATCACTTCGGTGATTGTTTTTGTACTTACGTTCTTATGATTTGGTCGGTTCTGTTACAGGTAGTAGTGCCTAGTCCGGTACCTACCTCAAGTACATCAAATTGTGATTCTTGGATATGGACCAGAATTTTTTAAAGTTTCGCTACATAGGGGATAGCTAGCGTATACACTATCCAAGAGTTCTATAGCAATATCAGAGTTGGCAAATAAACACGTGGGAGAGTTCGGGTTCTTTTGATAACTCATGGCCATTGCAAGTGTCAAGTCAAACATACATTTCGCCATAAGTAGCATACATGTATAACTATGCAAGTTAGCTGCTATGACAATGTGACTCTGTTTGACGACTCTGGAGCTACGGATTGGGTGTCATGGAGGAAAAGAAAAAAAATAAAAGGCCATCTGACCAGCTCGGCGATGACCTAATTTTTTACAATTCCATGCACAGGACTTCAACTCGATGATAGGGGCACTCGAGTCTTGACTCACACGGTTTCGATTAGCTGACTGTCGGTCGTGTCCCTAAATGCGTGAGAGAATGCTCACACCGTTTGCGTTGGTGCGGCATGGTCCTAATAGCACGAAGTCACCGTGACAAAACTAATTGGTCACGATGCTCTAAGAAAAAAACTAGTGACAACAAGGTCTGCATGGTGCATCACATACGATTCACCCACAGCCAGCCCAGAGCTTAAATATGTTGTAGTATACGCTTGTGATCTCGCGCCTTTGCTTGTTTCATATTGTTCAGTTTGGGGTATGCTAAATATCATCGTTAGTATGCTAGACATATAATGTTAGTTCTGTGCAAAATATCACCGTTGGGATGTTAGAGAAAACTGATATAGATTTGTGGTTACGACCGAAAAGTTCGACCTGACTACCCGTACGCATGCGGAAATATTCCGCGTCGTACGTACAACAGCATTAGCGGCCACCTTTCCAAAACTGAATGTAAAGGCCATCTTTACTTAGGGACTAAGGACTATGAGTGTCTCTTCCTGAAGCCTTAAGATTCCGAGTGTTTCATGAACAATTTAGTGGGGAGCGATGAGAGACGGAGAAATACCTCACCATATGTGAACTATTGAGTAAAAATATCCGACCTCTTATGGAGATGGGACAGAGAGGTAATATGGTTTGACAACAATGAAAGTGGTGATTTGAAAACTCATACTGGGATCACCAACGCGGAGAAGGCCCTTGCTGCTGTGGATCTCTTGACGCGGCCGAGGCAAGTATGAGTTGGTCGTCCTAGTTAATTGCTTCAGAAGGAAAACTATGTAAGTATAGCGGTTAAGCTTATGGATTGCTAGTACTGAAGCTTATGTATTCCCTTCTCTGTATTGCTTTCTTTTAGAGTGATGAAGATGTATTCCTCTCTCTACATGTCTGTGTTCGAAGATGTATTCCTCTCTCCATGTGTCTGTGTTCGTTGTATCCAATGACAAAATATATAACAATGTTGATTAACAGCCCTATACCTCATCATTTGCATCTGCAGTTTTCTAGCATTATTTACTATTGGAAAAAAAGATCTGCCTTTCAATTATATATGTTGGCTTTGATCTTTGACAAAGATGAATAGAGATAACCGAGTACGTATGACGATAGTAACTTTCTAGAGGGCAGGAAATATTTTGTGGTGCCTAGGCTTTTCCATGTATTGTAAAATGCAAAATACCAATCTTGTTGGACCTTTGTAGAACTTTTTCAAGATTTTTCGTAAACCGATGCAAGGTTACCTGAAGCTCATCATCTAGCACGACAAGTCAGGCATGGCCTAGAATGTTGGCTCTAGCATAAAGCCTTCATAGCTAAAATAGGGAGTTTCATATGGTTTTAGCAAGATAAATAAGCAATCAAGTGATTCTGAGTGTTGGCATCATCTTTGCACCACTGCTACAGCTGAGCCAAATTAGCAAAAAGTTTAGCATACACCACACTATTAGTCCTATTTATATGTTCACGAGCGTTATTTTGATTCAGAACACGGACATCATTAGGCGATGTTGCATGTTAGACTGATAGAGCTGTCCATGTGAAAAAAATGATGTAAAAAACAGTTAACAATAGTAACCTTGTGCTGAGAAATCTATGGCAGTATGCTTGCGTGCATACATATAACTATACAAGTTAGCTATTATGATGATGTGACTTTCTGTTTGATGACTCTAGAGCTACAGATTGGGTCTCGTGGAGGAAAAGAAAAAAAAGAAAAGGTCGTCTGGCTAGCTTGACAATGACCTAATTTTTCACAATTCCACGTACGGGACTTCACTCGATGACAATGAGAGGGGCACTCGAGCCTCGACTCACACGGTGTCAATTAGCTGATTGCCGGGCGTGTCCCTAAAGGCGTGAGAGAATGCTCACACCATTTGCGTTGGTTTGGCATGGCCCTAATAGCACGAAGTCACCATGACAAAACTAGTTGGTCACGACCCTCTAAGGAAAAAAACTAACTGGTGGCAACAAGGTCTGCATGGTACATCACATACGATTCGTCCATAGCCAGCCCAGAGCATAAATATGTTATAGCATATGCTTGTGATCTTGCGCCTTTGCTTGTCTCATATTGTTGTTTGGTTTGGGGTCTAATAAATACCATCGTTAGTTTGTTAGACATATGATGTTAGTTCTGTGCAAATATCATTGTTGGGATGTTAGAGAAAACTGATACGGGTTTGTGGTTATATATAACAATGTTGATTAACAGCCCAATGCCTCATCATTTGCATTAGCAGTTTTATAGCATTATTTACTATAGGAAAAAAGGATCTGTTGTTCAATTATATATGTTGGCTTTGATCTTTGACAAAGATGAACAGAGATAACCGAGTGTAGAAAGAGTATGATGATAGTAACTTTCTAGAGCGCAGGAAATATTCTATGGTGCCCAGGTTTTTCCATGTATTTCAAAATGCAAAATACCAGTCTTGCTGGTCCTTTGCAGAACTTCTTCAAGATTTTTCGTATACAGATGCAAGGTTACCTGAAGCTCATTATCTAGCATGACAAGTCAGGCATCATCTAGAACGTTGGCTCTAGCATAAAGCCTTCATAGCTAAAATAGGGAGTTTTGTATGGTTTTAGCAAGATAAATAAGCAGTGAAATGATCCTGAGTGCTAGCATAATCTTTGCACCACTGCTACAGCTGAGCCAAATCAGCAAAAAGTTTAGCATACACCACACTATTAGTCCTATTTATATGTCTAGGAGTGTTATTTTGATTCAGAACACGAACATCATTAGGCGATGTTGCATGTTAGACTAACAGAGATGTCCATGTGAGAAGATGATGTAAAAAACCAAAAATTTGAGACAGTTAACAGTAGTAACCTTGTGCTGAGAAATCTATGGCAGTATGCTTGTGTCGGATATCTATACCCGGGTATCCGAGCCAAAGGATTAATGAGTGTCATGTCGGCTCATCCGATGGTTAAGGATGCAACTGCGGCCTCGTCCGACCCCTAGGGGCCAGGTCACACCTCGTCCGACTCTGAGGACGAGGTTTTCGCCTCGTCCGACCCCAATGCGTGGGCTCCGACTCTGAGGACAAGGTTTCCGCCTTGTCCGACCCCAAGGCGTGGGATCCGACTCGTCCGACCCCAGGGCGCGGGCTCCGACTCGTCCGGTCCCACGGGGAGGGCTCCGCCTCGTCCGACCCCGAGGGTTGGATTCTGTCTCGCCCGGCCCCGGGGCAAGATTTCTGCCTCGCCCGTTCCCTGGGGCTCGGATTTGCTACCGGATAAAAGCAGTAGCCCCAGGGTGGGACCCGAACCGCTTCAACCACTATGGCGTGGAGGCGCATGCTCGGGAGCACGTCTCGGGCGCGTCCTGATGCGGTTGGCGGTCGCATCAGGCCATGCTAGGCGACTCACGTCGCCCACCGCGTCAACAGGGCAGCACTGTGCTGCCAACTCCCTGCCTGACCACCGTCCAACGCCAGTCGACCGGCGTTAATTGACTGGCATTGTACCGCCAGCCCCCCGTATGGCCTCTATCAGGGGACCCTTTGACCATTCTGTCCGCTCGGATGGGATGGAAGACAAGAACGGCGCACGACGCCCGCATGTATGCTGCAGCGGCCAACAGGACCCCGGTGCGACGTCGCTGCCACCACGATCTACAGGGTCAGCGGGACCCATGCAAAGAGGAGGACGGCACATCCCCGGGAGCCTTATTTCTCTTTCTTTTTGTCCCTCTTCCCTTCTCTCGGCCTCTCGTATCCTGTTCTCTCCCCATGGTCTATAAAAGAGAAGGCAGGGCACCGTACATAGAGAGAGGTCAATCGACTGATAGATCAAACAGTAGAAGCATCGAGCAATCGAACCACAGAGACTTGGGAGCTCCTCCCTCTCTCGCCAGTTTGTGACCCCCTACTACAAACTCAGTGCTGGTAACACGAGCAGTCTGAAACTGGACGTAGGGACATTCGGCCTGAACTAGTATAATCCTTGTGTCCTCTTAGCACACCATCCGAGCCAGACGCGCAATATTAGAAATTTATTTGTTGGTGTTTACTCGAAACACCGACAGCTTGTGTGCATACATATAACTACACAAGTTAGCTGTTATGACGATGTGACTTTCTGTTTGATGACTCTGGAGCTACGGATTGGGTCTCGTGGAGGAAAACAAAAAGAAAAAAAGAAAAGGCCGTCTGGACAGCTCAGAGATGACCTAATTTTTCACAATTTATACTATTTTCTTATTCTTAGAAAAAAATTATGTTCTTTTTTTTAAGGATCTCGATTGAAGCATCTCGCACCTTTTTTAAGCATGAAAGATTCATAGGTTTTTTCCTTTTACTTTTTTTTCTTTTACTATAGTCTATTCTCGTATTATTTTTCTCCCCCTCCTTGGGTTCTTTCAATGAAGAATTATCTTCGATTTTTTTTACTTGATTGAAATTAAGTGGATGCAATGAAAAAAGAAGTTGAATTAGACTACTATTTCAATCTACTAATCGATTTTATATAGATTCTTCCATGTGCGGGACTTCAGCTCGATGAGAGGGGCACTCGAGTCTCAACTCACATGGTGTCGATTAGCTGTCGGGCACGTCCCTAAAGGTGTGAGAGAATGCTCACACCGTTTGCATTGGTGTGGCATGGCCTTAATAGCACGAAGTCACCATGACAAAACTAATTGGTCACGACCCTCCGAGGAAAAAAAAAACTAATTGGTGACAACAAGGTCTACATGGTACATCACATACGATTCCTCCATAGCCAGCCCAGAGCATAAATATGTTATAGCATATGTTGGTGATCTTGCGCCTTTGCTTGTCTCATATTGTTGTTTGGTTTGGGGTCTGCTAAATACCATCGTTAGTATGTTAGGCATATGATGTTAGTCCTATGCAAAATATCATTGTTGGGATGTTAGAGAAAACTAATACGGATTTGTGGTTATATATGCCAAACAATCAGAGGAGGAGCTGGATATTACTCTCTCCAATACCATTTATCAGGCGCAGGAGAACAAATCTTAGATACCAAGGAGAGCTGAGAGAACGAGGAAGAGTATTAAACAGTGCCACATGCCAAGCTCACTCATGCCATGTTGCAGCCGAGCGGTGGTTATCCATTTTGATGCATTAACTGCAAGCAAGTAGCGGTGACTGTTCAGCTTCTATCCGCCAGTTAATGCGAATCACAATTTTAAGCAAGTAGCGGTGACCGTTCGGTGTAGTATTCGGATCACAGTATGATTCCCTGAATCAATTCCTATCTTCTCGCATCTCAGAAGCTAAGCTCTGGAAACATAGGCTACCGAAGCAAGATATAGACAAATTGCTAATTCTTGGTGTAATATTTTCCAAACGGCAATGTAGTTGTCATTCGGAAAAACATTGATGTAAAAATTTATTATCTGATGGCCTTTTTGGCCAAGATCGCTTAATACAAATTTAGGTGGGGAAACTCCCCTGGTTGACATTCAAAAAAAATGTGAATCATGATTTTTAGGAGATGCCTTATGTTGTACATATATTCAAAACTGCGCTCGCGCCTAAGAAATTATACCGGAGGAAGTAGTGTTCAACTCTTTGTCTGGAGGCTATTCAACTTTGAATGTTTTTGCGGACACAAACAAAAGATTTTGATCAAGCAATTAGTTTACAAAATCATTAATTAGTTTTTTTGTTTGGTCCTCTCAACCAAACTATTGTTGTAAAACGACCTCTTAACCAAACTCTCGTTGTAAAATGCACGAATTATTTTGTCCAGTCCTTCTAACTAATCTTGCGTTGTAAATTTTATAAATATTTAATCTTTATTTCAAAATTTATGCAATTTTTAAGATTTAGTTATTTTCATCCATTGCTTATGTACACATTTAACACTTTTCGTCTTCAAATTATGTATTTTATTTATATTCATGTTCAGTCTTTCACCCTTCAAATATGTGTTTTGAAGATTATACATCTTCTATGACAATCCTCGATGGTGGTATCATAAGATAGAATTGTTTCCACTAGCGATTCTGAAATCTTCTAATTTCTTGTCCATCACCCATCCCACCATGCCTCACTCTCCCATTTCCGATTCTGAGAAAAACTCAGTTTTATTTATGCCTAATAATATTGAAAGGAGAAAAGTTTTCTCCTCTAATTTCCATCTACAGGCGTTTCAAATCAAAATCTAAAACAATCCAAATCCACAGGAGACCAAGTTTCCAACAGCACGCATCTAACCACATTCCGCTCACAGGTGTTTCTAATCCAAATCTAAAACAATCCAAATCCACAAAAGACCAAGTTTCCAACAACACGCATCTAACTATAATCCGAAAACACACGAGACCAAGTTTCCAGCTCGTGGTCTCTAACAGCACGCATCTAACTACAATCCAGATCCACACGACACCAAGTTTCCAACAACACGTGCTTAACCACAGCACGGAGTCCGGTTCAAAGACATTAGAACATACTAAAATCTAGAACAATCCAAATCCAACACAAGACCAAATTTCCAACAGTGCACGTCTAACCATGGTATGATGTCTGATTCAAAGACGTATTAGAACAATTGATGCAATTGTTGCATCAATCTCCGAATCACAAGTCGTCCATATGATTGCACAACAAGCTGTACGTTTCATTGTTACACAGCATGTTTGCTAGTATAAGGCGAATAGGCGATAATATGTACATGCAAGCTCAACAGAAATCCATTATCGGACAACAATGGCTTTATACATCAGTTGCTCCGGCGTGGCTGACACAAGGGTAACAGTTCAGGAGAAACAGACACCACTAACCCACCCAAAGAAGGCCCTCCCACAGAATAAGGTTAATAAGTGCTTCCCCCTGATCATGTCTGTCACTGGAAATACTGATAGTACATTATCTTCCTATTTATTCAGCCCTTCAATGAGTATTTCTTTCCTGTAAATGCTGTGAATTTTGGGTCTTCTTTCTTGGGCTCCTCTGCTTCCTTTTCAGGTGCCTAAACATTTAATGCAAAATGGAACATCAAAGCCGAGTCCCATAAGGTAATCACTTCCACATTATGTGTAGATGGACTCAAAGAGATCAAAATGTTGTAAGACCAACCTTTTCGGCTCGGCTTCCACCAGAGCCAAAGACAAGTTTTCCTGTGGTCTTGCGCGATGAACTGCCCTGTGATGTGGTGGCTGTTGAGGGCTGCACACCATTGGTCGCATTAGCTTGACGCTTTGCAGGGGATGGGGCCAGCACATCTTTATCTTTGGAAGGCTTCCCATCCAAGCGCCTTCCTGAACCAGTGAAGGGGATGAACTTTGGTTCTTCTTCAGCTGGAGCCTCTGCACACCAAAAAAACACAAAAATAATTTGAATGACAAAAAAAAAACTGATGTAGAACAGTAATGGCATCCAGTGATGTATAGGACAAGAGTATTACCAGTAGTAGGTTCTGTGCTTGCAGGAACAGAAGGTTTTACTGGGTGGAGCAAAGTCAACCTCACAGTCAGTCTCAATAATACTTATAGCATTGGAGGGTTTTGTCTCCACTATATCAATGTAGTACTTCTTGTTATTATACGCTACCATAATGTTGTCACCTGTAGTTAGACAAGAAAAGTTCCGCAAAGTTTTCTCCAAGCTGCAAGAATGACACAAACAGGTCATTAATGTTATTGAGGGATTCAATCGCTACTAATACCATGTAACCCTAGTCAGAATACAGCAGTGATATGGGAAGGGAAGGGTAAAAGGATGTTTTCACTAGGATAAGAAATAGTTAATGAAAAAATACTAACATTGCCTTGGGATTTGAAATATCTAGAAAGTCTGTTGTATGAGGCTGCAACTTCACATATGTGCCCTTGGGGAGGTTGGCATTTTTTATGAACACCATATCTCCCTCTTGCAGAAGAAGATTTTGCATCATCTGAAGACCACATAAAGTTAGCTTTGTTGACGTGGTGATATAATAAAGAAGTGCAACAGTATCCTAGATCTTGACATACCCAATATGGCATGTAGATCATGCCTTCTTCTGCAATGAACTCCAGAACACCACAATGTGAAGTCCGTTCTGCTGCTGCATTGTGAACTTCAAATAGCATAGGGTATTCAATATGCAGAGATGCTGCAGAGAAACCAAATTTTTTTTCAGAATTGAGAACTTATTGAGAAATCAGTGTGGAAAAAATTGTCAAAAACATGGAAGATGAAGTATCATTGTGCATGTCAAAGATGAGAAGTAACGAATGTGCCTAACTTACCGAGACGATCAAGAGCTGACGGTGGCATTATAACTGGGAAGAAGCAAAATAATAACCCTGTAAACTTCCAATGGCAACTAAAATAGATACGGAGCTCAGAACTCAAAACTCAGGGAACAGAGAACATACTTTTGTCACCAGCCTCAAGCTGTGGCTGCAAAAACGGTAAAAAGATCTTTCACAATAAATTCCAAAAATGCAAACTAAAATATTATTTTAAAAGCTACTCCCTCCATCTCAATTCCCAAATTATAAGTCACTTTAGCTTTGTCCTAAGTCAAACTTTTCTAATTTTGACCAAGTTTTTAGAAAATACATTAACAGCTACATGCTCAAATAAATGCACTATCAAGACATTTCATGTAGAATTTTAACGAAACTAATTTGATGTTGTAGATGTGGGTCCATTTTTTCTATAAACTTAGTTAAAGCTAGAGAAGTTTGATTTAGGAAAAAGCTAAACTGACCTATAATTTGGAACGGGGCTGTAGTAATTATTCTAGCATTAGACATACAGAATTTACTGCAGGATGCAATTCTGTTATCATAACATTAGAAGCTTAACAGTAATTTTGTGACATCCTTTAGAAAGGCAAGAGTCAACAAACATGCCAACAAGTCGCTACTACAGCTTAGCTACTGATAATGTAAAGATATTTTACTTGTTCAATTTGCAAGTCATTTTGATAAGAAAAGAGAAGTTCCTCGCTCACAATCAAATGAAAATACACATTTGAACCCAACCTATGGAACATGCTACATATGCATACGGCAAAAGCAACTCATATGGAATAATAGAGTTGATTACAGTATCTCATAATGAACTACTATCTCATATAGTCATAGGTGCCATGAAACTTGGCACAGCATGAAACCATGACATGGAACACACCATATTCAACTAGAAAACATGGCACCTCATCACATTTAGATTTACAAACCTTGTCAATGAAGGATGCAGGATAGCAGCGATAAGTCTGCTCGAAAGTACTTCCACGGAATCCATAGCCTTCGAAGTACTACTCATGATGAACAAATGTATGAGAATTGAGGACACAACAGTGTGGTTGAGCAACAAATGAAATAAGTAACTTTTTTGTTGAAAATCTGCACATGTGAAAGAAGACAGGTGACAGCTCACAGCAACTATTTTAGTTTATGAGTATCGACGACATACTTGCTACATGAAAGAAAGTATATCTTGGTTCAGTTCTACAATCAAATGCTATCGTATTGGCCAAGCAAGTAGAGAGGGAAGACTTTGTGGATCTGAACTCACTGCTGCACATGGGAGGACAATGATGTAGACCTTGGAATAATCTCTTGGCATTGTTAAACTGCTCAGTTCTATCATCTACTTCCAAGTGGGGGAAGGCGTGTATACCAACTACTTACATGATTCCATAGACGAAATTCTCCAGGCCTAATGGTCGAATTGTTCAAAAAAGATAAGAAGAAAAACATAATTTTAGCTAGTACTTACCATTGTTTCCAACCAGAAGGTTAACCTCTTCTACTCCCTAGAATATGAGGGGGAAAGAGAAAATAAATTAAATGATGCAGACAAGACAGACATACAATACTAGGCGCTCGAGGTATCGAGCATAGATCACAGCTGCAAAAGCAATTGCATTCAGACTTTGGATCACAGATGCAACATCACAAAATAGAATTAACATTCACACTAAGGATATCGCCTGTTCGCAAACTGCTCATGGACATGATGACAACCATTTATGGAGGTATTAAGGTATATGTGCCATGGTATAGTCAGTTGTTTTAAGTCCAAGGAAATTTGATGGGAAAACGCAAATCAAAATTCGAGGTCCAAATACTAATCGGCATGGCAACAACAATATACTGATACAGCTTTCTGCACAGCGTGCTGACTTAACAATAGTTAACTTGTTACTTGAACTGTTGAACAAATAGACAATAGTAGGCTGCTAGCTGGGACAGGAGCTGACCCGGTAAGGACATGGGGTGCAAACATGTACACCCGATAATTTTTGCACAACAATCGAAGTTAGTAGGCATAATACATGCATATACACTTGTAAGTAGATCAGATCCGAATACAAACAGTAAGCTAGGGTTTGGGTGCTCGGTTGCGCACATCAGGAAGGGAAGACCAGAGAGCGGGCGTACCTGGTGGTGCTCGTCGCAGCTCAGGGGCCGAAGAAGACCTGGGCGTAGGGCGGCAGCGACGGCGGCCCAGTCCGTCTCCACGAGAGAGAGGGCCGAAGAAGACCTGGGCAGAGGGCGCGCACGCTGGGCGTAACGGAAGAACCGAAGAGGAGTCGAAGAGTGCGCCGGGGGAAAAGGAAAGGCAGGGCAAATGGTTGACCACGAGAGAGAGAGGTAGGCAATGGTTGGAAAAAATGGGGCAAAATTCCAAGGTTTTTCACTTTTTCTCTATCACATTAATTTTTGGACGTATGTATGGAGCATTAAATGTAGATAAAAAAATAACTAATTACACAGTTTGGTTGTAAATCACGAAACGAATCTTTTGAGCCTAGTTAGTCTATGATCGGACAAAGTTTATCAGATATAAACGAAACGTGCTACAGTGTCTAGATTGCAAAAATTTGCAATCTAAACCAGGCCTGGGATAAAAGATCGAAATCGGATATTTTAGTCAGATAATGAACTTTTTACCGGATATGAATACAAATTTGAATATGAATACGAAACAAATACTCCCTTCGTTCCAAATTAAAGTTTATTTGATTTTTTTATCCTAAATTTTGCCAACATAGTCAAATTTAAGTCATTCTTGAAGAACTTTTATTAATAAAGCAAGCTGCAACAAAAGAAGTGATATTTTGCACAAATTTTTTAATAAGATGAGTGGTCAAATTTAAGGTAAAAAAAGTCAAACGAATTATAATTTAGAATGGATTTAGTAGTTCAAAATCAAATTCATGTTCATATACATCTTTAACAAGACGAAAGTGGCACCATGGACTCCGCCCTCTCATCCTGACGAAAGTGGCACCATGGACTCCGCCCTCTCAATCTGCCACGTCGCAGTCCTCTCATCAAGCCACATCGTCCCGTATTTTTAGTAGTCGGATCTCTCGCTGAGTTTTCACGAATCGTTAGATTAGAGACGGTTCGAGATCCCTCCCTTCATCTCTGACGCCCGCACTACAGCAGTCAGTAGGCCCACTGTCGATAGATTATCGTCGGTAGTCCTTCGAGGGGTATCCCACAAAGGTAGATTGATCGGTAGAGGAGCGCGAGATCAAGAACAAGAAGGCAACAGAGACACACGAGTTATACAGGTTTAGGCCGTCAGTATGACGTAATACCTTACTCCTGTGGTCTGTTGGTTTGTATTAGCTATCGTATGATATGCCGTGATTTTAGAGGGGGTCCCTGCCCGCCTTATATAGTCCGGGAGGTAGGGTTATAAGTCGGTTAGATCTAAGAGATAACCGGAAAGTAATAACTGAATACAGGAATCTTGGGATCATACATATCCTAACAGATCTTATAGTATCTTCAGGATATCTTCCTGATATCTTGTGGAAGGCGCCGAGCAGATTCGTGCCTCGCAAAGCTTCTTCTTGTGAGCTGGGCCACCCCTAGGAGCGCAGTCCATGTGGCCTGCCATGGGTATCCGGGGTCGTACCCCCCACAACTAGTCCCTGAGCACCTTGTACCCGTTGTGCAACGCCGCCTTGACCTTGTCCGAGCAATTGCAAATGATGCTGAGCAGTCAAGCCCATGGTCCAACCACCATGCTTAACGTCCGAGCAGCATGAACCCTCACCGAGCAGTATGAACCCTCACCGAGCAGCGTGACCTGTCGCCGAGCAGCGCGACCCAAGTACGGCTTGCCATAAGGGTGTAAGGAGCTCAAGTATAGAATCGAAAATTTCTCTACATTGAACCAAGTGTGCCCACTTAGAGTCTGAACAAAATTGTAGGAGTCAATCTTCCTCTATAGTCATGCATTCTTCAAGATAAAACCCCGCACACTCCCTATGAGGTGAAGTGTGCCCACTTAGTCCCCGAGCCTGGTAGCAGATGATGTAGTCTTGTGGTGCCAGGATTTGAAACTAAAAGAAAAAACTGAAAACCAGCTGAGCCGGCAACCAGTCCCCTGGTGCGGCCCAAAAATAAAAAATAGCACATTCACCGTAAGGTGAAGTGTGCCCACTTAGTCCCCAAGCCTGACAGTAGGTGACGCAGTCACTTGGTGCTAGGGTCAGAAACAGAAAAACAACTTAAAACCAATGGAAAAGACCACCAGTCCCCGAGCTGCAGGCGGAATTATAGGAGTAATCCAACCGTAGAGAAAAAACCAGAGTAACAACCGGATAATGTCAGTTAATTAGCCTCATTAAATGGCGGAGAAGTTGGCGAAATTTAGGCGAAGAGCAACTGAAGGCAGCGATAAATGAGCGTCGTGGGCTGCGGTTTGCGCGGAAGCCCATGTAACGGCCCATTTGGCGCATCGGAGAAATCGCAGCGGCGCAAATCGCGGGAACAGTTTCCCAGAAACCCTTAAGGTATAAAGGTGGGGAAAGTATGTTGTAATAGTACCGTCGCCCCCTTTGCCACTCCGCCATTTCATCTTCCATCTCAGATTCCACACCTCTAGATTCAAAGCCACGAACGCTGCCGACGCCTGACCGTATTCGGATCTGAGCGATGGCGCCGAAGAGGAGAGTCGCGAACCCGAAGAAAACAAGCCCAAAGAAAACGGGAAGCAGAGCCAGCTGCGACGAAGAATGGACGCCGTCGCGCACCGGAGAAGCGGAGCTTGAAAGAATGGTGACAGTGGGCGTGCTTCTTGACCGCGTCACTGGCGGATGGCGTCCAGCCATTGGTGAGCCCTTTCCAATGCCTAACACTGATGAAGTTGTAGTCTTTGCAGATTATTTTTGGCGTGGATTGGGGTTCCTTGTCCATCCTTTCTTGCGAGATCTATTGGTATTTTGGTCGATCAGTCTGTGCAATCTCCACCCCAACACTATACTTCACATCTCGATCTTTATTCACTTCTGTGAGGTGTTTCTTGGGATTCTTCCGCACTTCAACCTCTTTAGACATTTATTTTGGCTAAAGAAGAAAGGCGACGGTGGCTCTAAGGTGGTCGGTGGAGTATAGCTGCAGCTCCGGGATAGAATGGCCAGCGATTATATCAGTGTACCATTGAACACTTCCTTGAAAGGGTGGAATGCTAAGTGGTTTTACATGAAACAGAACCACCCAGCCGTTCGCTGTGACGTGCACCATATCCCGGAGAACCAAAGAAGCTGGTCGGAGAGACCAAAAAGTGTCGACATGGAGCAAGTGAAGGAGCTCCTTGACCTTATTCAAAGTGTGGAGTTGAGAGGTGAACTTGTGGTAGCAAGCTTCATAGTACGCCATGTCTAGCCTTGCAAGGAAAGGGCCTATCCCGCTTTTGACTACAAGGGCGATGACGACGAAACCCGGGAGAGGCCTGAACGGCTATCAAGGAAAGAAGTAATAAGCCGCGCCACAGAACTATTCACCTCCAGCGCCTCATTTAGCTGGCCGAAAGAAACAAAGGCCTTCAACTATACCAACCCGCCTCCTCAGATAACCATCTTACCCTTTATTGTTCAAATGTCGATTTGCCGAGCAGGGAACTGACTTACTTATGCAAAGATCCATTCGCAGGATAGAGCAGTATATTTTTCAGACGTGCCGAGAGCTGAATGGCCGCCAGTGGTGGATGCCTGACCAACAAAAAACCCTAAAGAAAGTCCCATCGGTATCTCATCAGAATCCAGATATTCGGATGTTGATCATACGGCGCGTCCCCTCCCCCGCTATCGGAGAAATCCCAGGGAAAACGGGCAGCGGCAGACGAGTCGGCCCGGAAGAAGAGGAAAATGGCGGTGGCCGCCCCCCACAGACTGGGTGATATATCACTAGGCGGCGACCAGACCAGCCGTCCGTGGAGGGTCGTGGTGATGGAGTGGTCTGATGATGACGAAAATACAGTTCCCCCTCCCCCTAGCTTGCAAAAAACTTCACGCAGAACACGCATGGAGGAGCAACCAAGGGGAAGCGATGAAGTCCCTGAGCAGCAGGTGATGGGAGTCCCCGAGCAGCAGGCGACGGGAGTCCCCGAGCAGCAGGGTATGGGAGTCCCCGAGCATCAAACGGAGCGAAACCTAGTGGTGCAGGCGGAGCAAACACCGGAACAACAGGTGGAGCATAGGCCAACTGTAGAAGAGGACATACCTCCACCTGATAACATGGAGGTTGACCCCACGGCCACACCCGGAGGCTCAAACAGGCCTCGCTGATTCAAAAAAGCACACTAGCAGACCAAACGGTAAGTAACCTCTCATTGTTATTGTTTTGCTATTTGATCTCTATTTTTTGGGCGATTGACCAAATGTTCGGATGCAGCGCAAAACACGTGGAGGATCCGAAGTCATCCGCCCAGACTGATAAGCAGTCTCAAGCTGATCCCGAGGCGAAGGTAGCGCCTGCCGCCCCCATGTTAGGGCCCCCTAGTGCTCAGGGATTGGTGAAACAAACAACAACCGCTGCAGGTGGAGCTAGAGACGATGAGGGACCGGTATCAGCAGAGACCGACTCAGCAACGATGCCCAAAGCAACGTCGGGTAGCGCCGGACCCTCAGGAGATGAACTGTAGTGGCCAGCGAAGCGGTAGAGTATGGGTCAGTGAGACCAGGGGTGCTTGAGGAGCTAACGGTGCTCCTAGAAGGGACGCATGTCATGCTCAGACCCACTGTCCGACCACAGAGCCCCCCTATGACGAGCCCTACTACAGCGGAAGAGGAGGACAAGGTCGAGGAGATCATTCGCGATGAGCCTCGAACCTAATCCGTTCGAATCCTTCACAAGCGTGGTGATGAAGTGGTAGTTGTCGAGGAAGAGGACACCCCTAGAGAAATGAAGAGGCTGAAATCCACCCTCGGCGGAGTAGTAAAACAAATCGAGGTTGATACTGATTCCCAAAAATTTTTTGTTGTCATTGTTTGTTTCCTTTTGTCATTGTTATTACGCATTTCTAGGGGATGACTTGAACTGCCGAGCACCGTTACCAGTTGATTAAGAGGATGGAGCCCCTCGCCGAGGAGAACAAAAAACTCAAGGAGGCGATGAACCTTTCGGAGAAGAATATTCAAAGGGCCCAGCGCAAGCAAGACCTTACGGAGTCCAATGCGCGGGACCTAGAATACCATAAGGGGGTCCTATCTGGACAACTGGCGACTGTGAAAGAACAACTTCAGAGCAAGTCCGAGTAGCTGAGCGCTGCCTCGACACAACTGAAAGATGCTTCTGAGCAATTGGAAAAACTACAAAAAGTCTCTGAGGAGAAAAAAGGTGCGTTCAATCCACAAAATGCTGCACATAGCCGGATATGATTTCTTTCATTGATGAGTGATGTAATTGTAGAACAAGACGCGAAGCTTAGTTAGCTTTGCTAGGCCCTCGAATAACTCCGGGAGGAGAAAGCGAAGGAGACAGAGCGAGCGACCAAACTAACCGAGGAGCTGGACGGTGAGTACCCCATGATTGGGTTTTCTGTTGAGGTTAATGTCTTCCCTGATGTAGCTTCAAAATGCATGCAGACTACCATCGGAGGCTCAAGGCACAATTTGATGTGTTGGAGCAAGACGCCCGTACCCAGAGGAACAATTTTGACGGCGTAGTGGTCGGAATATGCTCGACTGCATCGAACTGGAAACTGCTCCTCATCCCAACAGCAGGCCACCTCGCCCGGATATTATCATCGACAGATGCAAGACGGCGTGGGAAAGCTTTAAAAGCTTCAACCGCGACGCCGTTGTTACTGCCGCTACCCACACCCTTGCTGTTGTCCGATCACACTATCCAGACACTGACCTGGAAGCGATAGGGGGCGGGTATGCCGAAGGGTTGAATGAAGCGGAGACCCAGCAGCTTGAAGATGAGGTGGAGGACGCAGCGAAAAAGTTGGCCGGCGATATATACCTGTTCGGAGAGAATGATGGTAGTGGCGAAGCATAATGATTTCCTCAGTGGACCTCATCTTTAATATCTTGACAGTATGGTTAGAAAGCGCGAAAGCGCAAGAATCAAATACTTATCAAATATTTGTCATTAGGTGCTTGTATATACAATATATGCAATGTGCTTATAATTTGGCGAAATAATCTTCGAAGTTTCAAACCGGACGCAGTTATGCGTAGTTCAAGTAACATCCGACCAGTGGGTCTGCTGCTGGTCCCTATGGCCTTGGCCAGCCCATAGTCCTTAACGTCGAGCACGGAGCCCGTGCACGTGTAGGAGAAAATTGGTGGCTTAGTTTTTTCTATAAAGAACAGCGCTGAACGTGTTCTGGTCGGCTGTTAGTTAAACGAACTCGAAGATAATGGCAACACAAGCGGCGTCCAAGCAATGTATTCTATGTTGAACTCTTGGCCTTGGCTGACCCATAATCCATAACGTTGAGCACAGAGCCCGTAGACATGTAGGAAAAACAGGTGTGACCAAAGGACCGCAGCCAATCGCCCATAACGCAGAGCATGGAGCCCATAGCACGTGTAGGGAGAAATCGAAAACTGGGTCTTCTCCAAAGAAAACAAAGAAAAAATGCTTTGCGATTTGGAAAAATTGAGTTCGGCGTTTTTGAGAAAACGTGTTCGGCGTTTTGGAGAAATCGTGTTCGGTGTTTTGGAGAAATCGTGTTTGGCGTTTTGGAGAAATCGTGTTCGGCGTTTTGGAGAAATCGTGTTTGTCGTTTTTGGAGAAATTGTGTTTGGCATTTTGGAGAAATCGTGTTCGACGTTTTGGAGAAATCGTGTTCGGCATTTTGGAGAAATCGTGTTCGGCGTTTTGGAGAAATCGTGTTTGGCGTTTTGGAGAAATCATGTTTGGCGTTTTGGAGAAATCATGTTCGGCATTTTTGGAGAAATTGTGGTCGGCGTTTTGGAGATCGGTATGGAGTATCATAATGCTTCGGCGGCCGTGCGCGGAGATCAAAAGTTAAAGGAGAAAAAATGGAGACAAATTATGGAGACCAAAAACTTTATTCATCATAAAATGGAGAGTACATATCTGGAGTGTTTCAAGGGTAGAAACGTATAAGGTGCTCGATGTGCCATGAGTTTGGAACATCAATTCCATCTAAGTCACATAAGCGATAAGATCCTGGTCGGGTGACCTCTTTGACGACGTAGGGCCCTTCCCAAGGGGAAGAAAGCTTGTGCAACCCTTCGGTCTTTTGTTTTCTACGGAGAACGAGGTCGCCGATGGCGAATGAACGACCTTTTACGTTGCGGTTGTAGTACCTTCGTAGATCTTCTAGATACTTGTCTGTGTGGATGCAGGTGATCAGGCGTTCTTCCTCGGCCCGATCAATGTCCTCAGTCCGAACAACCACAGCCTGCTCTTCAACATAATTTTCCACCCTGGGTGCTCAGAAAGCAACATCTGCTGGTAGTATGCCCTCTGAGCCGTAGACCAAAAAATATGGAGACACCCTGGTACTGTGAGTAGCTTGAGTGCGCAGTCCCCAGACCACAGCCGGTAGTTCTTTGAGCCATCTGCCCGGATGCTTTTCTTCTTTCTAATATAGCCTCTTTTTGAGGGCATCGAGGATCATACCATTAGCCCGCTCAACCTGGCCATTAGCTCTAGGATGAGCAACGGAAATGTACTTAACAGAGATGCACCAGCCTTCACAGAAATCCCAAAAATGATGATCGGTAAACGTGGTTCCGAGGTCGGTGATAATGCTATTCGGGAGAGCAAACCTGTGTATGATATCTTCAAAGAGGTTGACTGATTTCTTTGCGGTAGCTGAAATGAGCGGTTTGTACTCGATCCACTTGGAGAACTTATCAATGGCGACGTATACATACCTAAAACCCCCTGGCACTGGCTTAAAAGGCCCAATCATGTCCAATCCCCAGCATGCAAAAGGCCAAGAAGCTGGGATGGTCTGCAACTCTTGTGCTGGTATGTGTATTTGCTTGGTGAAGAACTGACATCCTTCACAGCACCGGACGAGGTCTTCTGCATCGGAGATGGTCGTGGGCCAGTAGAAGCCAGCTCGGAAAGCTTTGCCAACCAGGTTTCTCGAGGCCGCGTGATTGCCACAAGATCCAGAATGAGTTTCATGAAGCTGCTTCACTCCTTTGTCTTGAGGGACACACTTCTGCAATATCCCTTCCTTGGCACTCTTCCTCATCAAGTTACCGTCTACCAACACGTAGTGCTTACTTCGGTGGATTAGGCATTCAGTGTCGATCTTGTCGGCGGGTACTTCAGAGTTGATGAGGTACTTGATGAATTGTTCCCTCCAATCGGCGACCAACGAAGGCATCACAAGTACCAACTGCTCGGCAAGGGGAACCTCCTCAACTTCCTTTTCTTCTTTAATGGATGGCACCAAGAGATCTTGCACGAAGACCCCCGGCAAAACCGCGGCGCGAGACGAACCTATTTTTGAGAGCTGGTCGGCTAGTTGATTTTGATCTCGTACCACGTGGTGGTACTCGATAGCATTGAACTTCCCTTCAAGCTTCCTGATTTTGACACAGTATGCGTCCATCTTCTCACTAGAACAGGACCAGTCTTTGTTGAGCTGGTTGATAACCAACACGGAGTCTCCGTACACCATTAGGCGTTTGACGCTGAGCACAACGGCTATACGAAGACCATGGAGACATGCTTCGTATTCCATGGCATTGTTGGAGGCCGGGAAGTGTATCCGAAGAACGTAACGTAGCTTATCCTTGGTCGGCGTAATGAATAGAATGCTCGCACCAGCACCGTTGATGTTAAGGGTGCCGTCAAAGTACATCACCCAGTGCTTGGGGCAAGCGGCGGCGATGGGCTCTTGGATCTTGGTCCATTCAGCGACGAAGTCAGGGAGCGCCTGTGACTTAATGGTAGGTCTACTTCTAAATTCAATGGAATAGGTGCCGAGCTCAATAGCCCACTTAATGATGCGGCCATTGGCTTCTTTGTTGCGAAGAATGTCCCCTAGGGGAAACTCAGTGACCACGGCGATCTTGTAGTATTCGAAGTAATGCCAGAGCTTGCACGATGTAATTAGAATTGCGTATAACAGTTTTTGTACCTGAGGATAACGAGTTTTTGGCTCGTTGAGTACTTCGCTGATAAAGTAGACCGGACGTTGCACCCTGTAAGCGTGCCCGGCTTCCTCGCGTTCGATGACGATAGCTATACTCACAATGCGAGAAGTGGCAGCGATGTATATGAGTAGAGTCTCATCTGGCCTTGGCGCTGTCATGATCGGTGGCTTTGTCAAGAACAGCTTGAGCTGCTCGAAAGCTGAGTCTGCTTCCTCCAACCAGGAAAAGTGCTTGGAGGCCTTGAGAAGCTTGAAGAAGGGTAACCCTTTTTCGCCGAGGCGTGATATGAAGCAGCTTAAAGCAGCCATGCAACCTATAAGCTTTTGTATATCCTTGACACATGTTGGCTGTTTCATATTGGTGATGGCGGAGACCTTGTTAGGATTAGGCTCGATGCCTCGAGCACTAACGATGTAGCCCAACAGTATACCAGATGGAACTCCAAAGATGCACTTTGAAGGGTTCAGCTTCCATCGGTACTTGTTTAGATTGGCGAAGGTTTCCTCGAGGTCAGCGATATGCTTATCAACTGTCTTGGTTTTGACGACCACGTCATCGATGTATGCTTCGACGTTGCGGCCAATTTGCTGGTCGAGGCACATCTAAATGGCCCTTTGATAGGTAGCCCCAACGTTCTTGAGTCTGAAGGACATAGTTTTGTAGCAGTATGCTCCGAAAGGTGTAATGAACAACGTCTTTATCTGGTCTTCTTCCTAGAGGGAGATCTGATGATAGCCGGAGTAACAGTCAAGGAAAGAGAGTAGTTTTTAGCTGGCGGTAGAGTCTACAGCCTCGTCTATCCGAGGCAAGACGAAGGGGACCTTAGGACAGTGTTTGTTAAGATCAGTATAATCAATGCACATTCTCCATTCTTTATTCTTTTTTTGAACGAGAACAGGGTTTGCTAACCAATCTGGATGATACACTTCTTTTATAAACCCGGCAGCTAAGAGCCATTTTATTTCTACCCTAATAGCCTCCTTCTTGTCTGGCGTGAATCGGCGAAGTTTTTGCTTGATCAGTTTGGTGGTCGGCGAGACATTCAAGGAGTGCTCGATCTTCTCCCGTGGTACCCCTGGCATATCTATAGGTTTCCAAGCAAACACATCGGCGTTGGCACATAGGAAGGAGATGAGCGTGCTTTCCTATTTGGGGTCAAGATGAGCCCTAATCTTCACGGTCTTGGAAGTGTCATTGAGGTCGAGGCTGACCTCCTTGATTTCCTTGGACTTGGCAGAGGCACGAGGAAGCTCGAGCTCTGGAATCTCCATGTCATCGACGGGTACTGTCCTAGCTTCAGCGACCATGCTAGTCATCTAGATGGAGAGGTCGGTGGCTTTGGCGAGGGCGGGACTCTCTGTCTCGTAGGCGTAGGCGACGAAAAGGTTGGCCTACAGAGCCAGGACTCCTGCAGGCAAAGGCATCTTCAACACTAGATACATGTAGTGTGGTACGGCCATGAATTTGGCCAGAGCTGGCCGGCCAAGTATGGCATGGTAGGCGATGTCGAAGTCGGCGACGTAGAAGTTGATATGCTCGATGCGGTAGTTGCTTATCGTGCCAAACTATACTGGTAGGGTGATCTCTCCAAGTGGCCTAGATGCCCTTCCAGGTACCACACCCTAGAAGGAGGAATCCGAGGGTGTGAGATCTGATATCGTGAGGCCCAACTCCCTTAGGGCTCCAACGAAGAGCAGGTTTAAAGCACTGCCACCGTCAACAAGGACTTTTCTGAATAGCACCTTCTAGACGGTTGCATTGAGGACGAGGGGGAAATGCCCCGTATATGGTATGTCTACCCACTGGTCGGCCCTACTGAAGGTGATGGGGATCTCGGACCATGGACGATAGCTAGGGTCGGTGGTAGTTTCTTCTGAAGCGACGACGAGCACTCATCGAGTAGCAAGCTTGCGTTCCCTTCAACTCTCAGTGGAGGCAAGGCCCTCGAAGATGGTGGCAACCACCTTATCATGGTCCTAAAAGGCGTTATTGTTGTTCCTAGGTGGTCGACGACCTCCTGTTCCATTATTGGCGTCGTCGTCGAGCCTCTTGTCCTAGAACTCCCTGGCTAGACCAATGCAGTCCTTCATCTTATGTTTAGCGTTCTTGTGAAGAGGGCATGGGCCGTCAAGTATCTTTTGGTACTGCTCATCATAGTTACGCTTGGCGCGAGGTTGACTAGCGGCGGTGAAGATGTGTTTTGGCCGACGGCGGTGATTTTGGCCTGGCATGTGTCCTCCTGCTCGATCACGGCCGCTATCGCGATGATAGCTGCGGTCATCGGGGCGGTGGTCATTATGACATCGGTCGTTGGGGCGATCATCGTATCGGTGAGGTGGTCGCTGAGTGCCCGCATCCTCGTTGAAGCGCACCTCGGCTTCCTCTACATTAGCGTACTGGTTAGTGGTAGTTATCATCTCGTCGATACCGGTCGGCGGCTTGTGGTTGAATTTGGAGCGAAGTTCGTGATGGTGAAGTCCTCGGATAAAGGCAGTGATAACTTCAGCTTTTGTGATGTTGGGGATAGAATTCCTCATCTCAGAGAAATGCCAGATGTAGCTATGGAGGAGCTCGGATGGCTTCTGGTTGATGCGGCTAAGATCATGCTTCGTGCCTGGTTGAGTACACATGGCCATATAGTTGTCGGTGAAGACTTTCTTCAACTCTTCCCACAAGCCGATGGAGTCTGGCGCAAGGCTGGTGAACCAGCTCATGGCGGGTGGCGTGAGCATGACGGGGAGATAATTTGCCATAATGCTAGTGTCTCCTCCCGCGGCACGGACGACAGTGGCATAAGCCTGCAGCCACTGAGTTGGGTTTATTCTTCCTTCGTAGGGCTCGACCCCGGTGATCTTAAAACCATGGGGCCATCAAAGCGTTCAGAGATCCTTTGTGAAAGCTAGAGGCCTCTCAGGATTGTTGACACCATAATCCGCGACGTTGTGGTCGGGGATAGGCTCGAGGGCTGAGTCCGGGCTACCGTACTCCCTTTCATAATCCCAGTGGCGACGTACTTTGTTTTCGTGGCGACCAAAGCGACGGTGCTCAATACGCCGCCATGCATCTCGGAGGTTGCTAAGATGTACTCTAGCTCCTGTTCGACCTCCTGGTCGTGTTGGCGATGGTGTTCGGCGTGATGCCCCTCGGGTACCCCTTGGAGAGGTAATGACTGGTCGGTGAAACGGCTTTGACTTGGGTGGCGGTTGAACCTCGGCGTAGCTGATCATTGAATCACGCTCATAGAGCATGAAGGTCTCTGGTCCTCACGGATCTCATTGACCTGACAGTAAGCCGCTTTAAGCATGGCGACAATTGTGGCGAGCTCGGGCGTTTGAGGTAAACGAGCAAGCTCGTTGGTGGCTACTACCAAATTGGCGCTTGGAGTCATGAAGACATCGTGGCCGTCGTCGCGGAGAAATTCTTCGTCGAGGTCACATTAGAGCAGGAGCGGCCTTCCTTGAGAGTCAAGCCTATTATTCTGAGCAGCTTCGGCCCTCGCGATAGCTGCCTCATTCTCTCACCGCTGCGTGCGGTTGACGTTTTGGTTCTCCCGAGCGGCGCGCTCTTCCTCGGTTTCGCTGTTCCGAGGAGGGCTGTCGATGCTGACGTTGAAGATCGTGCCACCCCAGAAGGGTGGGAGGAGAAATTGATCGGAGAAGGTTTCAATGAGGGTCTCCATAGAGCCCTGAGACTCGGAGCCTGAAGTTTCTTCCGAGATAGTCTAGAGGTGTGCCCCGGGGCTTTGGCCTAAGTGTAGCGTGTTGACAACCGATGGGAGCTGGACGGCGATCTGGTCGGCAAGTCTGCCCCTTAGAGCGTGCTAGTAAGTAGCAGTGGTGTTGGAGAATCAGAAAGGTAGGGCCATAGCCCTTGCAGTTTTCTGAGCACCCTTTGATAGATCTAGATTAGAGGGTGGTTGGCACTGAACCAGAGTGTCTAGTGCCGATTCGGCGATGGAGAGACAATCGGCGAGCTTCAGTCTAACCCGATCGATGGATTCGATCAGATCGTCGTTGTTGATCGGCCTCCTCTGGTAGCGAGGAAGTGGATGGCGAGTTGTTGCCGAAAGAGACCTCAGAATTACCTCTGAGATCGGATCTGCAGTTGCAGGTGTAGGGGTGGCTGGGGCAGAACCGATCTGCTCTGGCTCGAGGAGCTCTCCGACTCTGTCAGCGTTGATGACCCATGAGATGGATCCGACCATGAAGATCTGGCCGGGCTATGGAAGGGATGAAGAGCCTATGGAAAAAGCCATCTTGTTCGACAAGGAAACAACACGCACAACCCCTACCTGGCGCGCAACCTATCGACAGATTATCGTCGACAGTCCTCCGAGGGGTATCCCACGAAGGTAGATTGATCGGTAGAGGAGCGCAAGATCAAGAACAAGAAGGCAACAGAGACACACGAGTTATACAGGTTTAGGCCATCAGTATGACGTAATACCTTACTCCTATGGTCTGTTGGTTTGTATTAGCTATCGTATGATATGCCGTGATTTTAGAGGGGGTCCCTACCCGTCTTATATAGTCCAGGAGGCAGGGTTACAAGTCGGTTAGATCTAAGAGATAACCAAAAAGTAATAACTGAATACAGGAATCTTGGGATCATACATATCCTAACAGATCTCGTAGTATCTTCAGGATATCTTCCTGATGTCTTGCAGAAGGCGCCGAGCAGAGTCGTGCCTCGCAAGGCTTCTTCTTGTGAGCTAGGCCACCCCTAGGGGCGTAGCCCATGTGGTTTGTCGTGGGTATCCAGGGTCATACCCCCTACACCCACCTATGTTCCTCATCCTGTTCCCCTACGTCCGCACCACACCACCGCCTCCCCCATGTTTTTTTATTTCTAACACTTTTTTTACTATTTTTAAATTTAACACTGAATTTTTTTATTTTCAATTCTAACACTTTTGGCCACGCCTATTGCCATGGCGCGGCCAAACAACGCTGACGCGGCTTGCATGGTGGCGTGGCAGCGGCGATGACGTGGCACTTCCCTGGGCCTTGACCGCTGACGTGGTAGGCGCTGCTGCGCCACAGATCTTGACGCGGCAGTGCCACGCCACGGACCACGGCGTGGCGAAGCCTAATACAGGACCGTGGATCAGCTCCTCCCCTCACTGTCTCTCTTTTACTCTAGTGAAATGGATCGAGGCGGAGACGTGCCTGCCGCCGCTGCTGCCGTCGCCGAGGCCATCGCCTGCGCTTCCACCTGCCTCCCTCTCTCCCCATTCCTCCCTCCCTAGCCCGCTCCAGGAGCCATGACCGTCGCCACCGCAGCGGCCCCTTCCCCACCGTCGGCCGACCTCTCTCCCCATAGTCTCCTTCACCTGTGCCCCCTGTCCGTTCCTTGGCCTGTCGGCGGCCACCTCATCGCCATTGGTGGATTTGGCTAAGCCCTAATCTTCCCCTTGTTGTCAAGGTTCTCCCTTGTGTATTTGTTGATTGAATCGAAATTGTTGTTACTTAAGGTTAATATGCAAAATTAGTTTGAATGATTAGTTAGTATAGTTAGTAAAGTATAGTTAGTATAGTGAGTAAAGTTAGTTAGTTTAGTTAGTATAGGTAGTATAGTAAGTTAGTATAGTTAGTAAAGTTAGTTAGTTTAGTTAGTGCAGTTAGTGAGTCTAGTTAGTTATTGTATTTAGTATAATTAGTTATTGTAGTTAGTCTTATATAGATGTTAATATTAGATTAGCTAATGTAGTTATAGTTAGTATAGGTATTCATATTACTATAGACAGTACGTAGTGCTCTGTAAAAACGAAAAATTAGATCATAACTCTTTGAAAAAGAAAAAAACGATTTCATGTTTTCCACAACAATAACCAATCTCATCATAGTCAACCATATGGCCGCAATAATGGCCTACTTGAAAGCTCTAGTTTGGTTTTGGTGAATTAATAAAACCCTAAGTGCTAACCTAGGTTATCAAAGTGATTATGAGATAGGTAGCACTACTCCAAGTAGTGAAGCAAATGAAGATCATGACATGATAATGGTGATGCCATGGTGATGATCAAGTTCTTGGACTTGGAAAAGAAGAGAAAGAAAATAAAAAAGCTCAAGGCAAAGGTGAAATTGAAAATAGCCTTTTGGTTTAGTAATTAAGAGACAGTCTGACGGTGCCATCGGCGTCCTATATAGAAAAGATAGGTTTTTACAGAGCGCACCGGACGCTGGCCTCAACTAGACCAGAGCATCCGATCAGTGGAAGCAGTGAAGATGCTGGCGTCGGTCTTCGACCAAACGTTGGGTCGCTTCATGACTGGACGCTGACGGGGTGCGTCCGGTCTTGCTAATGTGGCAACGCATAGAGAAGAGGGTGACTCACCGGACGTTGGGTGAGTCCGATTAGGGGTAACCGAACGCGTCCGATCACGAAAAATTGTCTCTGGATGCTTCCTGGAAGTGACCGGACGTTGGGGTCCTACGTCCGGTCATTATCAACCGGACATGTCCGGTCGCGAATAGAACCTTATTGGAAACGACTAGACGCTGAGGTCCTGCATCCAGTCACTTCGAAGCAGCGCGTTTGGTCACAACTTAAATGTACTAATGACCGTTGAGATCGGATGATTAGCGTTTGAAGCAGGTGCCATGTGGCAAGCATCGTGCAGCGTCCGACCGATCTGACCAGCGCGTTCGGTCGCCCCGATTTTCAGTAGACTGAGGATCCAACGGCTCTATTTCATGGGAGCTTCTATTTAAGCCCCATGGCCAGCTCAAGCTCACTCTCTTGGTCATTTGCATTAACATAGCAACCTTGTGAGCTTAGCCAAAGCCCTCCCACTCATCTCCATCATTGATTCATCATCTTTGTGAGATTGAGAGAGAATCCAAGTGCATTGCTTGAGTGATTGCATCTAGAGGCACTTGGTGTTTGTGTTTCACTACCGGATTCGCTTGTTGCTCTTGGTGGTTGCTACCACCTAGATGGCTTGGTGCAGCGGAGGAGGATTGGCATGAGTTGGTGATTGTTCGTGGCCATCTCCTAGTGATTGTGAGGAGACTTGTACCTTCTCAGATGGAGCGCTGAAAGGTAACCCTAGTGGATTGCTCGTGTCATTGAGTTACCTCACTTGTGGGCAGTGTCCAATTGTGTGGACGAGGTTCGTGCAACACGTCCTAGCCACCGAACCACCAAGTGTTGATCGACATAACGAGGACGTAGCGTGTTGGAAAGCACGTGAACCTAGAAGAAAATTGGTTGTTTCTTACCCTTTGGTATTCTCCCAGTGATTAATTTAGTGTTCATCTTGTGATTGGTTCACTTCTCTACACGGTGGTATAATCACCCTACTCACTCATTTATATTCTTGCAAACTAGTTGTAGCAAGCTCTTTAGTGTAGTTAGAATTGAGAGCTTGCTTTGTTGTTTTGAGTTCATCTAGTGGAGCTCTTTAGTGTAGCAAGTGTGAGAGCTCTTAGTGAGTAGTGACTTAGCAAATTGAGTGTCTAGTGATCATAGTAACTAGAATTGTTGGATAGGTGGCTTGCAACCCTTGTAGAGCTAGAGCAAGTTTGCATTTCGCTATTTGTTATACTAATCAAACTGCTCTAGTTGGTTTATAGATTTTTTAAATAGGCTATTCACCCCACCCCTCTAGCCATATTAGGACCTTTCACTACTCCAAGCTTGAAGGGACTAGGCCGTAGTTGGCTTTAACACCACATTTGCACATGACATAAGGTGCTTTGAAAATTACCCTTTCTTTCTTCTTTTCCTTTGCCTTTGGTGGCTCTTCTGGTCATTGATTCTTATGACCATAGAGCCACTCCTTGAAACAACACTTCGCAAATGCAAACACCTAAAAGAGGTGACATTAGTAAAGGAACACATAGAGCTAAACATTTAAACAGATACATTTTCACTTACTTCGTGCTTGTTGGGACACACAAACTCCAACGTATTCTCAGGGTTTATCACAGCTCGATCTCCGCAATCGCACAGATTAGGTTTCTCGAGTCTTCTAATTGCGGCTAGGTGCTTCTCCTTAGCCGTCATTAGCGGGGGGTTAGGGGGAGGTAGAACCCACCTCTCGAAGTGCTCACGTGGATGTCTCCCTCTCCACCAAACGTCGAAAAGGAGGTACCTTGGGTCAAACTTGTCTGCACCGTCGATCCACTGAAAGAAAAAACACCTCTCATGGGCCTACACAACAAGATTCCAACAAAATATTAGTAACCTACTAACAAAAATGAAGAAAAAAGATACGGAAAGAATAACTTATATTTAAACTACTGCATGTGTAGAAGCAACGAGCCGCTGTGTCTGGATGTCTCGATTGAAACACGTCGGCCGGACGGCCACAGTTACAGTTAGGGACATGGAGGTCAGGAGGGAAGAGGACATCTTTGCTAGAAGTGTTGGGATATAATTCTCTAGGACGACCCCGTTTTCGCCAATACTCCTCTCGATACATGTCTTGCATCTAACAAAACGGTTGTAATTTAACATCAATAAAAAAATCACTTGGTAATGTAAAGGAAAACTATTTGCATTACAACTAAAATAATATAACCAACACTTGTAGGAACAAAAGTAAACCTTACACTAAACATGGTAAATATACTTATAACTAACTAATTAACCATAACATTGCCAAAAGCGAACTAATATTTTCCTTCAAACCATTGCCCATAGTTACCAAATATAATTTTCCTCCAAACCCTAGCTACCATTCATAATCTTTGAATCCACCATTCAAACGTTAAAATAAGAGAATCATTACCGTGACCGAGGCCGAGGAGAAGCTTCGGGAAAGGGAGGGACGGAGGCGGACAGGGAGAGGCGGGAGGGGTCGACAGTGGAGGAACCAAGGGAGGGGGCGATGGCGTCATGCGCGGATAGATTGGAGAGAGGGGGGGGGGAAGAGGAAGCCGGTCCGTGGGCCTATACTGGGCCTTGCCGCGGCGTGGGCCGTGCCGCGGCACTGCCGCGCCAAGATATGAGGCGCGACAACGCCTACCACGTCAGCGTCCAGGGACTGGGGAAGTGCCACGTCCCCGCTCCTGCCGCGCCCTCTACATGGCGCGACAGCGTTATTTCGCCGCGCCATGGCAATATGCACGTCCAAAAATATTAGTTTATATATATATATATATATATATATATATATATATATATATATATATATATATATAGTATCAAATTTGAAAATAGTTAAAAAAATGTTTAAACAATCCTCCCCGCCGTCTGCGTCCGTGGCTCCAGCGCCTCTCCACCAGGCCGGACCCTTTCTCAGTTTCTCGCGCGCTGCGAGTGCACCCGTTCCCTTCAGCTGATCCAATTGTCAAGGCTGGAGCTTAAGGACATCCTGGACGCACTCCCCTACCAGTATCTCCTTACCCGCGTCAGGTGTCATGGTCGTCCCACTAGACCTACCAATGCTGACCACGGCTCAGAGCCCGTTTGGCCGGGCTCCGAGTGGCTCCGGCTCCTTTGACTCCTCCCATATTCATCTCCTGTAGCGACATTATTCACCGGAATCATTTTTCTCTCTCCTCATTTCCTTTCTCACTGACAGCGCCGGAGCCAGAGAAGCTCGTTTTGTAGGCTCCTCCGGCTCTAGCTCCTGCGCGCTACAGTTGCGCTGCAGTGTGGGAGCCAGAGCCGGCGGGAGCCAGGCCAAACGCGCCCTCAGTCAGATGACGCGCGACACGTCGTCGCAGAAGGCAAGGAAGAGCAGGACTGGCGCCACCCCCGCGAGGAGAAGCAGGGACCCGCAGCGCATGTCGACTTCGCCTGCACTCCGCCCAACGAGAGAGGTGTGGGGACCTCAGGAAGACTGGAGGCACAATGGCTCACCCCTGCAAGCTGCCGCATCATCGTGGGAACTATCAACGCCCTCACCGAAGCTCTACTCGTCCTCGGCAGGGGGCTCTCTTCAGCACCAGAGGTCCAGAGGCAGCTGCGAGCGTGCTAGCAACGTGCGAGCGTAGGACACCTCGCGTGCCCACGACTTGTTCGATGAAATGCTGCACTGCGTCGGCATGGACCAGTGTCACACGTTGGCAGTTTTGCTGCATTCATCCTTCACTGTAATCGAAGCTCGAGGCCAAGATTGCGACAAATATCTCACCACGTAACACGCCCAAGTCTCACCTGTGTATATATATGTTTGATGGGATGTTTTACTTTTCCTCTCAACATGTAGATGCAAACCATCTTCACTCGTTGAGAATCAGACACGTCACTAATAAATTTCTTGGATAGACTGATAGGGACCAAATCATTTGCACCAGGTAAACTGGCATCTCACTCGACCACGTCCCATGGATGAACTCACGGACCATATGCATGCCACCCTTATGTCAACAGTTGTTTCATTTGCATGTTAAAACATTGTTCTAGACTAGAGTGGACGAGTGCTTCAATTTTTTCCTATGCCATCAATTGCAGACAATTTTACATTTAATCTTTCAACGCTCCTAGCGCCCGGACGTCCGGCGCACGAGATGCGCCTGGACGCCGCTTCCCGTCATAACCCCCCCCCCCCCCCCCCCCCCCCCGCGTATCAGAAATAGAACGGAATAGAAATCGCGTCCACCGTGCCCCTGTCCCCATTCCCCAACGCACCCCGTTCACCCAACGCGCTCCCTGTTCCAAGAGCACGAAAACACTTTAAGTGCAACATCGCAAACATATGGAGAAACTATTTAGTGCAACATCGGAATATAAATATTGTAACATCGCAAAATTATGTAGTGCAACGTCGAAAAAAATGTAATGCAACATCAAAAAATATGTACTACAACATCGAAAAACTATGAACTGCAACATCGAAAATTATGTGCTGCAGCAGCGCAAAAATATGTAGTGCAACATCGAAAAAACATGTACTACAACATCGAAAAAATATGTACGGCAACGTCAAAAAATTATGTGCTGCAACGTCGAAAATTATGTACTGCAACATCTCAAATAGTAGTACTGCAACATCGTAAAAACATCTGTTGCAACGACCAAAAAATCTCATTGCAACATTCAAAAATCACCTGTTGCAACACGGGAGAAAACAACAAAAACGTGGAATAGGACCCAAAGCTCGCTAGAACCCTAGCCACCGCCGCGTCCCTCAGATCTAGAGGATGAGGATGAGAGCTCAGATCCAGAGAAGCACCGACCTACCTCGTTAGAGCCGCCGCCGCCATCCTCGTCTCCGTTGTGGGGAGCGGGAGCCGGGTCGATGAGGGCGCGGGGGTAGCAATGGAGGTCGCGGGAGGGGGGATGGATGCCTGGAGGGAGGGAGCACCGGCAAGCGGCGGCAGCGAGTTGGACGCGCGGTGTCCATCCCAGTGGGCTGGCAGAAGAATGGGAGGAGCGCTACGGGAGTGAGGCAGGAAAGGATAACGATGAGTGCGGGAGACGGCGTGCGGAACGGGTGGATCAGATTCGGCGCGGCTTAGGTGCGTCCGTCCCCATCTAGACACCCGCTATATATCATTGTCGTTAATCTTGTGCTGAAAACGCATTCCAATTCCGGAGAACTCTCCTTTAGTTGGACACCTAGCTTTTTAAGTCCCAGGAAAGCCACCGTAAAAATAGATCCTTCTTGGGCGAGGAAAACTGAGGGTTCTTGCCGGTCCACGCCTAGAGCCCGGATTCACCCTGAACACATACGCACATCGACATGAGAAGCAAAGAAATCAGATAATTGGAGAACTCGTCAGCGGAGGGAAGAACACAATAATAAATAATAAAAGAAATAAATGAGTCAACTATCATGCCTGGAATACCACCAAATCATGGTGTTGAGGAACATGGTCAGTCTTATTTACACCACCGAATCACGCTATTAAGCCCCAGACCAAATTTTCTAGAGAGAATTATGTATTTTACACTAAAATAAATTAGTCTTTCGTATTTGACACTTAAAATTTTGAACTTTTTTATCTGACACCAAGTTAAATTTTTTTCTCTATATGACACTACCGTCCATTTCATCCATTCATGTGTTAGTTGACTATTTTGACTGTGTTAGTTTTTTTGTTAGTGTGACCAACGTAGCCTCTGTTACTCATGCACAGCGCCGTTCCGTCCCCCGTACGGGTGAGTCCAGGCAGTCTCTTCTCTTCCCCTCCCTCTCTCCCCATCTCCCCCGACGCGGGCAGGGCGGCGGCGCGGGCAGACCTCCGCGGTGGCCGGCCTCTGCGCGGCGGCGGTCGCCCTTGTCGTCCACGCCCCCTCGTGCCGCATAGGCGGGGCGACGGTGGGCCCTTGACGAGCCTGTGCCACCACGCCAGTGTCTTTGTCGTCAGGAGGATGCAACCCATGATCTTGGGCAGATGGACCTTCATCTGAACGTGTTGCAGGACGCTCTCACCATCTCGGAACATAGGGCCGACTCCACTCAAGCGAGACTGGCCGAGGCCGAGGCCGAGGCCAGGATCATAGGTGAGATGTCCACCACAACTTTCTGTTTCCTTAGTTTTGTCCTCGAGATCTTGATTATCCCTCCTTTGAATCCTTTTAGATCTATCGGCTCAGTTGGAAAGCCTTCAATCAGCTCTAGAGTATGCGACATGATTCGTCAACGCCAGGGGTGCCATGCCGGTGGTTCGTCTGTACGATGTCCCAAACCGCACCAGAGAAGTTAACCTTCACGGTGTTCGTCTTGGTGCTACTATGGCGTTGGCTGTTGCACAAGCCCGCTCTGGTCACGAGCTTCAACTTCTTCCCCATGGTTTCCCAGCCACCCAACACCCTGAGGACCATGAGCGCCTAATCAAGGACTTCTTCAACACCGCCAACTCCGTAGCCCTCGCTTCCTAGACCAAAGACATAGTGGACAAAGTGTTCTTCGGCCCTTAGTTTGTAATATGAGAAGCTAGAAAACAATTTCTTCGTTTTAAGTGACTTCTCTTTTGCCCTATGCTCATATCCCATGTACCAATTTGTAAGCAGTTATCTGGCCTATTGCGTGTCTCCTCGAGGCTCAGTAGAATAGCCATTTTGGATTAGCCGATTTCGACTTGTGATTCGATCTGACTCGATTAAATCTAAAACGTCTCTCATGGTAAAACTCTTCAAATTCCTCCCCGGCCATTAATCACCGCATTTTCCCTCGGTACTGGTAGAACGGCGCCCCTCTTCCATTAATTGGGCTTGCCTCTGCACGTTCCAAGATATCGACCATCCCGTCTCCATGGCTATAAACACCGGCTAAGGGCTCTGGCTTCAAACACATCTACACCTACAATCACCTCTGCTCTATGTACTTCTCCGCCTTCACAAACCCTGTAGCAATTTCCCTTCTTCTTCCATGATCTAGGACAACATCCATGGTAGGAGAAGATCACCGTGGCAAGCGCGCAGCGGAAGATCTCTAGGAGGAAGAGGTCTCGGTTAGCCAACGGCTCCGCCGCATGAGGTAAGACTGAACGCCCCCATCCATAGCAAGAATCATCTACTAATGCATCTGCAGGCTCATCCTCAATGACAGCCTCTGGCCGCTTCCTCTCAGGACCGGCGGGCCTTCTACCGCCGCATCTGCCGCTGCTGCGCCGGACTCGTCGTTGGACTCCTCTGACTTCTACAACGGCGATGATGCCCGGCGTTTCCTCTAGGAGTGGAGGGCGGTCAAGGACCATTATTCTGAGGCAACTCAGGAGAACGGTCAGCTTGAGAGCTGCCTCGAGGCTTCTCAAGCCGCCCTCCTCGCTGCCGAGGAAGAAACCAACGCTGTTCGGGCGCAGTTGGCTGAGTCTAACGCCATGGTGGCGGGTAAGAGGAACTCCAAGAAAACCTTAGTTTCAATTTCCACCGCCTTTGTCTTGATAGCTCCTTTGCTTCCGTGATTTTCTAGCCTTGATGGTGCAGTTGGAGAACCTCCAACTGGCGGCTGTCAACACCCGGGGCCCTCTCCTCAACAACCGCCTGCAGGATGTCCCGGCGCACGTTTAGGAGATCGCCCTCCATGACGTTCATCGTGGTGCTACGATGGCTCTAGCAGCGGTGCAGGTCTAGACCAGGCATGATCTCCGCATCATGGAGCCGAGCTTTCCGATGGGCGACAACCCCGACGCGCATGAGGACCTGATCGAGGACTTCAAAGATGCTGCAACGACCATTGTGGACATCGCTTCAGCTTAGGACATTGTAAACAGGGTGTTTGATTAGCTTGTAACCGATCAATGAATGAAATCCCTGTTTTTCTGTGATCGTGTCTTAGTGAACTTCCTGCAACATTTTTTGTATACATCATGATTGTCTCTGTGTTTGCTTTTGCTCTATAAGCGATACATATCGTATCGGCTTTTACCCCTTCGGGTCCATCTTTGAACTAGAGGCGATACCCTTCTGGTACTGGTAATTAGAGCCGATGATTGAACAAATTGGCTATCAAGTATTAATCCAAACACTAGGATAGTATTTCTTCAGAAAGTTTCCATTGATTGCTCTGTCAAACTCCTCTTCTCCTCCTAGTGTTTCCAAAATATAAGCATTGCCAGGTGCACACCGTTTAATCCGATAAGGTCCTTCCCAATTAGGCGACCACTTGCCAAACTTGCTATCTCTTGACCCGATCAGTAATTTTACCTTCCAGACCAAGTCTCCTTCAGAAAATTGTTTGCTCTTGACCTTCTTATTGTAATATTTCGCAATCCTTAGCTTATTGGCTTCGATATTTTCAAGAGCACGCAACCGATGGCAACTTAAAGTCTTCTAAGTCATCTATCATAAGATTTTTGTAAACTTTAGCTGACAAATCATTTTGTAATGTGACACGCCTCGATCCAGTTTGAATTTCCCAAGGAAGGACTACATTATGACCATACACAAGTTCATAAGGTGATGCTTTAATTGATCCATGATAGGCCATCCTATATGCCCATAATGCCTCATTAAATGTTGAATACCACTTCCTTGGCTGTTCTTCAATCTTTTTCTTATCAGCTTAATCATAATTTGATTAGACGCCTCTACCTGGCTATTAGCCTGAGCATAGTAAGGAGAAGAATTTAATAACATAATTTCCATACTAGCAGCAAAATCTCTGAACTCTTCTGATGTGAACATTATCCCCTGATCGGTAGTGATGGTTTGATGAATCCCAAATTGATACATAATATGCTCCTTGATAAAATCAACCATGTTCTTTGAGGTTACCGTCTTCAAAGGAATTGCCTCAATCCACTTAGTGAAGTAATCTGTTGCTACCAATATAAACTTATGTCCTTTACTTGAAGGTGGAAAAATCTAGCCAATTAAATCAATCCCCCAACCTCGAAACGGCCATGGTTTGATTATTGGATTCATAGCCGATGGGGGCGATTTGTAAATATTACCAAAACGTTGACAATCCTGACATCCCTTATAATATTTAAAACAGTCTTCTAGTATTGTTGGCCAGAAATATCTAGTCTTGCGAATAATCCATTTCATCTTATAAGCCGATTGATGAGCTCCATATATCCCTTCGTGTACTTCACCCATCAATACTTTAGCTTCTTCTTGATTTAAGCATTTAAGCAACACCCCATCGACTATCTTGTGATACAACTAATCATCTAGCAAAACATACTTAGCCAATTTATACCTTAGCTTCCTGGTAACTTTTTGTGATGGATTCTTAAGATAATCGACTATTTCTACTCTCCAATCATTAGTCACGGTTTCACTACTTAAGATCTCTTAAAACACTCGATAACCTGATGCACTTTGAGCTAACCGATTAGCCTCTTGATTCTATGCTCTTGGAACATGCTGAAGAGAAATGTGAGGAAACTCCTTGAGTAACCTCTGGCATTCATCATAGTATCCCCTCATAATATCATCTTTACATTCATATAGGCTGATCAACTGATTAATAATTAACTGCAAATCTCCAAATACTTCAATTGACTCGGCCTTTATTTCCTGAAGAAGTTGAAGTCCCTTAAGAATAGCTTCATATTCTGCTTGATTGTCGGTAGTCATTGGTTTAATTAGAAAAGCAAACTCAAAACTTGCCCCCCCAGGTGAAATAATAACAATACCAATGCCACCATCTTGCTTGCATGATGATCCATCAAAGAATAGCGTCCAAGGTATCAGCTCTACATAGCCAATACTCGATTTATGATGCTAAGTGACAAAATCAGCCATTACTTGCCCTTTGACTGCTTTAGCTGATTCGTACCTCAAGTCAAATTCCGACAATGCAAGAATCCACTTCCCCATTCTCCCATTTAATATCAGCATTGATAGCATGTGCTTGATCACATCAGCCTTAGAAACAACAGTGCAAGAGAAATATAAGCACAAGCACAACTTTTCAATTGGAGAATATCTTGTTTATGGATCCAAAAGCCTTCTGCTTAGATAGAAAACAACCCGTTCTTTTCCTTTAAACTCTTGCATTAAGACCTATCCAATCGTTTGGTCATTGGCCAACACACACAACTTAAAAGGTTAACTTGCTGAGGAGGGACCAGTACGGGTGGACATTTCATATATTCTTTTATATCCTTAAATGCCTTTTGTTGCACGTGACCCCATTTAAATTCTTGATCATTTTTCAACTTCAACAAGGGAGAAAATGATAGAACCTTTTCTGACAAATTTGAAATAAACCTCCTGATAAAATTAATCTTACAAAGCAAAGATTATAACTCTGTTTTAGTAGTCGGGAGCACTGCCTCAACAATTGCTTTCATACTTTTTTGACCAATTTCGATTTCTCTCTTGTGGACCCTCCAAAGGCACACTTATTAGGATTCATCTTTAAACCATGTTTTCTTGTGCACTCCAAAGTCTCCCACAAATCAGCTAGATGTTCCTTGTACCCTTTAGATTTTACCATCACATCATCAATGTAGATTTCAACTACCCTACCGATCAACTTATGAAAAATGTAATTCATCGTCCTCTGATAAGTTGCACCGGCATTCTTTAAACCAAAGGTTATCACAACCCATTCAAATAAACCGATTGCGCTAGGGCACCTAAAAGCTATTTTTGCTATGTCTTTCTCAGCCATAAAATTTTGATTGTATCCTGCATTGCCGTCCATAAAACTAATAACCTTGTGCCCGGCTGCTGCATCTACCAACATATCGGCTATCGACATTGGATAACCATCCATGGGTGTAGCCATGTTTAGATCTCTGAAATCGATGCAAACTCTTAACGTTCTATTTTTCTTATACACAGGAACAACATTCGATATCCACTCTGCATATCGGCACGGTCGGATAAATTTCGCTTCTAGTAATCTTTCAGTCTCCTTTTTGATATCATCAAGAACATTTGGGTTAAGTCTCCTCAGAGCTTGTTTAAATGGCTGATATCCAGGTTTGATTGGCAACCAATGTTTAATAATTGATCGATCTAGACTAGGCATCTCATAGTATTCTCAAGCAAAATAATCTCTAAATTCCTTCAATAAATCCACCAACTCCTTATACTTAGGATCTAACTTAGCACTTACATATGTCAGCCTAGGCCTATCTCAAGAACCAATATCTATCTCTTCCAATTCATCGGCCGATGTAAAGCCATGTCCTAGTTTATCATCTGCCCCATCTATTGGATTATCCATTACAACAAACTCTCAGAGCCGACTGCTTGGATCGGTTGCTGGCTTTCATCATTGGTTTTAATGAAGCCTCCTTCCCATCGCTTGCAAGAAAAACACTCGAAGTCTTCTAGCTCCCAATACATTGGATCAGCTATTGCGATACTCACAGAATCATCAGCATGAACCAGCTCAACATCATCTCCATGCCACTGCATCAAGCATTGATGCATAGTCGATGGTACACAACAATTTGCATGAATCCAATCACGACCAAGGAGTAAACTATATGAACCCTTTCCATCAATGACGAAGAATGTGGTGAGCAAAGTCTTACTTCTGATCATCAATTCGATGTTCATTGCCCCCCTGGTCTTAGATGCATTACCCTCTAAATCCTTAAGCATCATATCGGTCTCAACCAGATCTCCTAGTGTCTTGCCAAGTTTATAAAAAGTAGTATAAGGCATAAGATTGACAGAAGCACCTCCATCCACCAACATTTTGCTCATCGGCTTCCCATCAATGAAACCTTTTACATATAAAGCTTTTAAGTGTCGATGCTTGACTGGCTTATCAAATATAGCTTGATGTACAACTATCAACTTGGCAACTATCTCCTCATACTCTGATTCATCAAAATCTAAATAGACTTCCTGGTCTGCTGGAACTCTAAATTCTGATGGCAATAGAAAAGCTATTTAAATATTAGCCGATGGTTGACCCCTTTCGGCTATTTGTTCAGCACGCCACACTTGAGGTCTACCAGATGCTTGAGCCTATTCTAGCTCTCTGTTCCTTAGGCGTTGCACCTTTCTTTTCTGGCTTCTTGCAAACCTCCTAGACACCATTGCCCTTCCTGCCAAACATTCTCTTCCTCATTATGTTCTTCTTCATGATCAGCCTAATTTTGATCAACAACTCGCTTCCCAAGCCGATCATGAACACTTCTATTTTTAAGCGCTGATCCATATTATTGTGATGATACTCATCTCGAGCATGGATAGATCGACAATTGGCTTGGGACTACCTAAACTCCCAATATTGCTCACTGCACTCTGGGCAATTATTTCTAGTAGGTAATTTCAAACCTTCATTCCCACAATATCTGAAGAAAGGACAATTCTAATGTGACTCAACTTGTTTTCTTTCATACCTTTCCTTTTCCTGTTGATGCTGGTATTCTTTCTCTTCTAACCAACGCTGATAATCCTTTTACTTTTGCCATTGCCATTTATTCAACAAAATTCAAGATGTGACACGTGGCCTTATCATCCCATCCCTTGACGTCTCTCCCTGCTCATATCGGCTCTTCTATTGGTCATGACGCATTCTAATCTTTCTATATTCATCAGCCGATATTTGCATCTCAGGATCGACTGTTCTAGTTTCTTTTGCTCTGGTTGATGTCAGGACCTTAGTCTTCCCTTTGAGCAACTTCGCATCAACCATATTCTGATCTCTTGGGAAAGGATTATCATCAACTTTCATCTTCCGAGGTGTATCAAATTTAAGCTTCCCTTGTTGAATAGCCCTCTGTATATATTGCCGGAAAATTCTGCACTCGTTAGTAGAATGAGAAGTAGCATTATGAAATTTGCAGAACTTCTTATTCTTCAACTGATCAAGAGGTAACATAACATGATTGGCGAGCAACTTGATCTGTCCTCTCTCCAGCAAGAAATCAAAGAGCTTGTCTAATTTTGTGACATCGAAATCATAGTTCTCTTTGATTCTTTTTCCCCAAGGATTTGGCACCATTACTGTCTTCTTACCCCAATTCCATTCGGTCGCAGCGACCTCTTCTTCTTCATCGTGCTCATCGCCATCACTAACTGGACATGGATTATAAGCCTTAGCGATTGCGGCATTATTTTGGAATTAGGTATCTCTGTGCATACTCTAGAATTGGCTATTGAGTGTTGCCACTCATTGAGCTAACTGACCTAGATTGTCAAACTCCTGCCCAAGCAGCTTCTCCCTCCATGTTAGCAACATTCCTTGAATGGCCAAAGCAGCTAGCTGATCATCAGTCAGGTTCAATGAAAAGCGCAAATTCCTGGTTTCTCAGAACCTCTGAAGAAACTTGGCACCTGATTCATTAGTTCTCTGCCTTATGATCATCAAATCTGTGATTTTCTTTTCTCCTATCCTAGTATAGAAATATGTATAAAACTTCTTCTCTAGGTCAACCCAATTGGCAATGGAATTAACTAGCAACGATGAAAACCAAGTAAAGGCTGGTCTTGATAGAGACAAGGAGAAGAAACAAACTCGATGGGCCTCTTCAATGGATGCTTCATCCAACTGTGTAAGATACTGACTAACATGTTCTACTATGCTTGTGCTATCTTGGCCAGTGAACTTAGCAAACTCCGAAAGCCTATAATTTATAGGAAGAGCGACCAAATCATACCACTCTGGATATGGACATTTGTACGAAAAGGTCTACCCTTTTGGTTTCAAACCAAACTGATTCTTCATCATCTTGGTCACTCTAAGCAACAACTCATCAGCATTTGAATCTAGATTTCTCTACAATTATTGACCCATATGTGGATTAAAATTTTGGGTACCCTGATATCTTAGATTTGGAATCATATGAAGGTATTGTAATCTATGTCATAATGATACCCTTGTGGAATTTCTATCTGTTGGATCTTTTGCTGGTTTGTTGCTTGAAGTCTCTGGTTGTAAATGCTGGGATCTGTATCTCTAGGAATCCTTTGAACTGATGGCACTATTTTTTGAGCCGACGATGGTACTTGGCTTGATGTGGCAAAATTAACTATTTGATTCTGAACTTGTCCCATCGGCTGTTGCACATACTGCACTGCGGATCTAGGATTATTTTGTATTTGATTAGTAGTGGTGCCTTGGACTTGTTTTGATGAGCTCTGAACTATCTAGAAATCATCATTACCAGTTAGTGCTGCTTCTTGATGGCTAGTACCGGCTTGATTAGTCCCTTGAGTCGATGGATGTGGAATGTTGTAATAAGCCGGTCCAACCTATTCAGTTGGATATCCATGAAACACCTCTTTTATGGTATTATGGAATGTGTTTAAGAAAGCTATATTATGGTGCAACATGGCATCATAAACATATTTGTTTATGCCATCTACGAAGAAGCATCTGTCATTAGCTTCGTCTGTATTTGACTGCCCATGCAATAAAACTCTTGGTAGTGGATATTTTTGAATAACTTTATTGTCACGTGTCTTGGTGTAGGACAACAAACACTTATTCTAAAATTCTTCTATAGCTTTACCGATGATATCTTTATCCTCTTCGGGCAGGTCTTCATAAGGCACCATAAGGATGTCACTATTGTTGTAAGTTGCCATGATGATTGTGGAGTCCCACCGGGCATGCCAGAACACTTGTTGGCACAAAAAAGTGTCAACACATAGCAAGCTAGAAGGATCTGCTTGGGATGAGCCTGGAGATCCGCTTGGCTTCAACGTAGGACTAGCCGATCCTATGAATTTCTGAAGGCATGCCAGTCAATTTGACCTACAATTGACAAGGAGAGAAAGTTTATCAGTAATTTAGGGTGGAACATGCTGGTTTTGCCCAGACAGTTCTAAGTGTGCCGCTTTGAGAGTAGCCTGATGGGAAAATCGACTAAATAGCCGATACAAGAAGAAATCGGTTGTTAAGGACTGCGATGTTCGTGGGTCGCGATTGATTTTATGATAACAAGTATAATACACCTAGATATAAGTAAAATCATCGGCTAGGTGGATATTACCAGTGTAAAGCATTGAGCCAATGAGTTTAACGAGAAAGGATATAACATACGAACAAAATCGACTGTCTAGTAAAAATGGATCTACAAACGCTCTGAATCTAATCTATTACAATCAACAATGAGGTTCGACCGGATCGATGCTGCTATGATGATAACAACAAACTAAAGTCAAAGAATCCATAAAACCATCTATACGTTGATAGGTTTCTGAAAGACATGCTACATGCGTGAAAGCACAGGTGAATCGGCTGAAATAGCCGATTTAGGTAGAAAAAGGATCATTGCTTGAGAACAATCAACTATTTAATATGAACATATTTATAAACTCAGAAAATCTAGCCTATTATCTTTCATAGTGGGGTTCGACCGGATCGATGGCAGCCATAATAAAGATAACAGATTAAACCTTTCAAAGTAAACAGGTCTATTCACATTTAACATGATCATGAAAACATACTATGAGCATTAAAGTGCGGGCGATCGGCTATTTAGCCGATGCAGGCATAGCAAATAGCCAAGATCACGCCTGGTCGAAAGTAAGTCTACCAGCTAGCATACTCCGATCTAAAGTACTAATAGTGGGGATCGACCAGATTGTTACATCCATAATAGCGAGCTATAGACCAGATTCAACTAGCTAGTAAACCTTCTCAAGATCAGACTTGCCTTAACCGCATACTATGCACAATTAAGATCAAAGTAGAACAACCGATAAAACATAATTCATCGTTTAAAGTAAGAATCATCGCCATGTGATAGAATAAATGATGGTACTAAAGGATGTGAGGCCGATCTAGATCGGTCTCGATTGGGTAGGTTGATATTGCTGAAAACTAATGACAATAACAACATCAGCAAGATCGATAACTTAATGAATCTACCCAAAGGATGTCACCCTTAGGTAGAGCCAATAACTTGACCTTAATCTGATTCAAATAGTAGAGGTCAAACTTAACCGATGCAGCCATACTTGAACTAGATAAGGATCGATAACTAGCTTATACTAGAGCTTGCAAGAGGTCGGCCGGACCAATGCAGCCTAACAAATAGAAGTATAAGCCATAACAGTACTTATAGACAAGTTGGAGGTTGGTCGGACCGATGCGGTCCTGCTTATTAAAGAACTCACCAAGATCTACGCTACTCCTACTCCTAAGGATTGGCGTGAAGCCAAAAAAGTAATTGGTATTGATTGATTGGATGTCCTCTTATGTGGGGGTATTAACTCCTATACCCTTACGGCTAAGCTTGGGCCGACCCGGATCGATGGGTCTGGTCCATCCGAAAGACGACGTGTGGCCCAGCCAACCTGGTTGGAGTCCCGCGCAAGGAGTCAAGGCAGATTTGGTGATCAAGCAGGATCCTGGTCGGTTAGAATAGGAATCCTTATCCGGCCACATATGGCAATTGTAACTGACTAGGATTAGTTTCCAGATCTGTAACCCTGCCCCTCGGACTATATAAGGCGGGCAGGGGATCCCTCTAAAAAACATCTCTCATTGACATACAGCAATACAAATCAGACACAGGACGTAGGTATTACGCCTTCTTAGCGGCCGAACCTAGATAAAACCTCATGTCCGTCTTGCGTCACCGTCTTGTTTGTGGCTTGCGCATCTGTCTACCGACAATCTACTACCTTGGGCATACCCCTAGGTAGACTGTCGACCATATTTCATCGATAGTGGCGCGCTAGGTAGGGGGTGTGCGTACTGCTCTCCAAGCAAACAAGATGGTCATCTCCTCTGGCTCCATGGCTACGCCGAGCGGCCTCACGTTCACCGTCGGCTAGATCACATGGACCATCGGCTCCGACGACTTCATCGCCATGACCACGGAGAAGGCGTGGATTCAGTCTGCGCCGACCACTACTTCCCCTGCATCGGCTATGGCTCCGACCATGATAGATACGGCTCTAACCACGATGGATCTGGCTCCAACCATGGTACATCTGGCTCTAACCACGCCTACATCGTCTTCAGCCACGCCGACAACCCGTCATCCGCTTCCCCGCTACAAAGGGAAGCAGATCGACAACACCGACCTGCTCGATTCCATCGATCGGGTCGGCATCAAACTCGCTGAAACCCTAGCTCCGGTAAGTACGATTCAAAGTCAACCTAATGAGCAGGTAACCACTTCCCACAACAGATCTACCCGACCAGCTCGGGCCAGTCGTCCTACACAACTTGGTACAGATCTCATGGTCATATCTACTCCTGAGGGGCGCTCCGCTCGTCGCCGGCCAGTCTTCGCGACGGGTCTTCAACTCTCTGAGTACGAAGCCTCGACAGAGAGACACCAGGCCCAGCCCTACGGCCTACAAAACGCTGCCTCCAGCCATGCATATAACTTACAACGCCGCTTGGATCTATGTCCTATACACCGACCTCAGCCGAAGCCACGCAACTTCGTCAACATGGTCCGGATTGAAGATTATCAAGAAGGATCTATCCACATAGTCCAAGAGGGCGACTCCAGCTCCTCGTCTAGCATCACATCTAATGCATCTGTCCACATCGAGTTTCAGCATCACGTAGATGAAGGCGTCAAATATGATCTGGATCTCCCAGACCACGCCCTGGGTTTCCCCTAATTTCCGTCTTTCCCACCAAGATGAGGGGATTTGATCCATATTGTCAGCAATGATGAGCTGCCAGTAGTTGGCGAAACAGAACAAGAAAGAACAACTCGCGATGCACACAATATTGACTGGTTTAATCACCGACAGATCAAAGCTAAAGCAAACTAGGAGGCACGACGCGTATGGGTCCAGCCATGTGACCTCAACAATGCTTTCGACAGGGTGGGGGACAAACAAGTCTTCAAGACTCCAAGCGCCAACGTAGCCATCGCCATGGCGACAATGCAGCGGCTACCCAACACTCCCGAGACCCAGGCAGTTCACGACGACATACAAGCTTATCTGACGGCTGCTATGGCTTAGACCGCAAAGATGATGAATCAAGCCTAGGCTCCATCCGTTTCAGTTGAATCAAGCCACAGCCGCCAATACTCAAGTCGCTCACAGCCACTCAACCAACGTGGCTCGTGCAACAACGACCCATCAGACAACCGTCAAGGCAGAAACGGTGGTCATGATGGTGGTTGAGACGACAACCGCTGCCGGGAGGATAACCGCCATGACATTCGAGATGACAACCGCCGAGATAACCGCGACAATCACCGTGATAACCACGGTCGTAGGGCTAATCCAGATGGCAATCGAGATCACCGCGATGGCAATAACGATCTCCGCCATTACCTCAGTGGACATGATCTGTGCGCTCGCATCAACCAGAGAGCCAATGATCATGCATCCCATGAAAGCTATCGCCGTATGGAATATGACATTGCCCACGGCCCGCCGGGTTTGAAGCAGTTTACTCCACACCTTCGCCAAGTCATATGGCCCAAAAATTTCAAACTCGAAAAACTTCAAAAGTACGATGGCAAGGAAAACCCCGAATTATGGGTCATGCTCTATGAGACCGCGTGCAGATCAGCCATGGCGGATGAACACGTCATGTCTAACTATTTCCCAGTCGCTGTTGGCCATGCAGGTCACCAATGGCTGGTCAGCTTGCCTGCAAACTACTTTGACTCTTGGCAGGAGCTCAAGCAAGCCTTCATCGACAACTTCATCGCTACTTGTGAATAGCCAGGCAACAAATACGATCTACAATGGATTCGAGATCGAAAAGATGAGCCACTACACGAGTACGTCCGGTGCTTCTCGGAGACGCACATCAAGGTCCCATCAATCTCCGACAATGAGGCAATCGAGGCTTTCGTCACTAGCCTCCGCTTCCATGATGCCCTAAGGGACAAGCTCCTCCATAAGAGACCTAAATCAGTCACAGCGCTCTTGGCCACTACTAAGAAATACGTGGATGCCGACGACGCTAAAAAGATAATTATTGAAGAAGCAACAAGGGTTCCACGTTTCGACCACCCCCACACCACGACGATTACCGTGGTAGTCGTGGTCGGAATGACAATTTTGACCGCCGCAACCAGCGTAATGACTCCCGCGACCACCATGACCAACGTAATCAGCGGCATAACCGCCGTGACGATTGCAGGAGCAAGCATGCTCGGGAAGACGACGGCGAGGTCAATACCGTTAAAAAGGGGGGCAGACGTCGTAACTACGAAGACAACTACGCCAAAGCATTGAAGGGGCCCTACCAGCTCCATCCTAAGTTGAACCATACCATGGAGAATTGCCGCGTCCTCAAGACTATCTACACGCATCAACAGGCTCCGGATACGTCCGACAAGCCTAACGACACAGGGGAACAGCGCAACGAAGATAATGACGATGACAACGCAGACCCTCGTCATAAATACGTCAAGCCAACTGATCGTGTACACCCCATCATCGGCGGCAAGGTGTCCATTAAGACCAAACAAGAACACAAGCTGCTCGCCCATGCTTGCTTGAACGTAGCAAACACCGACAACCTTCTCACCGATCCGCGTCTCCCTCCGTGGTCTCACCGCAAAATCTACTTCAGTAGGAAGGACCAATGGGACACCATACCTGAGCCAGGGCATTTTCCCCTGGTCCTTGATCCTTGTATCAACAAGGTTTAGTTCAACAGAGTACTGATCGATGGTGGTAGCTCCATCGATATACTGTTCAAGAATAGCCTGCCTGCCCTGAAAATAGCCTAGGCAGACCTCAAGCCATACGAGGCACAGTTCCGGGGCATTCTCCTCGGACAGAGCTCTACACCTCTCGGGCAGATCACGTTACCTATGCAATTTGGGACTCCAGACCACTTCCGCACCGACTACATCAACTTTGTGGTTGCTGACTTCGACGGCACCTACCATGCTATTCTTGGTTGACTGTCGCTCACCAAGTTCATGGCCATACCTCATTACAGGTATCTAGTGCTCAAGATGCCTACCGAGAAAGGAGTTCTAACCCTCAGGGGCAACATATACATAGCTTATACCTGTGAGGATGATAGCTTCAAAATAGCAGAGGCCCACGACCTCTCTATTCGCATGGCTAAGACTATGCTCAACGCTAAGAAGACCTCAGCCGACCACCTGGAGATCCCAGACCTTGAGACTCCATGCAAGAACATCAAGTCAAAGGAGCACAAGGTGCTCCAGCTGGTCGATGGCGACTCCAGCAAAATGGCCCTTATCAGGGCCAACCTGGATCCCAAATTGGAAGATGCGCTCGTCGGGTTCTTGAGGAGCAACATGGATGTGTTCGCATGGAAACCTACCGACATGCCCAGTGTACCTCGGAACTTGATCGAGCACTCCTTAAATGTCAATAGCAAGGCCAAACCTATCAGGCAGAAGCTACGACAGTTCACTCACGACAAAAAGGAGGCGATTAGGGTAGAAGTGACACAACTTTTGGCAGCCAGATTTATCAAAGAAGTGTGTCATCTGGAATGGTTAGCCAACCCGGTTCTTGTACGCAAAAAGAATAATGAATGGAGAATGTGCGTTGATTACACTGATCTCAACAAACACTGCCCTAAGGACCCCTTCAGCTTACCTCGCATAGACGAGGTCGTAGATTCAACCGCCGGTTGCGAGCTCCTTTCCTTTCTTGATTGCTACTCTGGTTATCACCAGATCGCTCTCAAAAAGGACGATCAGATCAAGACATCTTTCATCATGCCTTTCAGCACCTACTGCTACACGACTATGTCGTTCGGGCTCAAGAACATCGGGGCTACATACCAACACGCCATTCAGGCCTCCCTCACAGATGAGATAAAAGATGACCTAGTAGAGGCCTATGTGGACGATGTAGTTGTCAAAACCAAGGAAGCACATACCCTTGTTGACAACCTAAAACATACCTTCGTGGCCCTCAATACATTCCAATGGAAGTTAAACCCAAAGAAGTGCATCTTTGGTGTTCCTTCTGGTATATTGCTAGGCAATGTCGTTAGTTACGACGGCATATGCCCTAATCCAGAGAAAGTCAAAGCTGTCTTAGACATGAAGCCCCCCAAAAAGGTGAAGGATGTCCAGAAGCTTACCGGATGCATGGCCGCTCTAAGCCGTTTCATATCAAGATTAGGAGAAAAAGGACTACCGTTTTTCAAACTGCTCAAAGCATCCGAGAAGTTTGAGTGGTCGGAGGAAGCAAACGCTGCCTTCACGTAGCTAAAACATTACCTTACATCACCTCTAGTCCTCACTGCTCCCAGAGAAGACGAAACTCTCCTACTTTACATTGCAGCAACCAATCGGGTGGTCTCCACTACCATGGTGGTCGAGCACGATGAGCCAGGCCACGCCTATAAGGTATAGCGACTAATTTATTTCATCAGTGAGGTACTCAACGAATCCAAGACCAGGTACCCATAGATTCAGAAATTGCTCTATGCCATACTGATAACATCTCGAAAGTTGAGACATTACTTCGATGGATATCGTGTGGTTGTCATGACCGAGTACCCTTTGGGGGACATCATTCGCAATAAGGATGCGAACGGGCGCATCGTCAAATAGGCAATGGAGCTATGCCCCTTCTCCTTGGAATTTGCAAGCCGTACTACAATCAAGTCTCAGGCACTCGTCGATTTCATCGTCGAGTGGACAGACTTAAACACGCCTGCCTCTCTGGGATCCAATGAATATTGGATGATGTACTTCGACGGCTCTCTCAACATTGACGGTGTGGGAGCAGGGGTTCTTTTCGTATCACCATCCAAGGAGCAGCTCCAGTATGTCCTTAGGATTTATTTCCCGGCATCTAATAACGCCGTCGAATATGAAGCATGCTTGCATGGTTTACGCATTGCGGTTGAGCTTGGCATTAAACGTCTCTATGTCTATGGAGACTCGGCTCTAGTCATCAACCAACTCAACAAGGACTGGGACACGACCAGCGAAAAGATGGACGCATATTGCAAATTAATAAGAAAGCTGGAAGGCAGGTTCTATGGCATCGAGTACATACACGTCGTCTGGGACAAGAACCAAGCAGCAGATGCGCTGTCAGAGTTAGGATCATCCCGAGCCAAAATCCCACATGGCGTATTCATCCAAGACCTGCTCACGCCTTCCATTGAAGAGGAAGATTCCACGGTCAACAAAGCTCCAGACCAGCAATTGGTGGCTATGGTTCCGGCGCCGAGCACAACCGAGCCGCCTCCGACCACTCATGAGCCAGACTAGAGAATACCTTTCATCGAGTACTTAACAGATGGCAGCGGTCATACCGATCGGACAGAAAACGAGTGCCTGATGCGTCGTAGTAAGCAGTATCTGCTTGTCGGTGGCAAGTTATGGCGCAAAAATGCAAAGGAGGAAATCTTGATGAAGTGTATAACTAAGGAGGAAGGCAAACATCTCCTGGACCAATTCCACTCTGGCTCCTGTGGCAACCATGCGGTCTCAAGAACACTGGTCGGTAAGGCTTTCCGAGCAGGGTTTTATTGGCCGTCAGCAGTAGCCGATGCAGAGAAGCTAGTCCGCTGCTGTGAGGGTTGTCAGTTCTTCACCAAGAGAATCCACGTACTAGCACATGAGATCCAGATGATTCCAGCCTCTTGGCCCTTCGCATGTTGGGGACTGGATATGATCGGGCCTTTTAAACTAGCTCCTGGGAAATTTACATGCGTCTTCGTGCTGATTGACAAATTTTCTAAGTGGATAGAATACATGCCTCTGGTACAGGCATCCTCAGAGAAGGCTGTCACGTTCCTCGACCAGGTCATCCACCGTTTCGGCGTACCCAACAGCATCATCACCGATCTGGGTACTCAGTTCACCGGGAACACTTTTTGGGACTTCTGCGATGAAAGGAGCATAGTAGTAAAATATGTCTCGGTGGCGCACCCTAGAGCTAATGGACAAGTTGAGTGGGCAAATGGCATGATCTTGGACACATTAAAGAAGAGGATGTACAGAGAAAATGACAAAGCTCCTAGAAGATGGCTCAAATAGTTACCAGTTGTGGTCTAGGGCCTTAGGACGCAGCCCAGTCGTAACACCGGTGTCTCACCATACTTTATGGTTTACGGCGCTAAGGCAGTCCTCCCACCAGATATAGCTTTCCGATCAGCACGAGTAGAGGGCTTCGATGAAGGCAAGGTCAATGAAGTACGGGAGCTAGAAGTGAACAGCGCCGAAGAGAAAAGGCTCAATTCTTGTGTACGCATGGCCAAATACCTTGCTATTTTGCGTAGGTACTACAACAAGAACATTAAAGAGTGTTTCTTCGTGGTCGGGGACTTGGTCCTGAAGTGGAAGACGAACCAGGCTAGTGTACACAAACTTGCAACCCCATGGGAAGGACCCTTCATGATCAAGGAAGTCACATGACCAACGTCTTACAAGTTAGCTCACCTAGACGGTACGGACGTACCAAACTCGTGGCACATCGACAAGCTTAGACATTTCTATGCTTAACTACTGAGATATGTACTCCTCTTGTACTTTCGATTTAATTCAATAAAGCAATTATGATTTCTCCGACGACTCTAATGTGTCACTTCGAGTTTTATGGTTATTCTAACTTAGCCAATAAAAGCCGACCACCACTCCTTCTACGGTTTTTAGAGCAGGCCCTGTCTCTGGTTCCTCCCAATACGTGCATGGGATCTGCTCTCTACGTTATGGGTGATCGGTAGGTCCCCCTTAGTTTAACTTGTCCGCGTCTACATGTGCACAGGTCACCAGACCTCACACTCCAACCACATGGAAAACTAGGGCCGCATAAACTTTTCGGGATGATGTGTCGAGCACGATGGTACAACTAAACAGAACGTTAACATGTTCTTACTTAGTTACACCAACATAAAGTATCAAGCTTAAATACGCTTTATACAAAGCAAACAAGCTTATAATAATATACAGTTATGTTATTACAAGCTTGCCTAAAGAGGCTCAAGTTCACAATAACACAACTATGTCCTCCTTCTATAGCTCTAAGCCTATTACATTGGCTGGTCAGGGCGCATGGCACTTACTGCTCACCGCTTTTGATACCCTACTCGAGTCTCGGGGACTCTTGTGCTAGTCAAGCTGAAGGGGATGGCCCCGCCAGTGCCTGGCTAGTCGAGACCACAGGCTTCGTTGGTTGGCTTGCAGCTGATGGCATTTCTAGCTGACTTGTCGATGGCATACCCTGTACAGGTGTTGTCCCACCTCCACATAGGTTAATATCGCCAATTATCTTTGACGACAAGTCCAGCTGGGCCGTCCAAAGCTCCTCTGCCTTGTCTAGGTCTACCTCCTTCGGGTACCCAGCCTCTAGGCACTTGAGATCGATCAGGGGGTAGTGGGCACACACCATGCTTAGTACATAGGCACCCATGTACTCACCTGCCTCCTTCACGAACTCTTGGAACCATCCCCATGCTTGTCTGCATCTCTCGACCAGTCTGAGCTGGGGCGTCCTCGGCTCTTCCTCTGTGAGCGCCGGGTTGATAAGGTCAAGGACGGGCACAATTCCAGTTGCCACTTCTTGGCACCGGTTCTTCCACGTGTCCCGCTCCTCGGTGGCCTTGAGGCATCGTGCTTTCTAGTTGTCACGCTCTTTGATCATGGCCTCTAGGTGCCTCTTGGCATTGACTTTCAAAACTAAACACAGTACAAGACATCAAATGTAATGACACGACAAGGCAACGTGGGCAATAGAATGAGAAAGGTGATCTGGAATACTTACTTTTCAGTTCCTCCTTCATTTTGGCGGTGTGGTCTTAGAGTTGAGACTGGCTGCATGCTAGTTTCTCGTTGTCCCCCTTCAGGCGACCACACTCTACGGTCACACAGCTATTTTCCCCTTGGAGGCGGGTCACTTCAGCTTCTAAACCTGCATTACAGCTGTTTCTGCCAAGATTACAACAACACAAGTCCTGCACTTGCTATGATAAGATAAAAATTTACTTGTTTTTCCCGCTCTTTGTTATTGAGCTGGCCGACCAGGTTTTGGTTCTGTGCTTCTCGCTCTGTCCTCTCCTGGTCGGCGGCTTCAAGTTGGCGCCGCAAGCGTTCCACTTTGGCTGCCAGTTCTTTATTGGTCGCCGTGATCCCTTCAATCTGGTCGAAGCACCTCTTTCGGTATTTTGTGGTTTTCATCAAGTCCTGCATATAGACAAGCTAAGTCAGACAGTTCAACTACATAATAGGGTCAAGTGGTCAAGCCAAACATATCTGGACTTCTGTCACTAGATGCTTGGCCACCCATTTGACTCTTAGGGTCTCTTCGACCTCTGGGATTTCTTTGTGCATAACCCATTCATCATTCTGCCAGCGTGACACATATACATGTTGTTGCCTATCTTGGGGACGGCCCAGGACCTCTTCTACTTCTTCCTCTTCAGCCTCCTGTTTGGGGGGCGGCGCTAGTCTAGAGTCTGCAGACTCCGCGACCACCATGGCTTTTCCATGAGCCGTCGCGTCGGCAAGAGTGCTCTGTGCCACTTCTGGCTACTGCTCCTCGGCTAGATCCAGTCCCCTTGGCGCCAAGGTATCTGCCTCAGCAGGGTCTGTACTCAGAGCACTTGTACTCTGCTCGGCTGTCTTCTCGACCAGCCGCTCAGGGACTGATGTCTGGTCGTTCGCCTGCTGAGGTCCCGGTGGAGTTCCTACTACAGGCTCCTCCACAGCTGGCTGCTGGGCAGTTTGTCCCGCCATTGCTGGCAAAGTTGTGCCGCACCCGGCTAGCTGGTCGGGGTTCTCGGTGGACGCCGACCTAATATATCAGAGACAAGTTCAGAAGATAATAATATCCAATGCAAATTACAAGCTTACATTAATGATATAGATACTTACAGCTTCGAAGCATGGAATGATGTGGTGAAGGAGCGTCTCCTCGACCGCCCCTGCTCTACATGCTCGGCAGGTTCCACCGAGACTCTTTCCACCTCTGGTATAGGCGTCGGGGTTTGATGCTTGATGTTTCCCTCGCTTGTCCTCTGTGTTGCAGTGGTCGGTGATGCGATCACTGCTAGCATAGAGGAGCCACCCTGCTCCATCGACCCCATTTGTCTTCTCCTCTTTCGAGGGACGAGCCGGAAGATGTCCGCATCCTCTGCTTCATCGTCCGATAGGGGGAAGATGGCTTGGCATCGTTTGCTGGCAGCCGGACGCTTGCCAGCGGCTCTGGTCGATGCATCCTCCACATTCTCGAGTGCCGCCCAGTGGATGTCGTCGGTCCTGGCGCTGGTCTAGGTGGCTAGGCCGATAGCTTGCGGCCAATCCACACCGAGGGGAGGTGACACGAACACTGCTGCCCGGTCATGACCATTACACTAAGACACAAAACGGGGACAACAGTCATTTTTTTGTTACAACATGACTCTACAGTTAAAAGGAAGCATCATTTACCTTTGGGGGAGGTCGAGCCAGCTTGAAGGCGTGCTCAATGTCATTCAGCCTGACATAATTGGGATCGGCTAGGTTGAATAGCTCCCCAATCCTGGCCTTGATTTCCATCTTGTCGAGCGGCTCTTTCCTGGTCCTTGTTGGATCTACGCTCCCCTGGTACTCGAAGCCTAGATGAACCCTCTTCTAGCAGGGCTGGATCCTTCGGCTGATGAAGTTCCTGACCACACTTGGGCCATCTAGCTTTCCCCACAGGATCATCCCGAGCAGTTCGGCGATTTGCTCTAGGTTCTCGGGTTTCTCTGTCTAGCTATTCTTCTTCTCCAGAATCAGCCCCACGTCGCACAGGGTGATGGTGTTCGGCTCTTCACGGATGTAGAACCACTTCTTGTACCACTTGTCTAGTGAGGTGTTCCAGGGGTAGTGCAAGTATTGGGCTTTCATGCCGTCACGCAGATTCAAGTAGACGCCTCTGGCTATCTTCGAGCCACCGCTCCCTTTCTTCCGAAGATAGAACAGGTGGTGAAAGAAGTCGAAATGGGGCTGGAAGCCACCATAAGACTCATAGAGATGGATGAAGGTGGAGACAAGAAGAATCGAGTTGGGATGCAGATTGCAAATCCCAATCTCATAATACAAGTAGAGACCCTAAAGGAAAGGGTGCACTGGAATCCTGAAACCCCGTTTGAAGAAGTCTTCGAAAACCACAATCTCACCTGGTTGTGGATCGGGGAAGCTTTCTCCTTCCGGCGCACGCCATCCTGTGAGTGCCTTGTTGTGGAGCACTCCCATGGCGACGAGGTCTTCGATGGTCTGCTCATTGCTCCGTGACTTCCACCACTCCTTCGCCATGACTCCACCTTTCTTCTAGGCATCTCTCTTCGCCATTAGCCTGTCCTTACTAAGGGGGTGGATGCAGTGGCGAGGGGGTTGGCAATGATTTTTGGAGGAATAGGGTTTGGTAAGAGGAAGAAGAAGGTTGTGGCGGCGAATGACAATGGGGAACGGTGTGAGTAACTTACCAGATCTACATTATATATAACAAAGAGCTCTATCGTTTCATCCACCCGAGATTATTGGGAGACGTGCGCACGTGTCGCAGACAGTTGTTCACACAACCTCGGGATCTACACCAATAAACGCGCTCCTTCGTTACCAGTGTACGCGCCTCTTCGTTGATAGTGTAAGAGGGCCCACACTGACGCACCTCCATACAGGTGCAAGCGACTGTTTGCCAGAAATGAGTAAGAAGACAGAATGATGTACTATATCCATCTACTTTTTTGACCAGGCGTGTCAGACTGGACTTGGCAGAGAATGGAGATAAATAAATACACCGAATAAATACATCAATGGCCTTCGTGTTTTCGATGCCTGTTTTGCGCTCAAGGATGGATTAGACTCTTACAATGCTCTGGGACCGCCCAGACCACTGCTGTGCTCGAGGACTGCCTAGACCACTGCCATGCTCAGGGACTACCTAGACCACTACCGTGCTCATGGACTGCCCAGACCACTGACATGCTCGGGGACTGCTCTGACCACTAACGTGCTCGGGGACTACTTCGACCACTGTCGTGCTCGAGGACTACTCCGACAACTGATGTGCTCGGGGACTATCCCGACTACTGCTCAGAGAATGGTTCTCCTTGGCTACATGTGATTTGTACTCACATACAGTTGAGAGACATTTATTTAGACCTTGCTACAAGGCTCCTACTTCGCCTTCCAGCAAGCTCAGGGACTACATCGGTATGATGCACCTGCCGGTGCATCTCGTATCGCCTGTACAACGATTGAATTTTTAATTTTGGTGGGCATTCTTTTTAGACCCTGGCACCACGTGCCTACGTCACCTACTACCAGGCTTAGGGACTAAGTGGGCACACTTCACCTTGCGGTGAATGTGTTTGTTTTTCGACCACTACGCCTCTGATGATCAAAGATGCTACGCTTCAAGACGCACTTACATTTCTTTTTAGAAATATAAGTGGGCACACTTCCTGGTATAGAAATCTTTTTCTTTTTTCTTAAGAGCACCATACATTCTTCGGACAACCTATTTCTCCAGCGACGATGGTGGTCAAGAGATGTCAAGGACTCGAGCCTTACTTGTCAGAGAAGGTCGAAATGGTGTGTCGCAGCATAATACATGGTGCTCGGGGACTAGCTATGGGGGTATTAACCCCTATACCCTTACGGCTAAGCTTGGGCCGGCCTGGATCAATGGGTCTGGTCCATCTGAAAGATGACTTGCGGCCCAGCCAACCTGGTTGGAGTCCCACGCAAGGAGTCAAGGTGGATTTGGCGATCAAGCAGGATCCTGGTCGGTCAGAATAGGAATCCTTATCCGACCACATATGGCAATTGTAACTGACTAGGATTAGTTTCTAGATCTGTAACCCTGCCCCCCGGACTATATAAGGCGGGCAGGGGATCCCTCTAAAAAACATCTCTCATTGACATACAGCAATATAAATCAGAAGCAGGACGTAGGTATTACGCCTTCTTGGCGGCCGAACCTGGATAAAACCTCGTGTCCGTCTTGCGTCACTGTCTTGTTTGTGGCTTGCGCATCTGTCTGCCGACAATCTACTACCTTGGGCATACCCCTAGATAGACTGCCGACCATATTTTGTCGACATCTTACAATAGCCGGGGTCTAATATTTATACCCGAAACCTAAGCATGAATCCTACTCAAGTATGACTCATTACATTTTTTAGTATAAGAGAAAATATTCCTAACTTAAGATAACTTGGACCCTAATCTTTCTCTTTTTATAGAGTCCGACATGTTTCTCCCAACACTAACCGTAGCTTATTGACGTTATCTGCTGACGTCATCCGCGAAGAGCCGATCTCAGTACCGCATCTAAACCAGCTGATATCGATCCATATGCAATCAATTCCTTGATGACACAATCTTGGAAGCTTTGAGTTCTCGTGTTCTCTCTTCCTAAATTTTGGTGTAAACTCACGCGCGTCCTCGTTCGCTAGTGGCTAGACTAGGTTGCTATGGTTATGTCTACCGCATCCCGCCATGGCGTGTCACAACAAATCTCTAGCCAAATTCCACCATCCTCGCTCTATCTCCCATCTCTCTGCCACCGCCATTGCCTTGCACCCATGAGTGCACCAGAGATAGGTCACCTCTATTCAATTCGGCTCATCCGTACCTCCGCCCTCACATCTCCTGACCCCATATTGCCTTGATGATGGCCTGGCTAGGCGGCAATTTGGCGTCTTCATGTCGATGTGCCATTAAGGCCACGCCACATCCATGATTGAGGGTAGACCTCCCATCCCTCCACCCAAACCCAATTGCCTATGCCAGTAGGTGTGCCTTGCCTTCCTCTTCATCATGCGTGCCTTGGCTTAGTCGCTGCCAGCTCCACCCCATCGCTGATGCAACTGCGCCGCTGTGGTGTGCCGCTGCATAGCTTGGCTGCATGTGGCCAGCTCCTCTCTACCACTCTCATTGCCAACGATCATCATAGCTAGGCTCATGGTAGCCTATTAATGCTCACTCACTAGCTAGATGGGTTCGTTGATGCTTGAGTTCACCGGGGCGGTCACGCCATCAACGCGGATGGCCACGTATCATCGTGGCTGGCTCTAGCATGTCCTGCCACCCCATGCTGCCGCTAGGTGTAGCTAGTTGAACTAGGGATGGAGGTTGGTCTGACCGTCGGGCCAGTGGCGGTCCTAGGTGGCCGGCGCAGCCGTGCTAGGCCACCGCTCGCCGCGTCGCCGTGCACTAAGCCACCGCATGCGTGGGGTTAAATTAGAGAAAGGCCAGGGGGTTTAGTGAGAGGGTCTATGAGTAAGTAAAATAGTGTTGGTCAATGGTTGCGAATTGGGGGAAATGCAAGGTCTCTTTTGCAAAAAGTGCTGACGCGCATGGGACTCTCCCGCCGTGGGCCGCCTCGCGCCTAGGTCTGCTTCGCGTGGGCCATGCTTGCGGGCCACGTGTGCATGCACTGTGCATGTGTGGGCCATGCGGATGGGCCGCACAAGAATTGGTTTTCCTTTTTCCAGCGAATTAGCAAACGTTTTTCTAATTTAGTTTTAAGCTGATCTTTGGAAAATTATAGCAAATTCTGTAGATGTCCAAAAATTGTGAAACCAATTTTGTTAGGTTCCTAAAATTGTGCTCTATCTATTAGTGTAGTTAGTTCATATACATATTTGTTGATACCAGTGGCTATTGAATTATTTGAGAGTGCTTAATATGATTAGGTTAAATAATTATAGGAATTTTTGTGGTAGAATGGGGATAGCTTCAGCTTTGAAAATTTTATAGTAGCTTCATTGTATTATTATGTGCTCACTGTAATTTTTGTAGCTATAGAATAGACTTAACATAAGGGTAGTTAAATACTCTTTGTTTCAAATTGTCGGTGTCTTGGACCGGGGGGGTCCTCAACCAACTAGTGAATTTGTTCTGCGTGTTCCCGATTCTGGATGGTGATACAAAGAGACACAAGGTTTATACTATTTCGGGCAATTCATGCCCTACGTCTAGTCTAGGAGATTGATCTTGTGTTCCTTGCACCGAAGTGCTTGTAGCAGGGGGTTACAAGCTAGGTGAGAGAGGGAGCTAGTCCTAGGTCTCGGCGGGGAGTGATGTGGGCTGCTTGAGACGTTGCTCTCAAGCGGCAGGGAAGTGTGCGTGTTACAGGGTATTGTTCTTCATGAGAACCTATCTCTCCCCCCTAGAAATAGCCCAAGTCCTTTCCTTTTATAGTTGAAGGGAGGACAAGGATAGTACATGTGCTAACTATACGGCGTCGTGCGAACTGAGGCGGCGTGTCCGAGCCCTGTAGCCTGTTCCTGTGGTGGTGTGGTCACCGAAGTGGTCCGTCCTTGGAGCGCTGGGGCGACATGCTGGTCACATCCAATCCTGTGCGTTATGGGAGCTCTAGGGCTGCCTTGGAGCGGGTGTGGCGGTCAGCGTGCGGGTCGCTGTGGATTGACTGTGCGCGAGGCCGAGGCTCGGTTGGTACCAAGGCTGAACCACGGTGGGGGGTCTTGGTAGATGCGAATCCCGAGATAGCCAAGACCCTGGCGTAGAGTGCCGAGGCCTAGAGGGAGCGGTCGATCTGGTACATTGATTCAGAGGCGATGATGACCCGAGCCAGACTTCCCATGCCGCATTGTCTTCGAGGCGGGGATGACAGGGCACAATGCGGTGCGAGCACTGATCATGGGCACAGCGCCAGAATACAGTGGTCGGTAATCCCCACCATGCCCTGTCTCAGCCGGTATGGTGCTGATGCGATTTCTTGTCCCGTCGGCCACTCCGTAGTGTTGAGCCGTCATCCAGCTGAGATTGCGGGAGTGGTTGATGCATTTAATAGGATGTGACATGCTGTTGGGAAGACTGGTCGAGGCGGGAGCGACGGGTTGTTGACAAGCCGGCCTCGAGCGATACGGAGAATAGCTGTCTTATTCGAGGCTGTTCGCACAGGGCCTCGGGCGAGATGGAGATTGGGCTCCATGCCGAGACCTCTTGTGAGAGGCCTCGCATGAGGCGGGGATTGTGTCAAGGCACCGAGACCTCCCGTGCGAGGCCTAAGGCGAGGTGGAGAGCCTAGTGGACTCGGACGGGGCCGGTGATGAGCCCATGGCTTACCCTCTAGCTTTGTTGTTGATGGGATTTAAGCGACCCTTTCAGTGTATGCTCAGGGCACCCCATTCTATGGTACCCGACAGTAGCCCCCGAGCCTCAGGGGGAGTGCGTGCACTCTCCCTGAGGGTTTGTCGAGACTTGGGTTGTAGCCGCTCCTGTAGGGATTGTGTTTTGCTTCTTGAGGTTTCGGTGGGTGCGCGTGAGCGCACCCGCTGGGTGTAGCCCCCAAGGCCTTGGAGGAGTGGAGTCACTCCTCCAGGGGCTTTTTTCATGTTTTGAGTGAGGAGTTTTTATCGTATTTGCCGAGCCCACAAGTGCGAGTTCAGGTCGCGGGGTCTCGACAAGGTTGCCGGAAGAGCCCCCTAGCCTCTACATGGAGCAAGAGGTCCATCAGGGGTTCCCCTGGCTTTTTGCACAACCCTCACGCTTCCTTTTCGCTCAGAAGGAGGGGTGGAATGTGCCCGGCTACCCTCGGTGGGCACGAGCGTTGGCACTTCTGGTGGGCTGTTATCGGGTAAGTCCGAGTGGAGGCCCGTGCCCCATTTGCTAAGGGATGGCTAGCGGTCTAGAGACACACTCCAAGAGTACTAGAGGGTTTCTCTAGTGGGTGCCGAGGCCATTCGCTGGGCCTCGGTGGCTCGGCGCCTCCCTATGGTGGGATCCCATGTAGAGACTTCCCTGCCGGTCTCAAACATGACTTAGAACGTCCTGAGCGACTGTTTGCTCAGGCCTTGGCCATTCGTGGGCTCATCCATAGTCATCCCTGACTCTATTGCCCTGGGGCAGCTATCGAAACCTCAGGGGGCCCAGCCTTTGAACCCCTGGACCATAACGGGCTTGGTGCCCCTTATCGTATTTGTAACGAAACTTCTAGCGTGGGCTTAGGTCGTTTGTCTTTGTCTTGGGTGCAGGAGGAGCCCCCGAGCCTCCGCCCAGAGCAAGAGGGCGGTCAGGGGTCCCCTAGCTTTTTTGTTCAACCCTCACATATCCTTTTTGTTTGGATGGGGGGTTTGTTTACCGAGCCCATTCGGGTGCAAGCCAGAGCCACTGGGTCTCGGCAAGGTTGCAGGAAGAGCCCTCTAGCCTCTGCATGGAGCGAGAGGGCCGTTGGGAGTTCCCCTGGCTTTTTATACGCCCCTCATGTGTGAGGGTTTGCTTGCCAAGGCCCCTTTGGGCATGAGACTAGGTCGTGGGGTCTCGGTCAAGGTTGCAAGAAGGGCTCCCTAGCCTCTGCATGGAGCGAGAGGGCCGTCGGGAGCTCCCCTGGCTTTTTGCACGACCCTCGTGCTTCCTTTTCGCTCGGAAGGAGGGGTTATTTTGCCAAGCCCATTCGGGTGCGAGCCAGAGCCGCTGGGTCTCAGCGAGGTTGTAGGAAGAGCCCCCTAGCCTCTGCATGGAGCAAGAGTTCTGTTAGGAGCTCCCCTGGCTTTTTGTATGACCCTCATGCTTCCTTTTCGTTCAGAAGGAGGGGTGAAATGTGCCAGGCTACCCTCGGTGGGCATGAGCATTGGCACTTCCGGTGAGTTGTTATCGGGTAAGTCCGAGTGGAGGCCCGTGCCCCATTCGCTAGGGGATGGTTAACGGTCTAGAGACACACTCCAAGAGTACCAGATGGTTTCTCTAGTGGGTGCCAAGGCCATTCACTAGGCCTCGGTGGCTCAGCGCCTCCCTACGGTGGGATCCCATTCGGAGACCTCCCTGCCGGTCTCGAACATGACTCAGGGTGTCCTAAGCATTTTGCTTGCTTGGGCCTTGGCCCCATATGGGCTCACCCATGGTCATCCCTGACTCTGTTGTCCTGGGGTGGCTATCGAAACCCCTAGGGGCCCAGCCTTCGAACCCCTAGACCGTAATAGGCTCAGAGCCTAGTTCCTTCATCTGAAAGGAATAGGGTGGGGGGGATATCTTCCCCATTGGCTCAGCAACGGCTAGCACGCCTTTTGAGGTAGTTTTCTAGGGAGATGGAATGATGCTTGATGCTGCAGTAGTTGGGCACGACGTGGTGGATGGGACGTAACTGTTCCCGCAATTAATGAGAAGGAAGGTGGGCGCATGGGTGGTAAAATCGGATCATGGTTAACCACGCTGGATCGAGGGGAAACTTCCCCAATTTCATCGCCCGTCCATTTCACCTTCACCCTACATAAATACTCAAAGAGCCTTGCCCCTCCTCACCTTACCTTGCCTGCATTAGCTCTGCCTCCATCGAGCCATCGCTAGAGCAGCGGGTGCCAGGAAGAAGAAGGGAGAAGAGTGAGCTAGGGAGAGAGCGAGAGAGAGAGAAAACTCACCGCTGCATTCAATCCCTAAACCACATCCATGGCTAGTGACATCGTTGTCCTCGAGGTGGACCCCTAGGATATCGGACATCACCGAGGAGATGCTTTAGTTGCTCGTCGATGGCGGACTCCTTCGTCCGGTGATGGACCCCAATAGGCCAGAGTGGATCGCTCCGTCGGGTGAGCCGGAGCTGAGGCCTCACGACGGTTACATCATGAGCTTCGTCTCCTTTCACGAGCGCGGCCTCGATGTCCCAGTGGATCGGTTCATGTGGGCGCTCCCGCACTACTATGGCGTGGAGCTCCATAACTTCAACCCCAACTCCATCGCACAGGTGGCCATCTTCGTTGCCGTCTATGAGGGGTACTTGGGGATTGCTCCCCATTGGGAGTTGTGGCTCCATCTCTTCCGGGTGGGGCACACCACTAAGCCGATGGGCACAAGGAAAGTGACGAGGGCCAGCGGCTGCACTCTCCAAGTGCACTAGGACCGCCAGCACTTTTACATCCCAGCCCAGCTCATGTCATCCAATCACCGATGGTACACGAGCTGGTTCTACCTTCAAAACGATGATGGAGGACTTCTCCCCTACACTAGGCGGATTATGGGGAGCTGCCCGGAGAGGTGGAAGTATGGCATCCCGAGGGAGGATCAGCCCAAGCTGCAGCCGCTTCTGGAGGGGTTGGAGAGGCTACGGGGCCGTGGCCTTACCGTGGCTATGGTCGTGGCTGCCTTCCACCGCTGGAGGGTGCTGCCACTGATGGCTCGGTGGCGGCAGCTATTTGAGATGAGGCCGGGTGAGCCTAATGAGGGCATCTGGATGTCCTCCTCTGCCCTTTCCGACGAGGAAATTCTTCGTTGGGTGGGGGAGATGGTAGAGGCAAAGCTGAGGGGCGGCAATTTGACCCCCATCACGATGTGACCGTCGCAGGGGTTCCTCTCGCTGGTAAGTCGTGCACCGCTGTAGCCCCTGAGCCTCCTCCATTTCTTCTTACTTCTTGTTCCCTTATGCGCGTTCGCCATTCTTGCAGGGGATGAGGGACGTGCGTTCCTCTCCGCCGCCCGTTCCTGAGGACGTGAGGCGGCGGGTGATCAACCGGTCGCACGCTGAGGCGCAGAAAAAATAGAAAGATGCCAAGGCGGTGAAGCGCACGAAGAAGATCCTCACGCGCGAGGAGCTGGACAAGCTCTGCCGTCAACAAAGGAAGGATGGCCTCCCGTTGTAGGAATCCCCATCGCCGTCGCTGTCGATGGAGGCCTCGGATGGGGATGACAAGGGCAAAATGGGGCGAGGTCCCCTGGACCATCTCCCTAACGTAGTGGAGGTGGTGCCCAGGGCGTTGGCAAGTAGCCCGGCACTCCTAGGAGGAGGAGGAGGAGCGGACCCAAGGTCGGCAATTGCCTGCTCCGGGGCTGAGGCCGACACGCCTGAGGCGCGGGCGTTGGGCAAATGCGCCGTCAGCCCAGTGGGCTCGGCGGCGGTGGTGGAACAAGTGGCGGCGGAGGCGACACAACTGCCCCCACAGAGGACTGAGGGGGCGCCGGGGTCCATTGAGGACCAACCGGTGCCGATGGATATGGAGGCAATGCCTCTACCGCTGCCACCGCCTTTGCGGACGAGGGTCATCATGGTGAAGCGGTTGCCGCCCTGCTCAAGGTAGGTGTATTTTTGGTGGGCTCACAGTGCCTTTTGTTTGTTCTTTTGTCTTGTACTGACCCTGTGATCGTCTTGTCCTTAGCCGGAAGCGGCCTACGGAGGTGCCTACCTTGGCGCCCCTTAAAGCACTCAAGGTTAACCCCAGCTCCACCGCCCACTGGGTGGCGGAGGCACAAGCCGCCCTACATCGTGGCGTGGCATCGGCGAGGGCCGACCCGAAGGAGCCGGCCACTCAAGGAGGGGCTGCCGAGGCGGCCCTAACACAGGAAGGGGAGGTAGCGCCTCCACCCCATGATGGCGAGGCCCGTGGGTCGGATGCGGCCGAGGTTCCCTTGGCCGCTGAGACCACTGGGACCAAGGTCCCTGGGGTTTCATAGGCCGAGGCGACGGAGACTGCAGCGCCTGGGACCATCAAGGCCGCTGTTGTGGGCACCGGAGCCCTCGCGACCGCTGAGGCCACGATGGCGGAGGCCGAAGCCCCCGAGACCACCGAGGCCACGATGGCGGAGGCCGGAGCCCCCGAGACCACTGAGGCCATGATGGTAGAGGCTAGAGCCCCCAGGACCACCGACGCTGACGCAATCGTGGCGGGGCTGCTAGCCCAGGAAATGGAGATGAAGGCAGTGAAGGCCTTAGCGGCACCCTTGGTTTAGGGCCCACCGCCGTTGCAAGAGAGCGCCTAGGAGGTGGAGATTCTTCTGATCTCCTCCGATGATACTTCCCAGGTGCAGGAGATGGTCGGCGTCGAGGCGGCTGGTGTCGTGGAACAGCCGATTGCAACTCCAGGCGAGGGAAGCTTGGCCCTCACGTGGGTGCGACCTGAGCCTCGCGGGTGGAACCACCCATGTGTCCTGTGGCAAAGCTAGGATGATCCTAAGGTAGAGCCTCTGTTTGCCCTCGAGGACGTGGCTGAGGGCAATCGCTGGGACATGTTCGAGCAGTACTACCAGCTGGCAGAGTGGTCTCTACGGACGGCGCTGTTCGTGGTGGCCAACAATTTGCTCGGAGTCACCCAGGTTCATGCTTTCTTTTCCCATGCGGTGGTCTTTTTCCAAGCTTTCTCTATAGGGATTGACCCCTATTCTATTTCCCCTAGGAGCTCGAGACCCGATCTCTTGGGAAGTCGGTCTTCCTCCACCGGGAGAGGGATGTTTGGGACCAGCTTCAGCGGCAGAAGGGCCTTCTTGCTGGTGCCAACGAGCTCCTGTCGGTGCGGAGCACAGAGGTGGAGGACCTCCGTCTTCATTGCGCCGACGCGAAGGTCAAGGCGGCCATGGCCTAGGAGCAGCTCGCCCCTCTGGCGGCACGGGTCAAGGAGTTCGAAGAGGAGCTCACCCGCATGGCCAGTGATCGGGATGCCTTCAGGTCTCGAGCCGAAGAAGCTATGGTCTTGGCCACGGCTCTTGCTGGGCAGCTAGGGGCAGAACAGAATGTGCACCGGCTGACGAAAGGCGCTTTGGATGAGGCCCTTGCAGCGGCCGAGGCTTCACGAACTGAGGCTATGGTTTGGAGGGGAAAGGCCGAGGGTGAGTCCTAGTCCCTTCGTTTTATTCGCTTTTTCTTATGTTTGTTCCCTAACTTCCTCGTGTGACGCAGAGCTAGGGAGTGAAGCTTCTAGGGAGGCCGAGGCTTCTCGGGTTGAGGCTCAGCGCCTAAAGGAGAAAGCCGAGGCCTTTTGGATCGAGGCCCGACGCTGGGAGCTTAAGGCCAAGGGTGAGTTCCATAGGCTTCCGTCCCTATTTATCTTGTTTTTTTTTTGCTTAACCCCATTCCGTTTTCTGTGGTGCAGAGTCAGAGGCGGAGTTTACCTGGGTAGCCGAGGCTTCCAGCGTGGAGCAGACGGTGCTCAAGACCGAGATCGGGGAGCATGAGGAGCTGAAAAGTGCCGCCCATGCCGCTTGCGAGGCCCTGGTGGTCGAGGGGGTTCAGTCAGGCAGCTCCCTTGGGAGCCGTCTGATTGCACTGAGCGATCGAGTGCGTGAGCAGCTCCGAGGAGCGCTGCATATGGGTGTCAAGCATGCACTGGCCGTCATTGCCTCGCACTACGTTGGTGTCGACCTTCAAGCCATCAGCGATGGCTATGTCTTGCCCGATGATGATGATGAGGCCGACGAGGTGGTGACGAAGCTGTTGGAGGCGACAGAAGGCCCTGGCACCACGCTGGCTACATTGTTTGAAGAGGAGGTGGTCCCTCCCCCGCCGTCTGCCGATGTCGGAGGTGCTGAGCCTTGACCTGGGCCCAAGCGGCCGTGTAAATAGAGTAGGAATTAACTATACATCGTAATGTTTGTGGCCGTGGAGGCCTTTGTTTGGAAGTATTCATGTTTCTTTAATCGTTTGTCTTGTATTTCCAAGCCTCTGCCCTCTTGTTGTCTCTAATCTGATTTCTTTGCAAAAAACCTCTTTGGAGCCTAAGCTGTCCCTGGGGCGAAAGGTGGTGAGGGAGTGCTGTAGCCCGGAGGCTTAGGCCGTCTCGCGACTCAACCAGCCTTTTGGTCCTGAGATGAGCTTTTGATCCTTGGGTTTTCTGCAACCGATTCGTCAGAGCATGCTAGAGGGTTTGGCATAGGAATTTTTTCGAAAAACGACTAAAAAATGGCGCGTGGGACTTTAGGGGGAATCCCCCATCTAGCCCCCGAGGGAGATTCGGTTCTGCGGAGGCAGAGCTGAGTCTCCCTTATTGTGTCAGCGTATTGCCGGGACCATCGATAGGCTCGGGAAATTTCTCGAAAAATTAGAACTAAAAAATGGGTTTCAATTGTATTCCGAGAAACAATATATACAATGCTTAGAATTTTAAGGATAAAAGCGACATAGCTATTCTATGTTCCAAGCATTGGTGAAGACTTCACCCTTTTCGTTGGCTAGCTTGTAGGTCCCGGGCTTCAGCACTTGGGCGATGATGTACGGTCCTTCCTGATGGGTACAGGCCCGATCTTCTGAGAGGTAGCCGGTAAGTTCAATTTGTGGAGATCTTGACGTTGGCGATCCAGCTTCAAATCAAACACGATTCGAACCCTGCAACCATTACACCACTGCTCCGTTGGTTATCAACCAAGCACAACTTGATTGACCTCGCCAAGAAGGCTTTTCCTGCAAGCGAATCGAAGAGCACAAGCAAGAAGGTAAAATACGCAATCTGAAATTGCAAATATGAATGACGCGAATATCAATAAAGGATTCAAGAACTTGGTTCCAAAGGACTAATCGACATAGTGGAGGAGATCAAGAACGGGGGCCCTGGATCACTATAAAAGGATTTGTCACCACAGTTACAATGAACGATTCAGTTCCTCGATGGAAAACTAAACTCTAAACTTAACCCAATTGTGTAGCAGCGGCGGCGGCTGTGTTTATAGTCTAAGACTCGACCTAGGGTTGGGGACGGCCAGGGGTTGGGTGCCCACAACTTAGGCTTAAGGCCCGACACGATACATGGCCAAGTTGGCCCAAATAGGTGATGCAGCACCTTGCCGTGGTCACACAGAATGATCCACAGACCTTCTGGAGCTGGGACTAGATCCAAAACGATGGCGTCGTCGTCCCCTTTCCAACGCATCCAAGAACGGCCCATTTCGATGTCGTATGAGGAAGTTATGACCGAAACAGTGACGACGTGTCTGCTGAATCCGAGGGCGACATGGCAGCTGAGTTGGGAATGAATTGGAACTTGGGGAAGACCATGGCGTCGGTGTGTCCAGCATGGAGATGTCCTCATCATCCTCCCCTTCTCAAATTGGAGTCGTCCTCGAGTCCATCTTGGCGATGTCCTCATCAGCCCCTCCTTGTAGAATTGGAGTTGTCCTCGACTCCATCCCATCATCAGCGAACTCCTGCAAAAGGTTAGTGACAGCAGGCAATGCACCAGACATAAAAGGTTGACAAAACATAGTATAACATGGTGCATCAGGATTATCACATAACTCAGCAGTAGCAGGAGTTGTAGTAAGAAAAGCACCTCCTTTTAACTTAATCCCATTATTTTTAGCAATGTCTGTTGGAGGTTTATTTTTGATCTCATTAGCATATTTAATAATATCCGTAGGAGACAAAGGCAGCAATGTAATTTTCTTGTCCTTATGTATGATTGTGTATGTATTAGTTCTACCATGGTGTAAAGCATCATTATCAAATTCCCATGGGCGACCTAACAAAATGGAACAAGCTTGCATAGGGACAACATCAAAATCAGCAGTATCATGATAAGAGCCTGTGAAAAAGCTAATGTGTGCCGATTTAGTTACCTTAGTCTTACCACTATTATTGAACTATTAAAGTTTATATGGATACGAGTGTTGTCGTGTGGTCAAGCCAAGCTTGTCAACCAAATCTAAACTCACCAAGTTGTTGCAACTCCCGCTATCAATGATAGTGAGAATACGACAACCCTGCACAATGAGATACATGTGGAACAAATTGTGGCATTGAATCTTCATCTCTTCTTCATGACCCACACATGTACTCAACACACGCTGCACAAGAAGGCTAGGGTAGTCCACGGTAGCAGCCACGGAGTCAATGGTGATGGCCTCCTTATCATGATCGCCCTCGGTGGGATCTGCATCAATGTTAGCAGCAAGGGCTAAATCATCTTCAACATCACTAGCACTTACATATCCATCCTCGGTAGCAATGAAAGCGCGACGACTGGGGCATTCCTTCATGACATGTCCCATGCCTTTGCATCGGTGGCAAATGATTTTAGAGCTGGACGAGGAGGAGCTAGTAGAAGCACCCGGAGTGCCACCTTTCTTCAGCTGTGGAAACTGCACATTAGACAATTTACTTACCCCGGAAGAAAAATGGAGGTGTAGATGGCTGTGGTGCAACAGGAAGCTTGGGCGTCTCTGGCTCGGAACGCTGCTGAAAATTCCTCCCATTGTTAGACCTGAAAGGCTGGTGTTGTTTGCATCCCTGTACTTCTCGTTCGGCCTTAATAGCAAGATGATACAATTGGGAAAAATTGCGCCATTCTTTGTAATCAAGTATGTTCTGTATATCATGGTTTAAACCACCAAAAAATCTATCACTAGCATCATCATCATCTTCATTTATACCACAACGTGCTAAACCAATAAGCAATTCTTGATAGTATGCTTCTACTCCTTTATCACCTTGTTTTAAAGTTTGTAGTTTCAAACGTAAATCACGTTGGTAATAAGGAGGAACAAAATGAGATTTCATACATTGCTTTAAAACATTCCAAGTTTGAGGCACAGCAGCAGCATTATTGGCATTGCAAAGATCACTCCACCAGAACAAAGCAAAATGAGTAAACTCACTAGTAGCAAGTCTAACTCTATGCTCAGCAGGAACATTATGAGAATCAAATTTTTGTTGAACAGCAAGCTCCCAATCTAAATATGCCTCTGGATCAACATTACCAGCAAAAGAAGGTAGACTAAATTTAACTTTAGCAAAAGGATCATTATTACCATGATTATTACCTGCCATACCACGACGATTGAAGTTGAGGCGGCGACAGGCACCACCGTCAGCATACGCATCTTCATCACCAAAAGCAATCGCATCTTCATCATCAGCACGATAAGGTGGAGGGCGTTGCTCAAGCTGTTCAATGCGGGTGACCAGATTGTTCACGTTGCGCGTCAGCTCGGTCATAAGATTGCATTGTTCAGTCATGAACGTTGCAAGCTCGCCCTTGGACACGCACTCATTGAAGTCCGTCGGAGTTCCTGCCATGGTTAGAAGATAGAGAAAGACAACACCAAAGTATTATCCCTATCAACTAAAAGGAAACAAGTGGTGGTGATGGTGGTGAAAGTGGAATGCAAAATCACAAGCGGCTTACCACCGTTTTGCCTGTATTCTTACCAATGCCAAACAGGAGCAAAACCAAAGTGGCGAAGCAATCTGTTGTTGAGCGTGGGTAACAGTTGCAAGATGAACCTGTGCTGACAGAAGAATATGTGGAGCTATGGGTAGGCATATAATATGACAGCAAGGATTAACAATTAACGAGTGCAGAGTAACGATTGTTCAATCTGGATCCAAAGTACAAATCACAGGTGCTGGCTAAGACGTGTCGAGACGTAGCGCAACAAGGTGAAAACAAAGGACGATCGAAAGAACTCACAGAACAAGCAAATAGCCTGGATTTCTCCTTTTTCTGAATTTTTCCCGGATTTTTCCAAAAGGCACTAGTAGGAAACAAACTTTTTTTTACTATTTTTTTATACTTTTCTCTGAACAAGGATCACAAAAGATGCAACCACAAAAATTGGCACCTACAACTGAGGTGGGATATGGTCTACAGAAATTTAACACGTTCTCCGAAAAGCGTGCAAAAACTTTGACAATTTTTTTCTATATTTTTCCGAATTTTTTTGGCAATTCTGATGAAACCAAACAGGGCGAAGCCGAGTTTGGGTCGGGTCCAAATGGTGTCAAGAAGCTGCTGAAAAAATTTCAGATTTTTCTAATAAACGAGCGAAAAGTTATGCCTGTTTTACCGAAGGTATCTCAAGGTATGTTTTCTGGGAGGCACAACACGGCGGCGGCAGTTAGGGCAAAGCGTCCCTAAACTCTAACACCGATCACAGCAGTAGGTATTCGCCTAATGATGTAAGGATGGCTGCGATGCAGGCAAAATAAGAGCGGCTGGCAACCTATCTAGGGTTTGCGCGGCGGCGAGAAGTTACACAAGGCGGCTAGCGGGGCAAGTCGAGTAATGTGGTGGCTTCGACTTGTTGTTTGGGAACGGTGGATGGGAGAGCGGCGGAAAACAAAATCATAGCAACGGGCGATTGAACTATGACCACGAACACAATCCTAAACCAGCAACAAGACTCGACCACGGACACAAACTCAACAACACGAATCTGAAACGAAATTGCAAAGGCACAAAGGGCGATAGGACAGCGGAAATTGAAATATTTTTGGGCTTTTTGTGGACTCGAGGTAATGAACAAATATGAATCTAAGGCAAATGAGATTATACCTTATGGTAAACCTGAAATATCTGATACCAATTGATGGGTACAGGCCCGATCTTCCGAGAGGTAGCCGGTAAGTTCGATTTGTGGAGATCTCGACGTTGGCGATCCGGCTTCAAATCAGACACGATTCGAACCCTGCAACCATTACACCACTGCTCCGTTGGTTATCAACCAAGCACAACTTGATTGACCTCACCAAGAAGGCTTTCCCTGCAAGCAAATCGAAGAGCACAAGCAAGAAGGTAAAACACGCAATCTGAAATTGCAAATATGAATGACGCAAATATCAATAAAGGATTCAAGAACTCGGTTCTAAAGGACTAATCGACACAGTGGAGGAGATCAAGAACGGGGGCCCTGGATCACTGTAAAAGGATTTGTCACCACAGTTACAATGAACGATTCAGTTCCTCGATGGAAAACTAAACTCTAAACAAAACCCAATTGTGTAGCAGTGGCGGCGGCTGTGTTTATAGTCTAAGACTCGACCTAGGGTTAGGGACGGCCAGGGGTTGGGCGCCCATAACTTAGGCTTAAGGCCCGACATGATACATGGCCAAGTTGGCCCAAATAGGTGACGCAGCACCTTGCCGTGGTCACACAGAATGATCCATGGACCTTCTGGAGCTGGGACCAGATCCAAAACGACGGCGTCGTCGTCCCCTTTCCAACGCATCCAAGAACGGCCCATTTCAATGTCATATGAGGAAGTTATGACCGAAACAGTGATGACATGTCTGCTGAATCCGAGGGTGACGTGGCAGCTGAGTTGGGAACGAATTGGAACTTGGGGAAGACCATGGCGTCGGTGTGTCCAGCGTGGCGATGTCCTCATCACTTCCCATGGCGGGGTCAGCTTGTGGCGGGCCTTGTTGCTCTGTGCTAGCCTCAACACCAGGTCGCCTACCTTCAAGTCTTGGCCTCAGATGCGCCGGGCCTGATAGCGCCATAGGGTCTGCTGGTATTTAGCTGAGTGCAGGAGCACGACATCTCAAGCTTCCTCCAGTTGGTCAAGGGCGTCCTCTCAGGTGGTGCGGTTGCTTCGTTCGTTATAGGCTTGTAGCCTTGGGGAACCATATTCCAAGTCAATGGGGAGGATGGCCTCGGCCCCATAGACCAGGAAGAAAGGCGTGAACCCCATGGCTCGCTTGGAGTGTTCCTCAGGCTCCAGGTGACTGATGGGAGTTCGGCGAGCCATTTCTTGCCAAACTTCTTCAACCGGTTGTAAATTCTTGGCTTGAGGCCTTGTAGGATCATGCCGTTGGCACGTTCTACTTGGCCGTTGGTCTTTGGGTGTCCTATGGCCGACTAGGCCACACGGATGTGGTGGTCATCGCAAAACGTCAAGAATTTTTTGCCGGTGAACTGTCTCCTGTTGTCGGTGATGATGGTGTTAGGGACCCCGAACCTGTGGATAATGTCAGTGAAGAATAGCACTGCTTGCTCGGATTTGATTTGATTGATCGGATGAGCCTCGATCCATTTGGAGAACTTGTCGATTGATACCAGTAGATGGGTGTAGCCCCTGGGGGCCTTTTGTAGAGGCCCGACCATGTCGAGCCCCCACACGGCGAACGGCCACGTGATGGGGATGGTTTGGAGGGCCAGGGCCGGGAGATGTGTCTACCGAGCGTAGTACTGGCATCCTTCGTAGGAGCATACTAGCTTGGTGGCGTCGGTGATCGCCGTTGGCCAGTAGAACCCTTGGCGGAAAGTGTTTCCCACGAGCGTCCGAGGCGCCGCATGGTGCCCACAGGCCCCTGCGTGCAAGTCCCAAAGCAGGGCTCGGCCTGCCTTGGTGGTGATGCATCGTTGAAGGACACTAGAGGAACTTTGTCTGTACAATTCGTCATTGTAGAGGACATAAGTCTTGGCTCGGCACGCAAGCCATCGGGCTTTGGTCCTATCAGTAGGAAGCTCCCCCCGATCAAGCCAACAAGGAATGGGATTTGCCAATCCACGTCTTGGTCAGTCTGGGGAGGCTCGGTACTAACTTCCATGACCTTGGGCTTGGTCGAGAGAGTCTCAGTAGCAGAGGGGGCGTTGAGCCCCGTCATGGGTTTGATAGGTGGGCCCTCCTTTGCTACCAAGGTGTAGTCAATGGAAGGTTTGTAGAGGTCCCTAGCAAAGACGTTCGGGGGGACTGGAGCCCGTGCCGAGGCCATTTTCGCCAGTTCGTCGGTGGCCTCATTGTACTTCTACGCGATGTGGTTTAGTTCAAGACCGTCGAACTTGTCTTCTAGGCGATGTACCAACTTGTAGTAAGCCTCCATTTTGGGGTCGAGGCAGTTTGACTACTTCATGACTTGATCGACGACGAGCTACGAGCCGCCCCAGACGTCAAGATGCCGTACCCCAAATTCGATGGTGATCTGCAAGCCGTTGACGAGGGCCTCGAACTCAGCCACATTGTTGGAGGCGGCAAAGTGGAGCCGCACCATGTAGCGCATGTGTACTCTGAGGGGCAAGACGAAGAGGAGACCTGCGCCTACCCCGGTCTTCATCAGAGACCCGTCGAAGTACATGGTCTAGCATTCTGTCTGGATTTGAGCAGGTGGTAATTGGGTGTCGGTCCACTCAGCCACAAAATTGGCCAAGACCTGAGACTTAATTGCTTTCTGAGGCGCAAAAGTCAAGGCTTCCCCCATAAGCTTGATGGCCCACTTGGCTATCCTGCCTGAGGCTTCCCGGTTATGGACTATCTCTCCCAAGGGGAAAGACGATACCACAATCACTAGGTGAGACTCAAAGTAGTGACACAGCTTGCACCAGGCCAGGACTACGGCGTAGACCAGCTTCTGGATGTGGGGGTAGCATGTTTTGGTCTCAGAGAGCACTTCACTGATGAAGTAAACAGGTCGTTGGGTGGGTAGAGCATGCCCCTCTTCTTGCCTTTCTACTACTACGGCCGCGCTAACCACTTGGGTCATTGCGGCGACATAGAGTAAGAGGGCTTCGCCCCTGGCTAGGGGTACTAGGACAGGAGGATTTATGAGCAGTGCTTTGAGCCTGTTGAGGGCTTCTTCGGCCTTGGGGGTCCAAGAAAAGTGCTTGGATTTTCTCAAGAGTCGGTACAGAGGCAAGCCTTTTTTGCCGAGGCGTAAGATGAAGCGGCTTAGGGCCGCAAGGCATCCCATGACCCTCTGCACTCTCTTGAGGTCTCTGATTAGTCCCATGCTGGTTACAACCGAGACCTTCTCTGGGTTGGCTTCGATGCCGCACTTTGAGACTATGAATCCCAAGAGCATGCCTCGGGGGACCCTAAACACACACTTCTCAGGATTGAGCTTGATGCCCTTCTCTCTGAGGTATTTGAAGGCTATCTTCAAGTCGTTAACGAGATCTTCGGCCTTTCTGGACTTGACCACGATGTCATCCACATAGGCCTCGATGGTTCGCCCAATGTGGTTGCCAAAGACCTAGGTCATGCACCGCTGGTACGTGGCCCCGACGTTTCTAAGGCCAAAAGGCATAGTCATGTAGCAGTACATGCGAATGGGGTGATGAAAGAAGTCACAAGCTGGTCAGACTCTTTCATCTTGATTTGATGGTAACCAAAATACACATCAATGAAAGACAGGGTCTCGCACCCCGTATTGGAGTCAATGATCTGATCGATTTGGGGTAATGGGAAGGGGACTTTTGGACAGGCTTTATTCAAACCGGTGTAATCTACACACATCCTCCATTTCCCATTTTTCTTCCTAACTAATACGGGGTTAGCCAACCACTCTAGGTGGGACACTTCCTTGATGAACCCGATCGTCAAGAGTTTCTGCACTTCCTCACCAATGGCCCTACGCTTTTCCTCGTCGAATCGGCGTAGGCGTTGCTTCACCGGTCTAGAGCCAGCCCGGATGTCCAAGGCATGCTCGGCGACCTCCCTCGGTATGCCTAGCATGTCCGAGGGACTCCATGCAAACATATTGGCATTTGCATGGAGAAAGTCGATGAGCACGACCTCCTATTTGATGTCGAGGGTGGCGCTGATCCTCAATGCTCAGTCGTCGGGGTAGGCAGGGTCGACAGGGACGAGCTTGATGGTTGCCACGGGCTCGAACACCCCTGCATGATGCTTGGAGTCAGGCGCCTCGCCACTAAGTTGGTCAAGGTTAGCGATGAGGGTCTTGGTCTCCATGAGAGCCTCAGCGTACTCGATGCACTCGACGTCGTAGTCGTATGCATGTTCGTACGTGGACTCAATCGTGATGATACCGCTGGGGCCTGGCATCTTGAGCTTGAGGTAGGTATAGTTGGGGACTACCATGAACTTGGCGTAGCACGACCGCCCTAGGATGGCATGGTAGGTTCCCCTAAACCCGACCACCTCGAAGGTAAGGACCTCCTTGTGGTAGTTGGAGGGGGTGCCGAAGCAGACGGGAAGGTCGATGCGCCCGAGGGGTCGCGTGCGTTTCCCCGGCACGATGCTGTGGAAAGGTGCAGCGTCACCTTGGAGCCTCGACCGGTCGATTTCCAAGAGCTCCAGGGTGTTGGCGTAGAGGATATTAAGGGCGCTGCCTCTGTCCATCAACACCTTGGTGAGTCGAGTGTTGCCGATGATCGGGTCGACAACAAGTGGGTACTACCCGGGATTCGGAACATGGTTGGGGTGGTCATCTCAATCAAAGGTGATCGCCTCTCGAGACCAGTCGAGGTACCAGGGAGTGGCCACCTTGACCGAGAAGACCTCTCGGCATTCCCTTTTTCGCTGTCGTGCCGTAAGGCACGCCGAGGGTCCGCCGAAGATCACGAAGGCATTGTGTACCTCGAGGAACCCATCGTCCTTGTCATCATCCTGGTCACCGGTGCCCTTCTACTTGGCGTCGTCATTAGGGAGCCCGAGCCTGGTGTAGTAACACCGCAGCATGGATCAATCCTCGAGGGCGTGCCTTACTGGGCCTTGGTGGTAAGGGCAGGGTTTCTTGAGCATGTCATCGAAAGGCCTGGGGCCCCTGGGGCCTCAGGGATTCTTGTGTTCTGTGGCCATGACTAGATCGGCCTCGAGGATGGCCCGCTTCCCCTAGCAATCCTTTTACTTTCTTTTAGGGAGGCGGGGAACTGAGGCCTCGAGGGCCTCATCCCTCCGCTTCCCCTTGGCGTGATTCTCGGGGAAGATGGCCCCTACAGCCTCTTCACCCGAGGCGAAGTTGGTGGTGATGTTGAGGAGCGCGGCAGCCGAGCGTGGCATGTTCCGGCCTAATTCTTGGACCAAGTCTCGGTAGGTGGTGCTAGAGAGAAAAGCCTGGACGATCTCTGAATCACCGATGCTGGGCAACTCGGTGCACTGTTTAGAGAAGCACCGGATGAAGTCTCGGAGAGACATGTCTGGTTTCTGGCGACAGCTCTTAAGGTCCTAGGAGTTTTTGGGGTGCACGTATGTGCCCTGGAAATTCCCAACGAAGATCCTAACCAAGTCGTGCCAGTCATGGATCTGAGAGGGAGGAAGGTGCTTGAGCCAGGCTCGCGCCGAGTCTGACAAGAGCAAGGGGAGGTTGTGGATGATGAGCAGGTCATCGTCCGTGCCGCCTAGCTGACAAGCCAGGCGGTAATCGGTGAGCCAGAGCTCAGGGTTGGTCTCGCCGCTATACTTTGTGAGGTTGGCTGGCTGGCAAAACCAAGCTAGAAACTGAGCATTGCAGATGGCTTTGCTAAAGACTCAGGGGCTGGGCGGTTTGGGAGAAGGACTATGGTCCTCTCCACTGTCGTAGCGGCTGCCCTAATGCGGTTGGTAGCCTCGAGCAGGCCCCTCACTGTCGTGGCATCGTCATCGGCCGACCACCTCGTGGTCACCCTGCGCCTTGCATCGGTTATTGAGGCGGTCATGGACTGGGGGGACCCTATCGATTGCAGGCACCCAAGCAGGCTCAGGACGAACTGAGGCCTCCCTATCCTATCGATGCGGTGCTGAGGGGAGGTCCGAGACGGCTCCACGCCACCAGGAGGCGGAACTCTCAGCCTGCTGCACCATGGCGGTCTCAAGGAAATCTCGGAGCTCGCCGTGAACCCATTGTCCTTCCATGGTGGAGGGCTCAGGCATCGCACGCACTAGCATTGCTGCAACCGCAACATTCTGGCTAGCGCGATTGAAGATTGGGGGACGATCGTCCCCTTTGTCGTTGTTGATGTGGTGGTGCACGTCGTGAGCCCATCGCCAGGCTCCTCCGCTGTCATTGCGGCCTTACTGCTCCTGCTCGAGAGTGCTTCGGAGCTGTTGTAGAAGGAGTCGATCTTGCTCGACCTTGGCCTGAAGCTTGTGGAGTTGGTCCAGGTCCTGGCGTCGAAATTGTCCGAGGGCAAGGTTCTCGTTCCGTGCTGCCAGTGGGACAATGCGTGAAGGCGTAGCATCGCCCATTCCCTGATGAAGCGGAGTGCGGTTGTCTACCCCCTCATCCTCGTCACCCGTGCTTGGCATCCCAAGTCCAACGTGGAAGCACTCACAAGTGGGATCGTAAGTACTTTCATCATTGGAATCAGAGTAACCAAAGCAATAGTCACTTGTGGCCAAGAAGCGGTGCATGGTTTTGCGGTCATGGAGGTTGGAGAAATCTGCTCCATCCCATGCCTCGTCCTCCTCCAAGGAGTCAACGTGGGTGCAGGTCGACGCGGTGGTGTCAAAGTTGAGAGCGAAGCGCTGGCGGCGCTCTGAGAGATCCGCATGAGTGGAAGCATAGGCGTAAGCATAAGAGGCGGCGGCATTTCTCAACCTAAAGGGGTACAGAGATAGTGCTGTCGCCAGGCTCTGCTCTGTCGAAGTTGGCTCCTCAGGGAGTGGTGGAGCGGAGCTTGATGTCAGGGCATCGCTGGGTGCCACCGGCATTTTTCTCTTGTCCAGGCTCAGGCTAGACAGATCCCCAATGAGGGACCCTGCACCAACAGCTGGTCGTAGGATACCGGCAGAGAGCGGCAAGTCACCCTAGGTTCGCATAGCATTAGGGTGATTCTGCTCATGTCGTGCCTAGCGAGCGTGGCGAGAGCGGCCACCCGGGCGCCGCCTGCGCCTGGGCTGCCGATGCATGACATCATCGTCGGTAGGTGGGGCTCGGGGTGTGAGAAGTACCATGTCGTACTTGTGCCCTAGAGACATGAACTCCAAGCTCCCAAATCACACCACCATGCCGAGATGCAGCGGTCGTACGGGGTCTGCCATCCAGAACTTGTTGGGATGACGAAGCTGACATGCAGAGGCCCCTACCTAGCGCACCAACTATTGGTGTCTTGGAATGGGGGGTCCTCAACCAACTAGTGAATTTGTTCTGTGTGTTCCCGATTCTGGATGGTGATACAAAGAGACACAAGGTTTATACTGGTTTGGGCAATTCGTGCCCTACGTCCAGTCTAGGAGATTGATCTTGTGTTCCTTGCACCGAAGTGCTTATAGCAGGGGGTTACAAGCTAGGTGAGAGAGGGAGCTAGTCCTAGGTCTTGGCGGGGAGTGATATGGGCTGCTTGAGACGTTGCTCTCAAGCAGCAGGGAAGTGTGCGTGTTATAGGGTATTGTTCTTCGTGAGAACCTGTCTCTCCCCCCTAAAAATGGCCCAAGTCCTTTCCTTTTATAGTTGAAGGGAGGACAAGGACAATACATGTGCTAACTATACAGCATCGTGCGAACAGAGGCGGCGTGTCCGAGTCCTGTAGCCTATTCCTGTGGTGGTGTGGTCACCGGAGTGGTCCGTCCTTGGAGCGCTGGGGCGACATGCTGGTCACATTCGATCCTATGTGTTATGGGAGCTCCAGGGCTGCCTCGGAGCGGGTGTGGCGGTCAGCGTGTAGGTCACTGTGGATTGACTATGCATGAGGCCAAGGCTCAGTTGGTGCTGAGGCCAAACCACGGTGGGGGGTCTTGGCAGACACGAATCCCGAGATAGCCGAGACCCTGGCGCGGAGTGCCGAGGCCTGGAGGGAGCGGTCAATTTGGTACACTGATTCAGAGGCGATGATGACTCGAGCCAGACTTCCCATGCCACGTTGTCTTCGAGGCGGGGATGACGGGGCATAGTGCGGTGCGAGCACTGATCGTGGGCACAGCGCCAGAATACAGTGTCCGGTAATCCCCACTGTGCCCCGTCTTAGCCGGTATGGCGCTAATGCGATTTCTTGTCCTGTCGGCCACTCCGTAGTGTTGAGCCGTCGTCTTGCTGAGATTGCGGGAGTGGTTGACGCATTTAATAGGACATGACATGCTGTTGAGAAGACTGGTCGAGGTGGGAGCGACGGGTTGTTGACAAGCCGGCCTCGAGTGATACGGAGAATAGCTGTCTTATTCGAGGCTGTTCGCACAGGGCCTTGGGCGAGACGGAGATTGGGCTCCTTGCCGAGACCTCTCGCGAGAGGCCTCGCATGAGGCGGGGATTGCGTCAGGGTGCCGAGACCTCCTGTGCGAGGCCTAAGGTGAGGTGGAGAGCCTAGTGGACTGAGATGGGGCCGGTGATGAGCCCATGGCTTACCCTCTAGCTTTGTTGTTGATGGGATTTAAGCGACCCTTTCGGTGTACGCTCGGGGCACCCCGTTCTATGGTACCCGACACAAATATACATTAAATCATTAGTAGAATATAAAGATATATTCTTGATTTGTAAACCTAGGTGTTTGTTAGTTGAACCCAACACTTTACTTGATGAAGATGATAGTTAGCTTAGTATCCTAGTCACTAGAGCTAGCTTAGTAGTTTACCATGTGTATTCTTATTTTAAGAGTTGTTGTGGCCTTAATGCTAAGTGTTGCATCATCATCGCATGCATGTAGAGAACAAGTTGGTGGCGATCATGACCATCGGAGATCATGAGTTCGAGGAGGTGATTAAAGAGTACGAGGAGGAGATTCTCATGTAGGAGGAGGTCCCGGAGCCGCCACTAACTAACTAAGCTGACACCACGCCTGCCCAAGGCATGCCCTGGTGGATATCCCTTATTTTAAATAATCACTAGAAATATATATATGATGTGCATTTACGTTATAGGATTTTAATTGAAACTACATGCATAGATATGCCTACCTATGAGTCCTACTAGCTTAGGTCGAGTAGCTGCTATGCTTAGGTTTTTTGGTAGTGTGAGTAACCTACCGTTACTCACAATAGGTGATTATTATTATCACTCTCATGATAAAATGGTGAAAAGAAATGGAGATTGGGCAGAGATATGGTATGGGTATTGGTGGGTGTAAGAGGTTGTGTCCTGCGGCCAATGGGGTATAGCTTGGTTACACTATTTTCCCTGTCCATGTTAGTTAAGGACCGACCGTTGCATTGGATTCTAGTCAGGTCATAGACTTATTATCCTAAGCACATACTTGTTTATGGGAGCAGGGAAGGCTCATTGCTCTCTTGTTATGGGTTCTGGCTCTTTCTGGACTGACTGGTTGGAGGCAGGGATGGTGGAGGTCTAAGCACCACACTGAGTCTGAGACCCAGGTGTGGGGGCTTGGAGTCCAAGTTTGGACGGGGACCTAGACCCCTTGATATGAGAGTGATGGGTTGGTCCTGCTTGTACCTATGGTACAAGCAGGGCGTGTGTTTCATGGTACCTAGCTGGACACATTGATTCGTGAATTGTCGGGTAATCCGGTATGACTTGTCTACAATCTAGCACCGTAGTAAGAACTAGAAGTTGAAAGATGGTGAAATGGATCTGTTTGCTCAACTCTTGCTTGAAAGTAGAATAAGTGCTTACATAGAATGGTTAGATAATGAACTAATCATGACTGCTAATAAGAAACATACATAAGGATTCACTACTAGTCTTGCTTTCCACAAAAAGGAAACCCAGCAAACCATAAAGCTTATCATATCCTTTGGAGTCAGAAAATTATTCTCACTAGTCGGGTAAGTCTTGCGAGTATATTGTGTACTCAGAGTTTATTTACCCCTGTTGCAGGTATAGTTTGAAGAGTAGCTGTTGTGTGGAGGATTGTTCTAGTGGGCACAGATGGATCGTTGTATTCTACCATTAGATGTTTATTGTAATTCCAGTGTTTAAATTCCACACTCTGAACTTAGTATTGTAATAATGTATTTCTAAGAACTCTTGTTGTATGAAATGGACTAAGTATTATAAACTCGTTCTCATTATTGGATCCTCAAGAAAAACATGGATTCTTCTAGTTCTCCCTTGTGGTGTGCTCGACAGAAACCGTTCGATGTAGCCAGCTCTTAGGGCACTTAGTGTCTGGTGGAAGACGAGCGTCTCCGAAAGCATGCTATTTTGGGCGGTTCTGCCACATCCGTCTCTTACTCTTTCAAGTGACTATATTATTGTCCTCATGATTTTTCACATGGGTTTCAATATCAGCATGTTCTATTAGTTCATGCAGCTGGCTGCTCAGCGCGAGTCAGCTCGTGCCTTGGAGATGCTAGCCCAGGCTATTGGTGGCTTCGCCCGTGGGGGCCATGGAGGCAATGGCGGGAATGGGGGTGGTGCTCATGGTCCTGAGGGACCCTATTCTTACTAGGATTTCTTGAAGACACACCCACCCACGTTCACGTAGACTGCTGAGCCTCTGGATGCGAAGCATTGGCTTCATATTCTAGAGCAGAAGTTTCTGCTACTCACTATAACTAAGGAGCAGAAGGTGCGCTTGGCAGCACAGCAGTTGTTGGGTTCTACTAGAGCATGGTGGGACACGTTCAATGCAATATAGTTGGTGGATCACCGTGTGACTTGGTAGGAGTTTACCGCTGCTTTCAGAGAGTACTACATTCCTGCTGGTGTGCTGAACATGAAGTTGATGGAGTTCCTAGACCTAAAGCAAGGGAGTATGTCTATGATGGATTATGTGAATAAATTCAACCATCTGTCATAGTATGCTGGGACCCACATCGATACTAATGAGAAGAAGAGGGACCATTTCTATCATGGCCTCTCTTGTAGTCTACAGAAGGAGCTATACATAGGGAACTATTAGACTTTTGGTGCTATAGTGAATGCTACTATTGCATTGGAAGGACTTCAGTGTCACTCTTAGGCTGAGTGGAAGTGCAAGCATTTGATTACTAGGTCTTCTAGTCACCCCCAGGCTTAGAAGGTGCAGGTTGTCAGGCGGTGCCCTATCAGTCTTCGAGTGGGCAGTCATTCCGTCAGCCTCTACAAACCTACCAGGCACCTTCTACTTAGTACCATGCACCTACTCAGTAGGTGCAATAGCAGCCTTAGGGACAGTATGTTCTACCTCATTAGGGGTAGGGGAACAAGCCTGGTGCTTGTTTCGAGTGTGGCAAGGAAGGCCACTATTCTCAAGAGTGTCTACAGAACTAGCTTGTGCAGTCTTCCCAGCCCTCAACCAACTCCCATCTGGTCAAGCAGATGATTATCAAGAAGAAGGTGCCCGTAAGCCGCTCTGGGCAAGTGTCGATAGAATATCATCGGTAGTCCTTCGAGGGGTATCCCATGAAGGTAGATTGATCGGCAGAGGTGTGTGAGATCAAGAACAAGAAGGCAATAGAGACACGAGTTAGACAGGTTCAGGCCATCAGTATGACATAATACCAAACTCCTATGGTCTGTTGGTTTGTATTGGCTATCGTATGATATTACGTGTGTTTGGAGGGGGTCCCTGCCCACCTTATATAGTCCGGAGAGCAGGGTTACAAGTCAGTTAGATCTAAGAGATAACCAAAAAGTAATAACTGATTACAGGAATCTTGGGATCGTACATATCCTAACATATCTCGTAGTATCTTCAGGATGTCTTCCAGATGTCTTACAGGAGGCGCCAAGCAAAGTCGTGCCCCACAAGACTTTGTCTTGTGGGCTGGGCCACCCCTGAGGGTGTAGCCCATGCGGTCTGCCATGGGTATCCGGGGTCATACCCCCCACAACTAGTCCCTGAGCACCTTATATCCGTTGTGCAAATGCCATCTTGAGCTTGTTCGAGCAGGTGCGAACGAAGCTGAGCAGTCGAACTCATGGTTCGACCACCATGATGAGTTGCCGAGCAATTGTGAGCAGTTGCCGTGCAGCGTGTACTGTCACCGAGCAGCATGAAATATAGCCAAGCAGCATAACCTAGGCATAGCTTGCCATAAGGGTGTAAGGAGCTCAAGTTTAGAATCAAAAATTTCCTCACAGTAGACCAAGTGTGCCCACTTAGAGTCCGACCATGAGAAAAGGAGATAGTCTTCTTCAGCTTAAAGAGGCGTGGAGTCTTCCAGAATAAAGCAAGCACATTCACCACGAGGTGAAGTGTGCCCACTTAGTCCTCGAGCCTGACAGTAGATTACGTAGTCTTGTGGTGCCAGGGTCCAAAGTAGAAGAATAATAAAAGACTAGCCAAGTAGGCAGCTAGCCCTTGAGTGTAGCCATAGAATGAGAGAGAGCACATTCACCGCTAGGTGAAGTGTGCCCACTTAGTCCCCGAGCCTGATAGTAGGTGACGCAGTCACGTAGCGATAAATGAGCAACGTGGGCTACTGTTGCGTGAAAGCCCAGGTTACGGCCCAACAGGCCGTGTTGGAGAATTCAAAGCGGCAAAAATCACGGGAACGGTTTCCCAAAAAACCCTCGAATGCGAAAGGGTGGGGAAAGTGCTTCATAACTACGTCACCGCATCCCGCGTTCATACCTTTGCCACTTTGCCATTCCATCTTCATGCTCAACCCTCACATTTCCAGATTCGTATCCAGCACACTCTCGATGCCAGTCTTCATCCAGATCTGAGAGATGGCGCCAAAGAGGAGAGTTGTGAACCCAAAGAAGGCAAGCCCAAAGAAGGCAGGAGCGGGAGCCAGTCGCAATAAAGAGTGGTGCTATCGCGCATGGGGGAGGCAGAACTCGAGAGATTGGTGGAGGCGGGCATGCCACCTGACCGCATCACTATCGGATGGCGGCCAGCTAGTGGTGAGCCATTCCCGATGCCTAACATGGATGAAGTTGTAGTCTTCGAGGATTATTTCTAGCATGGATTGGGGTTCCCTATTCATCCTTTCTTGTGGGATCTACTGGAGTTCTGAGCGATTAGTCTGTGCAATCTCCACCCCAACACCATATTACACATCTCAATCTTTATTCATTTTTGTGAGACATTTCTAGGGGTTCTGCTGCACTTCAACCTCTTCAAACATTTGTTCTAGTTGAAGAAGAAGGGCGGTGGTGGTTCCAAGGTGGTCGGCGACGTATACATGTAGCTCCGGGATGGAATGGCCAGTGAATACATTAATGTACCACTGAACACTTCTCTAAAAGGGTGGAACTCCAAGTGGTTCTACATGAAATAGAGTCACCCTACAATCTGTTGGGACGTCCACCATATCCCGAAGAACCAGAAAAGCTGGTCGGAGAAACCAAATAGTGCTAACATGGAACAAGGGAGCTCCTCGACCTGCTTGAAGGTGTAGAGATTAGCGGCGAACTAGTGGCGGCGAGCTTCATAGTGCGCTGAATCTAGCCCTGCAAGGAGAGGGCCCACCCGGGTTTTGACTACAGAGGTGATGACGATGGGACCCAAGAGAGGATCGAACGGCTGACAAAACAAATTATCCTAGAGCGGGCCGCAGAGCTATTCGCTCCCAATGCCTTGTTTAGTTGGCCAAAGTAAACGAGGGCCTTCAACTATACAAATCTACCTCCTCAAGTAACCATCTCAATTGTTTTTTCTTGATACTTTTAATCCTGAAGCATTGTCGAGCAGTGAATTGATTCACTTATGCGAAGATCCATTTGTAGGAAAGAGCGGTGTACTTCTCTAGTGTGCCGAGGGGTGATTGGCCAAGGGATGATTGACCAAGGGGTGTAGACGCTCGACCACCGACTTAGCCTAAGGAAGATGCGGCCAGTGCTTCGCTAGAGTCTGAGGGCACTGACGCTGGTTGGACAGAAAATTTGCCCCTAGTATCAGAGAAGGTTCGGGGAAAAAGTGCAGCGACAGATGAGCCAGCCTAGAAGAAGAGGAAGACGACATCCGCTAGTCCCCTCAAACCAAGTGGCATCTTGCTTGGTGGCGACTAGACCACTCAAAAGCGGAGGACCGCGGTGCTCGAGTGGTCGGATGATGACGAAACTTCGGTGGCTCCTCCGCCGAGCACTGAAGCACCTCCATGCAGCACGCGCATGGAAGAACAATTGAGGAGAGGTGAAGAAGTTCCCAAGCAGCAGGCGATGGGAGCCCCCAAGTAGCAGACGATGGGAGTCCCTACACAGTAGGCGGAGGGAGTGGTAAGGCGGTAGACGAAACAGAGGCCAACGATGGAGGAAACCGGACCTCCACCCAGAGCATGGAAGTTGACCCCATGGCTACGCCTATGTACTCGGGTAGGCGTCACTGGTTCAAGAAATTATTTTGGCAGACCAAACTATGAGTATCCTTTCCTTAGAGTTTCTTTGTTGTCATGTCTTAGCTTTTTTGGTGCTTGATGAACTAATTTGATGTAGTGTGAAACATGCGGAGGGTCTGACCCCACTAGTCTAGACTACCAAACCACCGAGGGCTGATCCCATGGTAGAAGCAACACTGGCAGCTACCATCCTAGAGTCCTCGAGTGCTCGATAGCTGGAGGAGGAGTCAATCGCTGCTACTAGCGATCTTGGTGATGATGAACGAGCGATGTTGGCGATGGATGGATCGACGACAGTGCTCGAGGCAACGACGAGAACCACCAGGTCTTCAGGAGTAGAGGCTGGAGTGGCCGGCAATGTGCTAGAGTCTGGGGCGGTGAAGCCGGTGGTGCCCGAGGAGCAAATGGCACTTCCTGAGGTGTCGTGGGGCATGGTCAAAGCCGCTGTCCGGCCATGGAGCCCCCCGGTGGTGCCTCGAGCTGTAGCGGAAGAGGACGAGGTGGAGGAGATCGAGCGCACTGAACCTCAACCCCAAGTTGTCCGAATCCTCTGCAAGCGCGGTGACGAGGTGGTGATTATCGAGGAAGAAGACACCTCCAGGGAGATGAGGAGATTGAAGACCACCCTTGCCGGACTGATGAAACAAATCAAGGTTAGTACTGTATCTGGAGTGTTCCTTTTTGACGTTGGAGATCGAAGTTCATCATTATAATTGTGTATTTGCATGGGATAACTCAGACTATCGAGCAACGACATCAGCTGATAAAGAGGATGGAACCCCTCACCGAAGAGAACAAAAAACTCAGTAAGGTGATGAACATAATGGAGAGAAACATCTAGAGAGCCTGGCATGAGCGAGACCTTGCTGAGTCCAACGCGCGAGATCTGGAACACCAGAAAGGGGTCCTGTCCGAGTAGCTGATGGCTGCATTCGAGCAGCCGCAGTGCAAGTCTGAGGAGCTGGCGAGTGCATCCACACAACTAGAATAGACTTTCAAGTAGCTCAGAAGTGTATCCGAGCAGAAAGCAGGTACGGTATATCCACGAATGTGCTTTGTATTGATGAACAACCATATTTTTTGCGATGACTGTTGTGCTTGTAGAGCAAAACATAGAGCTTGGCTAGTTGCGCCAAGCCCTCGAACAACTCCGAGAGGAGAAGGCAAAGGAGACAGGGCGAGCAGATAAACTGGCCAAGGAGTTGAACAGTAAGTACACCCTGGTCATAGTTAATGCTAAAGTAGTTTCCTTTCTTGATAGAACTTTGTAATGCTTGCAGACTACCGTCGGAGGGTTAAAGCGCAATTCGATGTGCTGGAGTAGGATGCCCGAACATAGAGGGACAAGTTTGACGCTATGGTTGCTGGAGTCAAACCAGTGCTCGACTGCGTCGACCTGGAGGTGGCCCCTCAACCCAATGGCAGGCCACCGTGCCCGGACATCATCATCAAAAGGTGCAAGATGGCATGGGAGAGCTTCAAGAACTTCAATCGCGATGTCATTGTTATCGGCATTACTCATGCCCTTGCGGTGGTCCAGTCCCACTATCAATCCATTAACCTTCAGGCCATAGAGGGTGGATTCACCGAAGGGCTAAGCGAGGTGGGGACTTAGTAGCTAGACGATGAGGTGGAGGATGCGGCAAAAAAGCTGGCCGGTGACATCGACCTGTTTGGTGAGATGAGCGGTGATGGCAAAGCTCGGTGATCTGCTCAGAGATTATCATCTGTAATTTCTAGATAGTGTAGTTAGAATGCGCGATAGCACAAAAAACACTTATGTATGTGATAAATGTTATAAGGTGCATGTGTATGCAGTTTGCTTGTAGTTCAGTGAAAAATCTTCGTAGTTTTAACCATAACGCAATTATATGTAGTATAAGTAGCGTCCAAGTAGTTAGTTTCCTACTGACCCCCATGGCCTTGGCTAGCCCATAGTCCATAACGTCGAGCATGGAGCCCGTGCACGTGTAGGAGGAACAGGCGTGACCAAGGAACCACAACCGACCACCCATAACGTAGAGCGTGGAGCCCATGGCACGTGTGGGGAGGGATCGAAGACTGGGTCTTCTCCATAGAGAAGAGAGTAGAACATGTGCTGCTCGGCAGTTGTCGAAATAACTTGGAGATGTACGTAGTAGTAGTGGTGTCTGAGCAATTAGTTCTATGCTGCGCTCTCGGCCTTGGCCAGCCCATAGTCCATAACATTGAGCGCAGAGCCCATGGGCATGTAGGAGGAACAGGCGTGACCAAGGAACCACCGCCAACCACCCATAATGCAGAGCACAGAGCCTATGGCGCGTGTAGGGAGGGATCGGAGACTGGGTCTTTTCCATAAAGAATAGAACAGAACGTATGCTGCTCGCTGATCGGCGAAAGATCTTGGAGATTTGGAGAAAACGTGTTCGGCGATTTGGAGAAAACATGTTTAGCGATTTGGAGAAAATGTGTTTGGTGATTTGGAGAAAACATGTTCGGTGATTTCGTTTTGGAGTTCGTCATGGAGTGGCGTTGATCCCGGCGACCGTAAGTGGATATTTAAACATAATGGAGAAAAAATGGAGATGAATTATGGAGATCAAAACTTTATTCATCATAAAGTGGAGAGTACATATCTAGGGCGTTTCATGGATAGAAACGTATGAGGTGCTCGATGTGCCAAGAGTTGGGAACATCAATTCCATCTAAGTCACATAGGTGATAAGACCCTGGTCGGGTGACGTCTTTGACGACGTAAGGCCCTTCCTAGGGGAAGGAAAGCTTATGCATCCCTTCGGTTTTTTGTTTCCTGCGGAGAACGAGGTCACTGATAGCAAATGAACGACCTTTGATATTGTGGTTGTAGTATCTCTGCAAGCCTTCTAGATACTTGGCTGTGTGGATGCAAGTGATTAGGTGTTCTTCCTTGGCCCTATCGATGGCCTCTGTTCGAACAGCTATGGCTTGCTCTTCATCATAATTTTCCACCCTAGGTGCTCAGAAGGCAATATCCGCTGGTAGTATGGCTTCTGATCTGTAAGACCAAGAAGTATGGAGATACACCGGTGCTGCAACTAGCTTGAGTACGCAGTCCCTAGACTACAGCTGGTAGCTTCTTGAGCCATCTGCCTGGGTACTTTTCTTCTTTCTGATATAATCTCTTTTTGAGGGCATCAAGGATCATGCCGTTCGCCCGTTCGACCTGGCCGTTGGCTCTAGGATGGGCAACAGAGACATATTTGATGGAGATGCAACAATCTTTGCAGAAGTCCCAAAAGTGATGGCCAATAAATATAGTTCCGAGGTCGGTGATGATGCTGTTTGGGAGACCGAATCTATGGATGATGTCTTCGAAGATCTCGACTGCTTTTTTGCAGTAGCTGAGACGAGCAGTTTATACTCGATCCACTTGGAGAATTTATCAATGGCAACATACACATACTGGAAGCCACCTGGCGCTGGCTTTAAAAGGGCCAATCATGTCCAGTCCCTAGCATGCAAAGGGCCAGGAAGCTAGAATGGTCTGCAGCTCTTGTGCGGGCACGTGCAACGTCGGATGAGGTCTTCTACATCAGAGATGGCCGTGGGCCAGTAAAAACTAGCTCAGAAAGCTTTGCCGACCAATGTTCTCGATGTCACGTGGTTGCCACAGGAACCAGAGTGAATTTCGAGAAGTAACTTCACTCCGTCTTTTTGGGTGATGCATTTTTGCAGAATCCCTTCCTTGGTGCTTTTCCTCATCAAGTTGCTGTCCATCAGCACGTAATGTTTGCTTTGTCAGATTAGGTGTTCGGTTTTAGTCTTATTGGCAGGTACTTTAGTGCTGGAGAGGTACTTGATGAACTGTTCCCTCCAATCGATGGCCGGCAAAGGTACCGTAAGTACCAGCTGCTCGGCAGGGGGAACTTCCTAAATTTCATTTTCTTCCATAATGGATGGCGCCAGAAGATTTTGAACGAAGACCCCTGGCAGAATCATGGCGCGAGAGGAGCCCAATTTGGACAAGTAATTGGCGAGCTGATTTTGATTGCGTACCACGTGGTGGTACTCGATACCGTAGAACTTCCCTTCAAGCTTCCTAATTTCGGCGCAATATGCATCCATCTTCTCGCTGGAGCAAGACCAGTCTATGTTAAGCTGGTTGATGACCAGCGCGGAGTCTCCGTATACCATGAGGCATTTGACGCTGAGCTCAACGGCTATACAGAGTCCATGGAGACATGCTTCATATTCGGCGGCATTGTTGGAGGTCGAAAAGTGTATCCGGAGAACGTATCATAGCTTATCCTTGGTTGGCGTAATGAATAGAATGCCCACACTAGCACTGTTGATGTTAAGGGCACCGTTGAAGTACATCACCCAGTGCTTAGGGCAGGTGGTGGCGATGGGCTCTTGGATCTCGGTCCACTCAGCGATGAAATCAGCAAGCACCTAAGACTTGATTGTAGGTCTACTTCTAAATTCAATGGAGTAAGTGCTGAGCTCGACAGCCCACTTGATGATATAACTGCTGGCCTCTTTGTTGTGGAGGATGTCCCCCCCAGAGGAAACTCAGTGACAACAGCGATCTTATAATACTCGAAGTAGTGGCGGAGCTTGCATGATCTAACTAGAACAGTGTATAGCAGCTTCTGAACCTGAGGATAACGAGTCTTGGGCTCATTAAGAACCTTGCTGATGAAATATACCGGACATTGCACCTTATTGGCGTGCCCAGCCTCCTCACGTTCGACCACAATTGCTATGCTGGCGATGCGAGAAGTAGCGACGATATAGATTAGGAGAGTTTTGTCTGGCCGTGGCACCATCATGGTCGGAGGCTTTGTTAGGAACAACTTAAGCTGCTCAAAAGCTATGTCTGCCTCTTTTGACCAGGAAAAGCACTCAGAGGCCTTGAGGAGTTTGAAGAAAGATAGCCCTTTTTCGCCGAGGCGCGATATGAAGCGGGTTAAGGAAGCCATGCAGCCTGTAAGCTTTTGTATATCCTTGATGCATGTTGGTCATTTCATATTGGTGATGGTGGAGACCTTGTCAGGATTGGGCTCGATGCCTCGTGCGCTGACAATGTAGCCTAGGAGGATACCAAATGGAACTCCAAAGATGCACTTTGAAGGGTTCAGCTTCCATTGGTACCTATTTAGGTTGATGAACGTTTCTTTGAGACCGGTGATAAGATCATCGGCGGTCTTAGGCTTGATGACCACATCATTGATGTAAGCTTTGATGTTGCGGCCAATCTATTGATCGAGGCACATCTGGATAGCCCTTTAATAAGTTGCCCCGGTGTTCTTGAGTCCGAAGGACATGGTGGTGTAGCAATACGCACCAAAGGGCGTGATGAACGACGTCTTGATCTGATCTTCTTCCTTGAGGGAGATCTGGTGATAGCCAAAGTAACAGTCAAGGAAGGAGAGTAGTTCGCATTTAGCGGTGGAGTCTACAACCTCATCTATCTGAGGCAAACCGAAGGGGTCTTTAGGGCAGCGTTTGTTAAGATCAGTGTAATCAACGCACATTCTCCATTCTTTATTCTTTTTTTTGAACAAGAATAGGGTTTGCTAACCACTCAGGATGATACAGTTCTTTTATAAATCTGGCAGCTAAGAGCTATTTTATTTCTACCTTAATAGCCTCCTTCTTATCTGGCGTGAATCGACAAAGTTTCTGCTTGATCGGTTTGGCGTTCGGTGAGACATTCAAGGAGTGCTCAATCTTCTCCCGTGGTATGTCCGACATGCCTGTAGGTTTACAAGCAAACACATTGGTGTTGGCACGTAGGAAGGAGACGAGCATGCTTTCCTATTTGGGGTCAAGGTGAGCCCCAATCTTCATGGTCTTGGAGGGGTCGTCGAGGCCGAGTCCGACCTCCTTTATTTCCTTGGACTTGGCGAAGGCACGGGGAGGCTCCAGCTCTGGGATCTCCATGTTGTTGGCAGACAACATCTTAGCTTCGGTGACCATGCTGGCCATCTGGATGGAGAGGTCGGAGGCTTCAACGAGGGCAAGACTCTCTGTCTCATAGGCATGGGTGATGGAGAGGTTGGCCCATAGGGCCAGAACTCCTACAGGCGAAGGCATCTTCAGCACTAGATACGCGTAGTGTGGTACAACCATGAACTTGGCCAGAGCTAGCCGACCAAGTATGGCGTGGTAGGCGGTGTTGAAATCGGCGACGTAGAAGTTGATGTGCTCAACGCAGTAGTTGCTTGCCATGCCGAACTATACTGGTGGGGTGATCTCTCCAAGTGGTTTGGAGGCCCTACTAGGTACCACACCCTAAAAGGAGGAGTTGGAGGGTGTGAGATCCGCTAATCCGAGGCCCAGCTCCTTTAGGGCTCTGGTGAAGAGGAGATTCAGAGCGCTCCCACCATCGACGAGCACTTTTCTAAAAAGTACCTTCTAGACGGTTGCATCGAGGACAAGGGGGAAATGCCCTATGTAGGGAATGTCCACCCACTGGTTGGCCCTACTGAAGGTGATGGGGACTTCAGACCATGGGCGATAGCTAGGGTTGGCGATAGCGTCCTCCGTAGTGACGTTGAGCACCCACCGTGCAGCGAGCTTTAGTTCTCTTCTGCTCTCGGTGGAGGCAAGGCCCCCAAAGATGGTGGCGACCACCTTGTCGTAGTCCTAGAAGGCATTGTCATTGCCCCTAGGTGGTCGGTGACCTCCAGCTCCATCATTGGCGTCGTCATCTAGCTTTTTGTCCTAGAACTCCTTAGCCAAACTAAGGCAGTTTTTCATCTTGTGCTTGTCATTCTTATGGAGAGGGCATGGGCCATCGAGGATCTTCTTATACTGTTCATCATAGTTGTGCTTGGCGCGAGGATCATTGACGGTAGCGACGATGTGGTCTGGCCGGCGGCGGCGATTTTGACCAGTTTTGGGTCCTTCTAGCTGATCATGACCGTTGTCACGATGATAACTGCGGTCATCGTGGCAGCGGTCATCGAAGCGATCGTCGTAGTGGCGTGTTGGGCGATGAGTGCCCGCATCCTCATTGAAGCGCACCTTGGCTTCCTTGGCGTCAGCGTACTGGTTGGCGGTTGTGATCATCTCACTGATCCCCGTGGGTGGCTTACGGTTGAACTTAGAGTGAAGCTCGCGGTGATGGAGTCCTCGGATGAAGGCGATGATGACCTTGGCTTCCATGATGTTTGGAATTGAATTCCTCATCTCGGAAAAGCGTTGGATGTAGCTATGGAGGAGCTCGGATGGCTTCCGGTTGATGCGGTTGAGATCATGCTTGGTTCTCGATCGCGTACACGTAGCCATATAATTGTCAGTGAAGACTTTTTTAGCTCATCCCAGGATCCGATGGAGTCTAGGGCAAGGCTAGTAAACCAGTTCATGATGGTTAGCGCGAGCATGATGGGAAGATAGTTTGCCATGATACTAGTGTCTCCCCCGGTGGCATGAACAGTAGTGGCATAAGCCTATAACCACTATGTTGGATTCATCCTTCCCTCGTAGGGCTCGACCCTAGTGATTTTGAAACCACGGGGCCACTGAAGTGTTCAGAGCACCCTTGTGAATGCCGGGGGCCCCTCGGGGTTGTCGACGCCATCATCTACAGTATTGCCGCCGATGATTGTCTCGAGGGCTGAGTCTAGGTTGTCGTACTCTTGCTCATACTCCTGGTGGCGGCGTACTTCGTCCTCATGGTGACTGAAATGGCGTTCATTGATATGTCGTCGTGCATCTTGGAGATTGTTGAGGTGCACCTAGACGTCCTGGTCAACCTCCTGGTCGTGTTGGCGATGGTGTTCGGCATGGTTGCCTCTAGCTCCGCCCAGGAGGGGTTGCCTGTCATCGTGGTGTTGGTCAGTGAAGCAACTTTGGCGGCGATCGGTTCTTGTGGCGACTGATCGACGAATCGAAGTAGTGGAGTATGAAGGTCTCTGATCCTATCAAATCTCATTGACCTGGCAGTGCGTCGCTTTAAGCATGGCGGCGACCTTGGTGAGCTCAAGCGTCTGTGGGAGGCGGGCGAGCTCATTGGTGGCCACTGCCAAATTGGTGCTTGGAGTCTTGAAGATGCCGTGGCTGTCAACGTGGAGAAAGTCTTCGTCAAGGTTGCACTAGAGTGGCCTTCCTTGCGAGTCGAGCTGCTGCTTGGCCATCGTGAGGGCATTCTTGTTTGCTAGGCATTGTGTGTGGTTGATGTTTTGGTTCTCACGAGCAGCGCATTCCTCCTCAGTCTCACCGTTCCGAGGGGGGCTGTCGATGCTGACGTTGAAGATCGCACCACCCTGGAAAGGAAGGAGAGGAAGTTGCTCGGTGAAGGTTTTGGCGAGGGTCTCCTTAGAGCGTTGGGACTCAGAATCTAGATTCTCCTTCGGGATGGTCTGGAGGGACACTCTAGAGCATCGCCTGACGTGGAGCATGTTGACGGCCGGTGGAGGCTGGTCAGTGATCTAGTCGGTGAGAGGAAGGATGTCTCCCACCTGGTCGGTGAATTTGCCCCTTAGGGCATCTTGGTGGGTGGTGGCAATGTTGGTGAGCCCGAAGGGTAGAGCCACAACTCCTAGAGTTTTTTGAGCAGCCTCCGATAAATTTGGATCGAAGGGTGGTCAGTGCTGAACCAAAGTGTCCAGAGCCGATTTGGCGATGGAGAGGCAATCGGCGAGCTTCAGACCGATCCGATCGATGGACTCGACCAGATCATCGTTGTTGATCTACCTCCTCTAGTAGCGAGGAAGTGGGTGGCGAGTTGCTGATGAAGGCGAGCTCAGGGGTGGTTCCGAGATCGGATCTGTAGTCACAGGTGCGGGGATGATCGACATAGAATTGACCTGTGCTGGCTCGAGGAGCTCTCCGACTTCGTTAGCGTTGATGATCTAGGAGATCAATCTGACTGTGAGGATCTGGCCAGGCTATGGGAGGGGCAAAGATCCTATGGAAAAAGCCATCTTGTTCAACAAGGAAACAGCACGCAAGCCCCTACTTGGCACGCCAACTGTCGATAGAATATCGTCGGCGGTCCTCCGAGGGGTATCCCATGAAGGTAGATTGATTGACAGAGGTGCGTGAGATCAAGAACAAGAAGGCAACAGAGACACTTGAGTTAGATAGGTTCAGGCCATTAGTATGACATAATATCCTACTCCTATGGTCTGTTGGTTTGTATTGGCTATCGTATGATATTGCGTGTGTTTGGAGGGGGTTCCTGCCCGCCTTATATAGTCCGGGGAGCAGGGTTATAAGTCGGTTAGATCTGAGAGATAACTAGAAAGTAATAACTAATTACAGGAATCTTGGGATCATACATATCCTAATAGATCTCATAGTATCTTTAGGATGTCTTCTAGATGTCTTATGGGAGGCGCTAAGCAAAGTCATTCCCCATAAGACTTCATCTTATGGGCTGGGCCGCCCCTAATGGCGTAGCCCATGTGGTCTACCGTGGGTATCCGAGGTCATACCCCCCATAGCAAGTCAACTTCACTAAGGCTAAGGAGATCTTGCAGAATGAACTGGTGATTGCTGGTATGTTTACCATTGATTCCTACCCAACATATGTGTTGTTTGATTCTGGTGCATCACATTCATTCATGAGCATGGGGTTTGCACAGAGGCACACTATATCTCTTATGGCTATACCTATTGCCTATACAATCAGTACTCCTAGTGCATAGTTGTGTGTTAATACTCGGACAGACACAATCGGATTAGTGCTAGCCACTCACACTTACTGTCTCTAATTCATGGTGCTGCCTGGGCAAGGCATAGATGCAATTCTGGGCATAAACTGGTTGTGAGTTTATGGGGTAGTCTTGGACCTAAAGCAGAGAGTTGTTGAGTTATGACTTCCTTCTTCTGAGGATAGGATGTCTCTTCTTATGCCCTCAGATCTAGCCTTACCAGTTGTGGCTCATGTTGAAGCTTCTCCTGATCTTGTATCTATTCCTATGGTCTGTGAGTTCCTAGATGTCTTTCCTAAAGATCTACCTGGGTTGCCACCGAATAGAGATGTGGAGTTTTCCATTGAGTTAGAACCTAGCACTACTCCTATTTCCTGGTGTCCCTACCGCATGACTCCTAAAGAACTAGCTAAAATGAAGAAGCAGTTAGATGAATTATTGGAGAAGGGATTTATCTATCCTAGTTCTTCACCATGGGGCTGTCTAGCTATTTTTGTAAAAAAGAAGGATGGTACTCTATGGATGTGCGTGGATTACTGCCCTCTCAATGCGGTAACCATTAAGAATAAGTATCATTTACCTCATATTGATACTTTGTTCGATCAGTTGGCTGGTGCCAAATTGTTTTCAAAGATTGATCTTCATTCTAGGTATCATCAAATTAAGATCCAGCCATAAGATATACCAAAGACAGCTTTCTCTACTATGTATGGATTGTATGAATACCTAGTGATGTCTTTTGGTCTCACCAATGCTCCTACATTCTTCATGTATCTCATGAATTCAGTCTTTATGCTGGAGTTAGACAAGTTTGTAGTGTTGTTCATTGATGACATTTTGATATACTCTAAGAACCAAGAAGAGCATACACAACATCTTTGGATAGTACTAACTCGATTAAGGGAACACAAGCTATATGCCAAAGTCAGTAAGTGTGAGTTTTGGTTAGATCGAGTGCAGTTTTTGGGACATGTTCTGACACCTTAAGGTATCTCTGTAGACCCAAGTAAGGTGCATGACATGTTAAATTGGATGTCTCCCAAGTCAGTGCATCAGATTTGTTAGTTCCTTAGTCTTGCTGGTTATTATTGGTGCTTCATTTCTGACTTCTCCAAAAGAGCTCAGCCGATGACCAAGCTACTCTAGAAAGATGTCAAGTTTGTATGGAGTCCGGTTTATGAAGAAGCTTTCCAAGCCCTGAAGAAATTTCTTACAACTGCTCCTATTCTTGCCCAACCAGATATTGACAGGCCATTTGATGTGTATTGTGATGCCTCAAGGATTGGACTGGGATGCGTGCTTATGCAGGATGGATGTGTGATAGCTTATGCTTCATGCTAGCTGAAAAAGCATGAGGTGAATTATCCCACCCATGATTTAGAGCTGGCTGCTGTGGTGCACGCTCTAAAAATTTGGAGGCATTATTTGTTGGGAAATAAAGTACATATTTTTACAGATCACAAGAGCCTCAAATATATCTTCACTCGGTCTGAGCTGAATATGAGATAATGGAGATGGTTGGAGCTAATCAAGGATTATAATTTGGAGGTTCATTACCATCCTAGAAAAGCTAATGTGGTAGTTGATGCTTTGAGCCAGAAGTCGTATCAAGTTGAAGAAGCACCCTTGTCTCTCAACCAAGCTAAGGTGTTAGATCATATTGCTCTAGTCTCGGATTTACTTGAGCAAATTATTATAGAGCAAAGGCAAGATACTTTAGGAATTCCTCACATTAAGAAATTAATCGCCGAAGAGCGTGGTCCACATTTTAGTATTGATGATCAAGGTGTAGTGAGGTTCAAGAACAAATTGGTTGTTCCATCAAGTGAGGAGCTTAGGAGAAAGATTTTGGATGAAGCTCATCATTCCAAGTTGTCCATCCATCCAGGAAGTAACAAACTGTACCATGATTTGCGCCACTTATATTGGTGGGCAAATATGAAGCAGGATATCACCAAGTACATCGCGGAGTGTGACACTTGTGGAAGAGTTAAGGCAGACCATATGCGTACCCTAGGATTTTTGCAGACCTTGCCTATCCCTGTTTGGAAATGGGAGGATATTTCCATGGATTTTATTATGGGTTTACCCCGCACGTCCAATGGCTATAACTCTATTTAAAGGCCCTTGCAATTTGAAGTTGATAATCATGTGTATCTCAAGGTATCTCCCATGAGTGGTGTACATCAATTTGGTGTCCGTGGGAACCTAGCCCCTCGCTATGTTGGACCTTACAAGATTTTGGCCCGGTGTGGTTGTGCTGCCTACCGTATCCAGCTCCCAGATATTTTGTCAGCAGTGCATAATATCTTCCATGTTTCTCAGTTAAAGAAATATTTGTGGGTCCCTGATGAAGCTGTAGAAATTGAAGGACTTCCCCTCTAACCTGACTTGTCTTATATTGAGCATCCTGTCAAGATCTTGGACAAAAAAGAAAGAGTGACTAGAAACAATATGGTGAAGTTTTACAAAGTTTAGTGGTAAAATCACTCGGAGGACGAAGCAACATGGGAGCAAGAAAGCTATATCTTGAAGCATTATCCACACCTTCTTTCTAGTTCACCGGGGTAATTGTTTAAATCAAAATTTATTTCTTATCTCTTTTCCTACACTAGGCACATGAAATCTCGGATGAGATTTTGTTTAAGGGGGGAAGAGCTGTAACACCCTCGGTGTTGCACCCTAAATTATTTACTAAAACACGTCATGAGCATCATACTTATGGGGTAATGCATGTGATGAAATGAATAGGTGAAGTATTTCAACTAAAATGATCAATAAGAATGAAAAAAGAAAAGTTACTCCACGATTCGTACAATTATCAAGTATGGTTGTAAAGCAATTTTTATTGAGTAAAATTACTATAGAACTTATATATGGGGCTTCAATAAAGTTTGAAGTGTGAACTTTGTAGAAGATGATGAAATACTTGCTGTTGAAAAATAACCTTGCTAGCTAATATTTCCAATAGCTTAGAAATACAATTTGAAATAGAGTTCAACTCAAAACTTAGAAAAATTTTCAAAGTCTGTTGACAGTTAGACATTGCTACGTTTAGCAAACTATTTTGAAGAATTAGGTTAAAGAGCGGTGTAGTGTTATAGCTTGATTAAGTAGCCTCATATACCATATTGAGTGTAGTGAAGACCGTTTATGTTTAGGAGTAACGGTTTGGTCATGGTAGAAGCTTTAAAATCCGTGCACATCATGTTTCCGTTTTGCTTCCCCCACGTGAGCGCGGTCACCGCGCGTCAGTGGTTGATGTCGCCGCTTCGGTGCGCCTCACGCATGCCCTTGTGTTGCCGCGCTGGGCTAGCCGCGTGCCATTGGAATAGTCATGGGCGCTGCCGTGTGAGGCCGCCGCTGCTACTGCGCAGTCACTGTGCGCTACTACCCACCCTGCATGCTAGTGTGCTACCAAGTCCACCGTGCCTCACGACACACCTACTACCGCTGCCATCACCCCTGCGCTCAAGTCTACGACGCAATGCTCTGCGCCCTGGCCCGGTTTGATTCTATGCACGTGGTTGCACCCACCATCGTCACACCATTGATGGCGCTGTGGCGTGCGGGCTAGGCCGCTGTGAACACGCACATGCTCATTCGCTAGTGGCTAGACTGGGTCGCTATGGTTACATCAACCGTGTCCCGCCAAGGCGTGTCACAGCAGATCCCTGGCCGTATTCCACCGTCCTCGCTTTGTCTCCCATCTCTCTACCGTCGCCCGCCTCGCACCTGGGCCTGCTTCACATGGTCTATGCTTGCGGGCTGCGTGCGCGCGGGCTGCGCACGTGTGGGCCATGTGGATGGGCCGCATGAGAATTGGTTTTCCTTTTTCCAGCGAATTAGCAAATGTTTTTCTAATTTAGTTTTGAGCTGATCTTTGGAAAATTGTAGCAAATTCTGTAGATGTCCAAAAATTATAAAACCAATTTTGTTAGGTTTCTAAAATTATGCTCTATCTATTAGTGTAGTTAGTTCATATACATATTTGTTGATACCAGTGGCTATTGAATTATTTGAGAGTGCTTAATATGATTAGGTTAAATAATTGTAGGAATTTTTGTGATAGAATGGTGATAGCTTCAGCTTTGAAAATTTTACACTAGCTTTATTATATTATTATGTGCTCACTGTAATTTTTGTAGCTGTAGAATAGACTTAACATAAGGGTAGTTAAATACTCTTTGTTTCAAATATACATTAAATCATTAATAGAAATAAAGATATATTCTTCATTTATAAATCTAGGTGTTTGTTAGTCGAACCCAACACTTTACTTGATGAAGATGATAGTTAGCTTAGAATCCTAGTCACTAGAGCTAGCTTAGTAGTTTACCATGTGTATTCTTATTTTAAGAGTTGATGCGGCCTTAATGCTAAGTGTTGCATCATCATCGCATGCATGTAGAGAACGAGTTGGCGGAGATCGTGACCATCGGAGATCACGAGTTCGAGGAGGTGATTGAAGAGTATGAAGAGGAGATTCTCGTATAGGAGGAGGTCCCAGAGCCACCACTGACTGACTTAGCTGACACCATGCCTGCCCAAGGCAAGCCCCGGTACATAACCCTTATTTTGAATAATCACTAGAAATATATATATGATGTGCATTTACGTTATAGAATTTATATTGAAACTACATGCATAGATATACCTATCTATGAGTCCTACTAGCATAGGTCGAGTAGCTGCTATGCTTAGGTTTTTCGGTAGCGTGAGTAACCTGCCGTTACTCACAATAGGTGATTATTATTATCACTCACATGATAAAATGGTGAAAAGAAATGGAGACTGGGCAGAGATATGGTACGGGTATTGGTGGGTGTAAGAGGTTGTCTCCTGTGGCCAACGGGGTATAGATTGGTTACACTGTTTTCCCTGTCCATGTCAGTTAAGGACCAGCCATTGCATTGGATTCTAGTCAGGTCACAGACTTATTATCCTGAGCGCATACTTGTTTATGAGAGCAGGGAAGGCTCGTTGCTCTCTTATCATGGGTTCCGGCTCTTTCTGGACCGACTAATTGGAGGTAGGGATGGTGGAGGTTTAAGCACCACACTGAGTCTGAGACTTAGGTGTGGGGGCTTGGAGTCCAAGTTTGGACGGAGACCTAGACCCCTTGACAGGAGAGCGATGGGTTGGTCCTCCTTGTGCCTGGGTTACAAGCGGGGTATGTGTTTCGGAGTACCTAGCTGAGCACAATGATTCATGAATTGCTGGGTAATCCGGTACGACTTGTCTACAATCTAGCACCGTAGTAAGAACTAGAAGATAAAAGATGGTGAAATAGATCTGTTTGCTCAACTCTTGCTTGAAAGTAGAACAGGTGCTTACATAGAATGGTTAGATAATGAACTAATCATGACTGCTAATAAGAAACATACATAAGGATTCACTACTAGTATTGCTTTCCGCAAAAACAAAACCCAGCAAACCATAAAGCTTATTATATCCTTTGGAGTCAGGAAATTATTCTCACTAGTCGGGTAAGTCTTGCGAGTACATTGTGTACTAAGAGTTTATTTACCCCAGTTGTAGGTGCAGTTTGAAGAGTAGCTGTTGTGTGGAGGATTCTTCTGGTGGGCACAGACGGATCCTTGTATTCTACCATTAGATGTTTATTATAATTCTGGTGTTTAAATTCCGCACTCTGGACTTTGTATTATAATAATGTATTTCTAAGAACTCTTGTTGTATGAAATGGACTAAGTATTGTAAACTTGTTCTCATTATTGGATCCTAGAGAAAAAACATGGATTATTCAAGTTCTCCCTTGTGGTGTGCTCGACGGAAACCGTCCGATGTAGCCAGCTCTCGGGGCGCTTAGTGTCTAGTGGAAGATGAGCATCTCCGGAAGCGTGCTATTTCGGGCAGTTCTGCCACATCCGTCTCTTACTCTTTCGAGTGACTATATTATTGTCCTCCTCATGATTTTTCACGTTGGTTTCAATATCAGCATGTTCTATTGGTTCATGCAACTATGAAAATGTTATAGAATCATGACTAGAAGTGCTAGGTGTATTTTTCATAGGCAATTCGCTCTAAAATGTAGCATCTCTAGATTCCATAGTAGTACCAACATCCACATCAGGCACTCTAGAATTTATTATTAAAAATATGTAACACACGTTGTGAATAGCATAACCGAGAAAGACACAATCAATAGTTTTTGTTTCAAAGCTTTCGCTTCTTGTTAATTGGCACATTCACCTTTGCAAAACAACCCCATGTTCGCAGATAAGAAAGATTTAATCTCTTCTTCTCCCATTCCTCGAATAGTGTAATTTCTTTATTCTTTGTGGGCACTCTTCAGGATATGACATGCTGTCAATATTGTCTCACCCCACTATTCCTTAGATAGTCCCATAGTCTCTAACGTAGCGTTAACCAACTCAGTTAGAGTGTGGTTCTTTCTCTCGACAATCCCATTGGACTGTGGTGAGTATGGCGGTGTCCTCTCATGAATAATACCATGCTCTGCGCAAAACTCAAAAAACTCATTTGAGAAATATTCTCCCCCGTGATTAGACCGCAACCGTTTAATTTTCTCCTCGAGTTGGTTTTCTACCTCAGCTTTATAGATCTTAAAATAATTCAATGCTTTGTGGGCACTCGAGTTGATTTTAATAGATATACGTAGCAAAATCTAGTGCGATCATCTATAAATGCCATGAAATATCTTTTATCACCTTTGGTCAACTTATCATTTATTTCATACAAATCAGAATGGATTAGTTCTAAAGGTGCCAAGTCCCTCGCCTCAGCAGCCTTGTGCGGCTTGCGAGGTTGCTTTGATTGCACGCATACATGGCATTTAGAACCTTTGATCAAATCAAATTTCGGGATTAAATTCAAACCAGCTAAGCGAGTCATGCAACCAAAATTTATATGACAAAGACATGAATGCCAAACATTAAATTCAACATCACAACTCACATTGTTCACGGACTTAACACATACATTAGTTAAGGACAAGCGGAACAAGCCTCCGCTTTCATAGCCTTTACCCACAAAGGTTCCATACTTAGAAAGTATGCACTTATTAGATTCAAACACAAGTTTATAACCATCCCGACATAACATAAAACCACTAATTAAATTCTCCCTTATTAAGGGGACATGTTGCATGTTCTTCAGTTGTACGGTCTTCCCCAAAGTAAGCTTCAGATTAACCTTACCAACACCATGAGCAACCGCATGCGCTCCATTCCCCATCAACAAGGAGGAACTTCTCCTGACCTGATAAGAAGAAAACAAATAAATATTAACACACACATGGATATTAGCTTCTGTGTTAACCCACCAATTAGGTGAATGACAAACTGAAAGAACTATAGGTAATAAATTACCATACCCCGATGTTCCTCCATCAGCCTCGACTATGTTTGCATATTTCTTTTTGGGCTTCCACTTGCTGTCCTCGCAGTCCCTAGCATCTGGCTTACCACAAGTGAAGCAATTTCCTTTTTTTCTTGTTGTTCTTCTTCTTCTAAAAATGTGTAGTGGTCTTTTGTTTGAGCTCTTACTTGAATTTCATCTTATGAGAATTTTGAGAATTTTTCTGCACAACATGGGCACTAGAACTTTCCTCAATAATTTTCTTGCCGCGGACATCCTTAGCTCTCGCCTTCTCTTCAACATCTAAAGAGGCAATGAGGTCGGCGATGCCAAACTCTTGTCTCTTATGTTCCAGAGAAGTAGCAAAGTCTATCCAAGCCTGTGGCAGCTTAGCAATAATGCAGCCTGCCACAAACTTATCCGGCAGCACCGTACCAAAATTCTCGAGTTCTTTTGCCAGTGTTTATATCTCATGAGCTTGTTCAACCACAGAACGGTCATCAACCATCCTATAGTCATGAAACCGCTCCATGACATATAACTCACTACTAGCATCAGACACTCCATATTTGGCCTCAAGTGCATCCCACATCTCTTTACCAGTTTGTAGAGTCACATATGCATCTACTGTGGAGTCTCCTAACACGTTGATTATTGCCCCCTTGAACGTAGTATCAGTGTCTTGGAACGCACGCTCCTCCTCAGGAGTATGCGGTCCAACTGATCTAGGTTTGGCAACAAGTAGCAGTGCATAGCAGTCAACCATAACATGCATCTCTGACGCCACCTCTTGTAATGTGTGCCCTAAAAAACATTTGGTTTCAGCATACTCGCAAAGCCGACTACCGAAAATGCCTATCAGGTTTATGGATCGTTAGAAATTTAGGTAAATTCAGTACCAATTTAATCCAAAAAATTATAAATAACATGTTTGTGATGTCAGACATGTGCACGTGTGATCTAAGTGCAACAAATATGTACATGATACTAATCACCATGATTTTAATCATATATAACAAAGGATGGGTTGCAACAGCATACCCAGCGGCACCAGAGTTGACGCTAGTTGACATAGCGGTTGTTGATGTAGTCATCTCGCTCGATACCGTGCAATAACGTTGCAGTGTCGATCACCCCAAGCCGTCGAGAAGTAACAGGAAGAAGAACGAACGAACGAGCAGTCGCGTGAAGACGCTCCCCAAAAACCTGATTGTCGTTCTTCACCCGAGCAGATGAACTCGCAAACGGCGCCGATTTCGGAGGCCTGCTTTCCCTATTCCTGTGCGCGCAAGAACCGAGACGGGAATGGCAGAGAGCAGCACAACAGCACCATGATGGTGTTCTGGCTATGTGTTCTCTTCTCTCTCGCGTACAAGAGAGAGAGAGAGTGTCCCCTTTTATGCAGTGACAAAGGAAGATGAAGTTGAAGAGCTAGATGCATGAAGAGTTAGTAGCCATCATGTCATTGTCTGTTACAAGTAACTTGTGAAAACCGACAAATGAATTGTCCGTTACTGGTAACGGAAACCACTGTGACACCATGAACCACTAAATCATGATCCACCGACACATAATGGTCATTATGCACTTAACCTCTCATCAACCATCATCAAACCCTAAGTTACACTACATGAAGGACACAACAAATTATATCTAGCATTAACTTAGACCTTGGAATTTTATTTTATTTAATTGCTGAATAAAAACTGGACAAACTCAATTAAATCCAACACTTATACATTGTGTACAAATTACAGAGACCAAACGGCCTGTCGGCCTCTAAAAAACACACCTGCTTCTCGCAAGCCCTCAGTCCCCACTGTCACACAGAAAACCGGGCCCCAAGCAACGTACGCACGCTAGCTGTACAGTACATGTACAGCCCGTACGGCACGCTAGCTGCCACTGCAAGCGCAAGGTCACTGTCCCTGTCCGTCCCGCGGCACTGGCACTGGCTGCCCCAGCGCCAGTGTGGCCGTGTCCTGCCACAGCCGCGCCTCCATCTCCTTCTCCGTCAGCTTCCGCTGCGCGCGCCGCAGCGCCGACTCTAGCGCCTCGATCCGCTGCCTGTCCTGCCGGTGCTGGAGCTCGTGCAGCCTCCGCTCCAGCTCCGTCGCCGATACTCCTCCCTCGTGCCGCCGCTCGCACGACTCGTCGTCGTCGTCGTCGTCGCTCTCGTCGACGGCTACGGCGCCTCGCTGGGAATTCCCGCGGCCAGTGCCGAACCGCCCTCCCTCCAGCTCGATGAACTCGCCGTCGTCGTCGGACGACGACGACTGGACCGAACACTAAAATCAAACGCCGCAAAGATCAGAGGATTAGAACGTGCCAGCTCATTCATTCCGTTCGCGGGCGGACGACATACACGCACGCAACGCGAACAAAGATCTGTACCTGATCAGGAGTGTCTTGCTCGGTGTCGCACTTGCACTCTGGCGGTTGATGGCGCCGTGCAGCCGGCTCTGCCTCGACCTCTGCTTCCGACGACGCCCGCTCCCCGTCCTCACCGAGCCGGATCTCCAGGCATTTGGTGGTGCTCGTGTCCGAGACGCAGCTCGACGACGACGCGGTGGTGGTGGTAGTGGTCGACGACGGCCCCAGGTTGTTGCAGGCTTTCGGCGTGACAAGGACGACGTGATCATCCGCGGCGCCGCCCTTAACCCTGCTAGCCTCGTCTCGGATCTCCTTGAGGAGCATCTCCATCTGCGCGCGCACCTCGGCCATCCGGTTGAGCTCCACGCATGTCCTCGCCAGGAGGAAGAGCATGCTTAGCCCCATCCCGGTTTGCCCGGCCGCCACACTGCCGCTGCCGCTGCTTCCCGCCGCCGCTTGCTTCCATCCTGCGATATATGAATATGATGGCCGGGAGCAATCAGGGATCGATGACAAGTTGGCAACACAACTAGACGACGACGACGTGGAGGTTAAAAAGAGAGAGTGACCACGCGCGCGCGCAACTGAGGAATCCACGGACGCGTCCTCGCTCTTCTCGGCCGCGGCGGCCTCCTTCCGGCTACCCCTTCCGCCGCGCTTCCTGCCAATCCTGCCGAACCAGATCCTGGCGCAGGTGAACGTCGGGAGACGCAGCCGCGGCGGAGTCTTCGGGGAAGGCGGCGAGGCCTCCTCGCCGTCCTCGCCTTCGCCGAGGTAGTCGTAGATCGTCCTCCTGTTCCTCGCAGGCGTTGCCTCTGCTGCTTCCCCGATGTCGCCGTCGCCGGCGGAGGCCATCGCGTGTGCGCGCGCAGGAGCTCGGAGCACCGAGCACGAGACGCGCGCGTCGAAGTGGGCGTGTGGAGTGGATCGGCCGGAGTGGACAGAAGAGGGCCGGGGCGGCAACGGAGCTGGATGGCGCTAGTACGGTGGGGGCACGCGACACGTCGTCGTGTTCCCGTTGCCGGACCGTGTGGCAGCTGCCCCAGACAAGAACATTCCATTTCCTATAGACGAAGGTGGGAAATCACCGGATTCCTCACTGTGGCTTTGCCTATTTCGATGTCAAGTCTTCTGGACCCATATGCTAGATTAGTAGGCGTACTGTGCATGCATGACATTGCGATTATCCTGACGGGACATTGAGTCGTTAAAACAGGTGGATCAGCAGTGCTGTATCCAACTAGTACACTTGGGACGACAGGGAAGAAGAAAAAGGGCCATCATCAAGTCCAACATGGGGCCGTCTCAGTCTGTGAGTCTGATGCATGTATAGTCGTCATATGGTCCGCCAGCAACTGCTGATCGGCGACGCAGTGCTGGAGATTACGCGGGTGAAAGCAACCCGCCGCGCGGCTGGGGAGGCATGGCCGTGAATGCTGCAAGTGTCAAGCAAGCGCCCTATCGGCCATGGCCCCGTCCGTCCCCGCAGCCCCACCAGGCCGCCAGCCGCCAGGGACCCGCGACAAGTCTAACCCCGGCCAGAAGCAAGCAAGCGGCCAAGAACGCTGATTGATTTATATAATAAATCCGGCCTGCTTCTCGTCGGCTGACCGGCCGGCCGCCCATGCAGGCGGAAGTGCGGAACGCGTCGGCATCGGCGGTGAGCTAGCTGCCAGCGTGGCAACGTGCGCCGGGCGGCAGGTGGCCTTTTTACTCGTAAAATACACCGCTACACAAAATCTTTCGTGCAACGTCTACAAAACGGCCTCAGAGGCGGGCGGCCCGATTGCCAGCCTCAGTTATTCGAGAAAGGGCAGTCGGGCTAGTAACCACCTCGGTTAACCCTGGCTCACACTAGCCCACTACCATCTCCAATATATAAACAAAAATAGAAAACCCTAAACACTCCCCTCTCGCGCTCTAGGCACCGCGCCTCACCCTTCTCCGCTCTGCGCTTGCGCGACCTCCCTCTCCGCTCCGCTCGGCCTCGCACCGCGCCTCTCCTCCCTCCTCCCGACCTCCCTCTCCCACTTCCTCCTCCATCTCTCCAGACAACGGTGGCGGCGCCGCCGCCCTCCCCCACCCTCTCCCTCCCATCTCCCTCAGATCCGACGAGCAGCCAGCGACGATGGCACCCTCTCCCTCAGATCCGGCGAGCCAGCGACGGTGGCGCCCTCCCCCACCCTCTCCCTTAGATCCAGCGACCCAGGCGGCGACGCCTACTGCTGGAGCGACCGGTGCTCGTGGCCACTCTCCCTCGCGGCCGGGAGAGACGGTCGCGCCCTCCACCACCCTTTCCTAGATCCCCCAGGATCCGGTCTTCTCCACGCGCGGCGACGGCTTCGCGAGTGGCGGTGCGACCCGGAGCGGTGACGGCTTCATGTGGATCCGACAGGGGCCGGAGGGGCCTCTCTGCGGCGCGCCATGGCCTCGCTCCTTGACGGCGGATCCGGTCTAGGAGCGCGGCGCGGGGACGGGGCCTCCTCCCCCGGCCAGATCCGGCGGCGGCTTGGTGTGGAGACACTGGATTCACGCGGGGATATGACGGCAGTGCTGGGGCCGCACGGAGCAGGTGAGCTCGCCGGTGGGCTTTGAAACGGGCTCGCCGGTGGGGTTTGGTCTTTTGTTTGTTTTTTAATTCATTGACCGTGGCGGGCATTTGCAAGGCGTCCGCCTTAGTTAATTGATTAACTGAGGCGGTTTTTGCAACCTCCTCGACTAAGGTCATGATTAATCATGATCTTTTGGCCGAGACGGTAGCAAAAACCGTCTTGGTTAAGCATTTTTGCTGTAGTAGTGCTAGCTGTCATTTGGCGTCATGAGACATGAGATAGCCGCCAGCGATGGAGGACTTCGCGATCGAGTGCATGGTTAGTGACTTGACGAGGGACTGATCGATCGACCGAGCACATCCCGAGATCAATGATCGATCTCGTCTGCTGCTGTGGACGGATTCGGACCGGGCCGGTCGCAGTGGGCTGGCGCGGAGGCCGGTAGTTAGGGAACCCTCCAAACGGTGCACTGGTCTCTCGGTCCCATCGGGTCTCCTCGTCCCGTCGAGCTCACTTGCCAGTGCACACTGCACAGCATAAACCTGGGGATCTCGCGCGAGGCAAGGGCACACGACGTGGCACCAACTCATCCATCAGCCTTTATTACGGACACTCAATTAAATTCTCTGCCTTTCGGTAAATATTTCTCTTATTAACTGTAACATTTGGATTGTCGGCATCGCAGTTGTCATGCCGGAGTGGTTACCGAGCATGACTCCAAATCATGTGGGTATGGATGGCCAACGGGCCGGCCCGGTCTGGCACAGCACGGGCCCGTGCATGGCACGGCCCGATAGGGTACGGCACGGAAGGGCCCATTGGGCCACCGAGCCGTGCCGCACCAGTCCATCGTGCCTGGCCGACGGCCCAGGCATGGCCTGTCGGGCCAATTTCCGTGTCGAGCCAGCCCGATGAGCCTGACCTTTTTAGCAAGTCGGGCCAGCCCAAGGCCCACCAAAGGCGACAGAGAGGGGGGGGGGAGGCGAGGAGTGGAGGTGGCGGCGGCCGTCGGCGAGCTCCCCCCGGGTCGCTTGATGCCGGATCCGATGAAGTAGCTGGTGGAGGAGGCGAGTCCGGTGAAGTAGCTGGCGGATCCGCGGCGGTCTGGCCCGATCGAGGGCGTAGAAGGCCGGATCTGGCGTCGGGGCGGAGCTCAGGGCCAGCACGAGCAGCCAGAGAGAGGGGGAAGGGGAGGAAGCACGAGCAACGGGAGATGGCAGTGGCCACCGGCGAGCTTGCCCTTGGCCCTTGACACCGGATCTGGCGTCGGGGCGGAGCTCAGGCCCAGCACGAGCAGTGGGAGATGGCAGTGGCCGCCAGCGAGCTTGTCGTGCTGCGCGAGGGCATCCCATGTCTGCGCTCGCCTCACGGCCTCTCCCGATGCAAGGGAAGGGGAAGGAGCCGGGAGCGTCCGCGGCGCAGAGAGGAGAGGAGCGAGTGCGTAGTGGCCGCGTGGGGAGGGGGCTGCGCGGGCGGAGGGAAGGGAGCACGCTCGCCTTGTGGCCTCGCGCCCTCGCCCGATTCGAGGGAAGGGGAGGGAGCCGAGAGCGTCCGCGGCGGAGAGGAAGAGGAGCGAGTGCCCGAGTGCACAGAGGGGAGAGGAGCGAGTGCGGCATGGGAGGGAGCCGGGAGCATTCATTGACCGCGGCGGCGTGTGCTGTTATATGAGGGGGAAGGATGGTGGGCCGCGCTGGGCCGTGGGGAGGGGGAGGAGTGAGGAGGGTGAGGGGGGAGGGCGGGCCGCTGCCGGGCCGACCGTCGTAGGGCGGGCCGTGCCGTGCCCGCCCACGGGGCTGAGCAGCGGCCCAGGCATGGCCTGCTCCCTCGGGCCGTGCCAGCCCGGGCCCGCTGACCATCGGGCCGTGCCGTGCTCGTGTCGGGCTAAAAAATGAGCTTCGTGCCGTGCTATCGTGCCTCAGGCTGCATAGACATTTATACATGTGGGCTTTGCCCGCACAGGTTCCAATCCTGCCTACCACGATTTTTGTGCTCTTTTTCTTTACTTTTACTTTTTGGGCCAAGCCCACATTGCCCAGGCAACTTTGGTCGTTGCCATCGAGAGACTGCTGGCCCGTAAGCTTCTTACCCGATACACGGTCTTACTTGGGTTGATTCATTGCCATTGAGCGACAGCTGGGCCGTAAGCCTATTGCTCGACACAGGATCTTACTTGGGCTGGTACTGATAGCCTCGGGTTGTAGCGGTCCACAATCAATTGTCATCACTGCTGATGAGCTGATGTTACATTGGACTTTTTTTTTTGTGACGGAGGGAATTGACTGGGACGGAATTGACAAGGTCCGAGAAGATTTTACTCCTTGTTCCGACCCAAAATCTCAAAAAGTTCTATAGTAGTCATCATATCGAATGTTTGTGGCTCGTGTATAGAGCATTAAATATAGACGAAAAAAAACTAATTGCATAGTTTGATAGGAAATTGCGAGACGAACGTTTTGAGCCTAATTAGTCCACGTTTGAACACTAATTGCCAAATAAAAACGAAAGTGCTACAGTAGTCCCAAATTCCAACTTCCTGAAACTAAACGCGCGCTTATATAAATCGGCACTCATAGCACTCTGAATTCTGAACGGACGTCCTCGGTCCATTTTCACGCGTCGACGCATGGACTCATGCCGGCCGGACGTCCGCGCGTGCGTCTCGACGCGGGGCCGCGCCACCAAACGTCGCCCGCACCCGCGCGGGGACCTTTTAGGCTTCCTCTCACTTCACGCGCGCATCTTATATGCAAGAACCGATGTATTTTTGAAAAAAACAGATGCAACATAAAAAAACAGATAAAATACTTAAAACATGCGTCTTAAATATTTACAAAAAAATATTTAGAAACACTTGAAACCATTGTAGACATACGCAACATCCAGATAAAACACTTTCAACGTACGTGTAAAAATACATGAAACATTCAAATTAACACGCTTGCAACATACATCTGAAAAAACAGATAAAATATTGGAGACAAACTCTTGCAACATACGTGTCCAAAGCAACATATGCAACATCTCTAAAAAACGATTGCAACATACCCCAATAACATCTGAAACATTTGAAGTATGAGCTCGCAACATGCGTTTTTCATCCTTCTTCTGTGTGACGCAGAGCAGAGCGAGGAACGGACGAATCCAGCTAGCTGCGCTTGCGCTTAGCCTGAGCCCGGCCAGCGACGGCCCCCTCTTCTAGAGTGCTCCCGACGATTGTCGTGAGCAGGAGGTAGACGCTGGGTCACGGTGCGTTAGAGGCGGAGGTCTTCCTAGCCGCCGACCAGGCGTCCAGACCCCGTGGTGTAGGCGGCAGCGGCATTCGAGAAGCTGCGATCTCCTTCTCCATGGACGAGCAGTGGTCGGGCAGCAGCGCTGGTCGATTGGCAGGTTTGCTACCAATGGCGAGCACCTGCAGCGGCGGAGAAAGCGAGCGAAGGGCGGGTGATGTGGTGGACGCGCCCGCAGCGGTCGGTGCTGTGTGGGGAAAGTGTCGCTCTTTCTCTCTCTCTCTCTCCTTTTAGAAACCGTGTATATGTCGTGGGGGGAGGAGGACTGTGGGCTAGTCCACAGGCCCATCTACAAGCGTCCGTTCAGATGGATGCGGGATGGACGCCCGCGCCAGAGCATTAGCGTATATAATTTGAAATCTTTTGAAGAATTCGGTCCTTTTCTTTGGCACTGTTTTTTATAGCCTAAAATATTTCTATCATTCCTTTGTCTCTCCAATCACTGACCCAGAGGCCGGGCCTATGTCCCATCCTCTTCTGTTTTCTTATTCATCCACTGATGCTGAATCCATGGGCCGCCACGCTTCGGCGGACGAACGCCATTAGTGGACCGCAAGCTAGATCCAGTTGTCCTTGGGGCGAGGGTGGCTAGCTTGGGGTGACAAGCACATGGACATGGATGTAGGGCCGCTGCTTGAAGCGCTAGTGTGAGATGGAGGCAGACAGCGCCGGTTGCGGGAGTAGAGGACGCCAAGGAAGGCGAGGGGAAGTGCATGCTAGAGGGGAGAAGATGGTGCCTCAAGCACCAATGTGGAGTAGGATGCCATGAGCATCGGAGCCTACCCGCCAGCTCCATGGGCGCCTGCTCGCCATGGGAGCTCGAGCTAGAACAAGAGAGATGAAGATGAGTGGATGTTGGTGAGGCATGGCCCCACTTTGTAAGTGTGGAAGAGAGGGGGGATAGCAAGGGTATTTCAGGCCATACAAAAAATTGTATTACCACATACGCCAGCATGTGGGCTTGGCGTCACTGGAGACATATAAAACAACATGGTTCAAACAATGAGCCTGTTCACTAGTTGGTTTCTAGGCTAATAAGCCTGGCTGGTGCTGGTTTCTTATGAGAGGAAAACATTGTTGGTTAGCTGATAAGCCTTGGCTAAAATCAACAAGCGAACATGCTAAATAAATGAATTGTAATAACAAGTTTAGAAGACACAGGAATTATTGCATGGATCCAAATAACCCTAAAACAAAGGGTCATATGAGTAGAGGATGGTTGCGCAAGAGATGACAGGTTACTAAGGATTAGACGGGCATGGGAGACCGCATCGTACAACAGATGGGTGTGGGAGATGTTGAAAGTTTCTCATAAGAAAGAAAAACTCTAGCATTGCATGGTAGCTGTCAGGTTCATAAACCTGGGGTCCCTAATGGACCTGCTTCCCAGCAAAAGCTCGGCCTAGCAGACAATGTTACGAACAATGCGCAACTCCTGGGCCGGCCCAAATACCTAACGATAGGCCAAAAGGGCGATCTAGTCTCCGACCGAAAGGCCTAGCCAAGGAGGAACGACGCTCGCTTCTAACTCCGACCCGCATCTCCGACCAAAAGGCCTGGCCAAGGAGGGACGACGCTCACCTCTGACTTTGGCCCGTCTCTCCGACCGAAAGGCCTGGCCAAGGAGGGACGACGCTCGCTTCTGACTCTAACTCGCTTCTCTGACCGGGAGTACACCGAACCTCTGCTTACAGCTCTTCTTCGATCATCGCGGTCGGAGCTGACTAGGAAACAACTAAACAGGGATGCCCGCTCGGTAAGGACCTAAAGAGTCAGGCAGAGCAAGTAAGGCAGGGCACTGAAATCAAACCATAATACCGAGGACCGTACCCTACACACCTATAGGATAGTACTATCAGGTCATGTTAGAAGGGTGCTCCGCAACCTTCCAGACGTGTCAGAACACAAACAGTGTTTTGGGCACCAACATTTGCCCTATAGTATGGTAGGCGCCTACATTTGCCATACTAGAAGAGCATGATGGAGCCTACCACATGCATCTGGGCGTCAACAGTATTGTGGGTGCCGACAAACCACTTTGTACCTGACAGCGTGGGCAATAAGACTAGGTAACACACATACTCTCTCTCTCTCACACACTCTCTCTTTTGTAAAGCCATCCCCTTCATCTATAAAAGGGGATGCGCTCTCTCCAAGAAAAGGGGGATTGAGATAGACAATTTAGACAACTGATTCTGATTCTCTCTGCTTAGCTCTAGAACTCTAAAGCCAGACAGAGTATACATTCGAACACTTAGTGCACGTCGAAGCTCCATCACTCTTGGCCCTTTGGTCAAGAGTCCGATCGAACCTCTAATACCCCCCATCTTACTCCCTCTCATTTGTAACCCCACAGCAAACTTCGAGCACCTAGGCTCAGGAATAAAGTCACCGACTGACTCAAACTAGACGTAGGGCGCGTTGCCTAAACTAGTATAAACCATGTGTCATTGAGTGCTAGGTCACATCCGATCACAATGTATGGCAAAACTACAAATATTTATGTGTTGGTCACTTTTCGCACTGAGAGTTGGCGCCGTTCGTAGAGAGGACGTCGTACGTTCACTCTTTTTGGTCATCGGATGGCCCACCATTCTGCCATCCTCGGCATGGCAGGCTCAAGCGATACGACTCGCTTTGACTCGCTGGAGTTTCCCACACTCCCACCTATTGGGATGTGGGTTCCTCCTGTCTTTGAACCGTCCTAGGCCTTCCTCTACGGATGCCTAGACTTCGTCACCGACCGGCTCGACATGCTTTGCCTTCACGAGGAGGCACTTGTCCCAATGCCCGTAGGAGGAAGAGCGTCCCTCGTCGAATCCGAGACACTCGGTGACCTCAACGATGAGGCGTCTGCGCTTCGCTCCGAGCCTACGCTGGTCTTAAACCCCACTGTGAGTAACGTACATACTATTCTTTACTCGCTTTTCTATATTTTCCGCTGACTCCCTAAAGGGACCCCATTGTCCCTACCGCGACCACCATGTGACCGGTTCCCCTATGGCCTCGTGTCTCCTGCGGGCGCGTACGCACGGGGGCTCTGAAAAATGCTGCCGCCGCCCCCTGTCACATCCAAATTCATGGGGATGGCAGGCTATGCTCCCGCCTCTTTTCATAACCTCATGGATGACGATGTTGAGAGCGACAACTCTAGCATCAGTGACATCATGGCACCTAGCCACCCTCTGTCCCGGGAATGCGCTCTAACGGACGCTTTGGGATAGCTGCTGGTGGTAGCGGAGTCTCTATAGACACACATTGAAACATCCTCAATTTTCCTTGAAGGGAAAATCCATAGAATGAATTTTAATATGATAAAACCAAGAACTGATTCCATCATGTTATCATATTTCAGTCGATGTCATAGTCATACATCATAAGATTACAAGAATACAAGATATTACATCACTGGGGAGCACACCTATTATAGAGTTAATCTAGCGGAAGACTATCGAGTGAAGGCTCCTCCTTCATGGGCATCATCAGAGTTGGCGTAGTGCAGCGTAGATTCCATCTCCGAACCAAACTTGAGCATAGGCACGAGACCTCCTAATCCTTCTAAAGTCAGCATCTCTGAGAAGCAGGAAATCTACACACCACCAGATGTGTGCAAGCCATGGTCAGCACCGATGAGCTTTAGTGGAAAAGATAAACAAGGGATCTGGCGATCCTAATATTTGGCTGTGGTTTGCATTCTTAGCACATGAGAAGTAAATAACTTTAGTAATATAATAATAACATCCAATTTTTAACACATTCACCACCACACCATCCATATCCTTCCACCAACCATCCATCCCAAACCATCTCCACACCACCACACCACATCTCATCTCGCACACTCAGGTCGACAGGCCAACTCCCTCTCGGCCTTGTCTCAACGGCCCATAGCCCCCAAGGCTCACGACCAGAAAATACCCCAACCTTGGAGGGAGGAAAGAAGGACTCATCTCCTATCTAGTTTAAGCGAAACCCAGGAAAGGTCCATAGCCGACGAGTCGGCATATGTATCGATCAATCAACCAAACACTCTGCAGAGGTTTTACATACCCACAAGATTAGCCATCCTTGGAGTCTAGAATCTCCTAGGCAGAATTCCAGTCGCTTCCTAGCCTAGAACGATGCCACCCTACCTCTCAGCCCTGGAACACCCCAAGTCTAGTCTAGGATGGCTGATACTGTGAGTTGTAGACAGAGCCGGGGCCCACCGGATGTCAAGAGCTAGGTCCACAAGGCCTCCTGAAGTCTTAGAAGGGTGTGGGGGAAACCGCACGCCCTGTACCTCCTTGCACACGTTCGCCTAGTAGTAGTGGCATCGCTCTACCAAGTAGTCCGACCGTCCCGCACCATATAGGGTGAGTGGGATGTAAGGATTCCTGGTGAGTCTAAGTACTAGTAAGTCCTTAGGGATTGACCAAGCCAGAATGTCTTCATCAGGGTTTCCATTTGATGTGCCACCACAGCACCTCTACCCCGGGCTCCACCTCTTCGAGGTTCACACCCAAGGCCACCTCCAATTACCATTTACCTGCCATAGGTATCCCATATCCAAGTGCCCAGGTAGCACCACATGGCAAGACTCGCCCCAGGCTCATCGTTATTCCAGCTCGATCGACACAACCCTCACTCTCCACACACCCAAGACACACACAGCACGCTCACACACCACCAAGTCTGGCACCCATAGCCAAACCCTTCCCAGGGGGTTCACCACCAGCATCACATCCCCGATATAATGCGAAGTGGAGTTAATAATAAGTATAGTGGTGTAATATGTAAGCAAGTAGGCAAGTAAGCATACATAAGCGAGCGAATGCGCAAAGCAGGGTGACGTGGTAGAGTGGGTTGCATTAGGGTAATAATGGCTCAGGTAGTAGCATGCATCAAAGTACTAGCAAAGGAATAATTATAAAGCACTAGCAGTTCTAGATATTATGCAATGTCTAATAGGATTCTCTAAAAGAGGGTGCTGCCATGACACCTTCGATGTAGAGGTAGTAGTGGTACAATTCTCCATTTGTTGGTGTTCCATTAGCGGGGTCACCTCCTCCTGTGTCAACTCCATTCCGTAGTCCTTGTTGTCGTCCACGTTCTCTTGGTTCGATCGCCAGCTACTTCGCTAAGCGTCACACAAGGCAAGAGAACACTCGACACCAGAAAAGATGACAAGGCATAGGAAGATCCAATAACACCAACGAGACAATAAAAGATACACGGCTTGGCCCTCTCGGCGGTTGTCCGATTCCCTCGGGCCAAAGAAACACGAGTGGTGGTATGCTGAGCACAAGCTTAAGTCATGGCCAAGCCAGTATGGCTTTACGATAAACGGTTTAAGCCAGAGCTTATCCAGAGCAAACACCATGGCTCATGATCTTTTGATCCGGTGTCATTGAATTGATGGGGATTGGAAGTTGGGCCCCAAGAAAGAAGAACGACGGGGTTCGGCTCTTATAGTCTTATCCCGTAAGTCACAATTGGACACGAGTAGCTTACAAGAGCGATTAACACTATTGTGACTTGGCTCCAACGTACTTTGGTTTGCCCCTTATGGTAGAAAGCGGTAGTGCACAGAGATTTGGACATCAATGGTTCGCCTCGATCCACACGACACAACAACGTCAGGAGCCAAGAAGAGGGTCGCTCAACACGGCAAAAGATGTAGGGGTTAGCTAGGCACATCCATGTCATGTTCTCAGACACATCTTCGGGAGAGATGGTTTTAGACGGTCGATCAGGTCGACACGTATGGGTCCGAGGTATGACATAGACTATAGCTTCGCTAACTAAAAAGAGATAGTCCGGTCATTGATCCAATTGCCATGGACGAGGTGGGATCGAACAGAGCGGGCTAATAGGGCAATAACAACAAAGAACGGAGGTCTGCTCCTTCCAACACACATGCCACGATAGAAGACAGGGCATCAGAAGGAGTGACTCACTAAAGAATACAAGTGCGCAAACCACCCATAGGGTACCCGACCTGGGTGCACTAGCACTAAGTCGTCTCTTAGATTCGCAGCAGTGCGGTTATCACCGCGAGAATCAAAGAAACGTGATGGTCGAACGAGGTACAAGCATACAAGGGCTTGTGCAAGAAGAAGCAAACAAAAGTGAAAGAGAGGCATAGCTCCATGGTCATGGCGAGGCGAACTCACGGCCACCAGCTACACCAACGAGTTGGCATCCATCGTTCCATGATCATTATCTCCCAGGTCATCTCCCATAGGACTTGGTCATGGAGGGCTCAAGGCGTGCGGATGATATCCACATCGATGTTAGAATCGACATCGAATCCATTATGACCCTGTTCTAGGGCCGAAGATAGGAGCTAACACTCATGGTACTTTGAAGTCAACTAAAAAGTGAGGGGTCGAGTTACACTCGGCATCACGGTCATGGCGAGATGGATCCTGTGATCGTAGCATCCGAACGAGGTACGATCCCTCTGCCGACTCAAAGGCTCGGCACACAGGCAACAACACCACAATAACAACCAAACACAACCAAAAGACGCAACAACTCAACACGACTGTGGAGTAGCACATTCTATAGCGATGGGGATGGGTAGACCTGCACAAGGGCACGGTGCAGACAGATATAGATAGATCAAGATCACGTATTGTAAGTGTATGAACGAGTATAAGAATGAGCAGGAAGGGGCTTTCGTCGGTGGGGAATGGCGTTCAACTAGAATTCGACTTCGCGGAAAAGATGTGGAGGGCCATAGGCTGTTGTAACTTGTCCCGAAGGGTGGTGGCTTCTTCTGGCCAGCTGAGGCTAGCTACGACCTACTGTGGCTGGCTACAAGTGGCTATGGTTGGCCAAAGGCTGGCTTTGGCTGGTCGGGCATGGCAGCGACTGGCTAAGATGTGCCTACTGTTGTCAAACACAGCAAGGGTTAGTGAAGAAAGCGTCCGGCAAGACGGTGGGGACTTCCTGCTGGTCTAAAGGAGAGGCAGGTCTCGGTCTCGTATTATGCAGCGTAAATCAGGCAGGTGAGAATATGTCCATGGCGTAGAGCTTGATTTTAGAAAAATGTGGGAACTAGTTTCACATTTTTCTAGGGTCGTATGAATTTGTTATGACTTTCCGAAGATTAAATCCATTTCTAAAAATAATAAAGGCTGATTATTTTAGGGCTGACATGTGTCACACTATGACTGGTTCACGCGGCATGAAGGGACTTAGAGTGGTGTACTAGATGGTGAAGTGGTTGGGGAGGTCGCCGTGGTGGTCGGAGAGATCGCCGAGGTGGTCGAAGTGGTTGGAGTGGTCGGAGTGGTCACTGAGGTGGTCGGAGTGGTCGGAGTGGTCGCTGAGGTGGTCGGAGTGGTCGCGGGGGTGGTCGGAGTGGTCAGAGCTGCTCGGCGGAGCTGCTCGGGACATGGTCATGGTTGGCGTGGTCATAGTCGGCGAGGGGAAAATCCCCTTTCCCTTCCTCGATGGGGCTCCCGCTAACAGTGAGGTCACCAGCGAGCACCCATGGCGGTGCTAGCATCCGATTAGGGTAGGCAATAGCTTTCCCCAAGCCTTGGCAATTGCGACGGTGGGGTCGAGGCGATGGCTAGGGCTTCCTAGGGCTCTAGCCATGGTGAACGGCGGTGTGGGTTCATCGATGTGCCTGGATAGGGCTACAGTGATAGCGAGAGCCTAGTTGGAAGAGTGTGTGAGCTCCACGGTGCTTCTACGGCCATGGTGGGCATGTTGGAGGAGCTCCTGGTACTCCCAGTGGCTTCGGCCATGGTGGTGGGGGCAAAACAGAGGCGGTGGTGCTCCGACGAGGTGCGGTGCGGCAACGCAGGGCTCTGGTGGGCTTCTTCCTCGGCTAAGGTGAGCGCAGTGTGTCTCTCGTCATGGCGGAACCGGTCGGGCATCAACGTTGACTTTACCACAACGTAGAAGACACAGTGGTCTCGCCATGGTTGTGCTCTTGGCCATGGTGAGCGTGTCCGTGCCTGTGCGCTCCTGCTCTAATGTACAACGTCATGGCTGAGGTCCTCCTTTTTGGCTAATGGTAGTACGCATGCGCGTGTCCTGGGTCTTGGCAAGCATGGCCATGGCAGTCTCCCTAGCTAACTAGTTGGGCTAGGTCGGAGCTCGAAGCTTCAGCAAGGTTTCGATCATGGCGGTGCATGTTCCATTTGGCTAGGGAGGTGGTCTCAGCAAATTGGCTCACCGTAGGGTTCATGGCGGTAGGATGGTGGTGCGGTGGCGAGGCGAGGCCGTAATGAGGCAATGCAGTGCCGTGCCGAGCAGCTACATCGCTGTAGCTGATTGGGGCAGCGCTCTTGGCTCCGATGAGGTCCTCCCCACCACGGCTTCCTCCTCCTTCTTGCTTCTCCCTCCTCCCTCTCTCTTAGCTTGACGCTGTGCCTCCAGCGGCGGCAGCGAACGGGCTGAGGGTTAGGGCTCACGATCGTTGGCTTTTATAGCCAAGCTCCAAGGGCTCCAATGGTGGACGACGATCGGACGATGGTGATACGTGCAGCGCATCTGACGGCTCTCGTGCGGTAGCATAAGCATGGCGCAAAGGGGAACAAGGTCATGCAATTTGCGTGACCCTGGGACCATGCCTGCCACGCTAGTTGGTCTCCGGACGCATGGGGAGAATGCGTGGGTGAGGGGAAGAAGACGCCACTATACTGGGCGGCTGACAGAGGGGGCCCGTTTGTCAGCTTGTCCTGATTCGGCGACATGCAGTGCATGATAGCTGACAAGTGGGGTCGGCTTGTCAGCGGCTGTGCGCGTGCGGGCGGCGATGCTGGGCCGGCTTCGTGGGCTACGCGCGTGAAAAGGGCAGGCGAGGCTCGGCTAAGCTAGCTGGGCTAGTTCACAAGGCCAAGCAGGCCTGGGCTACTGCTGCTCCCTCTTCTTTCCTTTCTCTTCTTCTTATTTCTATCTTACTCTATGCCATGGGTTGACAACTCGTGCATTGATTTGATAAAGGTAGTTGGTTGATTATAGAAATTAGGTCAATGGGTTCATAAGAGATTTCAGAAGGAGTCAAAAGGATTCACTACGGACTTGTGCTCTCCAACACAAAACCCTAAACCAACTAAGGAACTCCAACAAACTCCTACAAGCAACACTATATGTATGCAACAATTTATTTATAAATTGTTCTTTGTTTTACCTAGTATCTATATGCTTCACACATTTGCATGAAAAGTTTTAAAAAGTTCGTATTTTTGGCTTCTAGAAAAATCTAGGTTGTTACACATATCCCTCTGGACCCTCGTGCGGAGGCCCTTGTGCGTGCGTGGCCTTAGAGAGCCTATCCCCCCTAGGAGCATGCGGTCCACCAAAACCTCTAGGCGCTGGTGGAAACCACCGTCGTTCAATAGGCAGAGAGCTCCATGTCGTGACACCGACTTGTAGCCTCTCTCCCCACTAGGGGAGCGGGGACGCACTAGATGAATCGCTCCATCTGCTCACCACTACAGTCACCGTCCATGGAATAGGAGGCCATAGCTGCACCATGGGCTAACCCAGCACCCGCTCCACACCAACCCCCTATGTGCGAGTGGCTCAAGCGGAACCGAGATGCTCGTAGCGTCATCAACAACCGGCATCAAGCCCGGCATGATGATGACATCCATCAAAGGGTAGTGAGAGCAGGTGACACAGGCCCCGGCTGGACCATCAAGGGGAGCGATGAAACGCACCCAAAGCATGGTCACCGACCTACCACCCGGAGTCCTAGCCTGGATGGCCTGAGACCACAGGCCTTTGGCCGACGCATCTAGAGAGCGTCTTTCCCGCAGCGCTTTAGACCACCTACCAACATCGCTAAATATACTAGGGAGATGAATCTCGGTATATGGCTTGAAGACTTCTAGCTCGCCTGCCGAGCCAAAGGAGTGGATGATGACCACTTTATCATTCAATACCTCCCCATCTACATGGGGGAACATGTTCAAGCATGGCTCAAATTCCTCCCGCATGACAACATCTACGACTAGGCAGACCTCAAGAGGATCTTTGTTGGGAATTTCCAGGGGATGTATGTCCGCCTGGGAACTCCTAGGACCTCAAGAGCTGCTAGCAAGAGCCCAAGGAGTCCCTATGTGACTACATCCATAGGTTCTCGAAGCGGTGCAACTCCCTTCCTGATGTCGTCGACATGGACATCATCAGTGTGTTCCTTTCTAGGACAACCTGCGAGTCCCTAATCAATAAGCTTGGCTGTCTGAAGCCCCAAACCACGCGCAACCTGCTTGACATCGCCATGAACCATGCCTCTAGTGAGAAGGTGGTTGGAGTGGTCTTTAGTGGAGGCTGGGACAAGGCAAGGCCAAGCACAAGGACCAAGATGAGGGCCCCTCCACATAGAGGGGCAAAAAGAACAAGAAGGATCGGCGTCGATTGCCCAACTCCGTGTTGGTCATTGTGGCTGATCGAGCAGACAAGCAGCCCTAATAGGGCCAGTTTGACCACTTTGACAAGCTCATGGATAGCCCATGCACCAACCATGCTTACCCTATCAAGCACCTCTATAAGGACTGTGAGCTCCTCAAGCGCTTCCTATGATAGGCTGGTAGGCCAAAAGAAGGAAAGGGCAAGGAGGCAGTAGCCAAGAAGGAGGCACAGCAGGCAAGGATGGGGACGACTTTCCCAACCCCAAGGAATGCATCATGATCTTCGGGGGATCCAATGCCATCTACTCTAAGCGCTAGCACAAAGTGCGCTACAGAGAGGCATGTGTTGCTGAAACAGCCATCCCCTCCTTCCTCAGCTGGTTGGAATCTCCAATCACCTTTGACCAGAGAGACCATCCCTCCCACATCGCCAGACCGGGTCGCTATCTGCTCATCGTCGACCCCATTATCCACAAGAAGCGCCTCACCAAGGTGCTGATGGAAAGAGGTAGCAGCCTCAACATCCTCTACGTTGACACCCTCGACGCCCAGCGCATCCCCCGGTCAAAGCTTCACCTAGTGAGCTCTCCCTTCCATGGTGTAATCCCAGGGATGTAGGCATACCTGCTCGTGTAGATCGACCTACCCATCACGTTTGGCGACTGATCCAACTTCCGCTTGGAGGTCCTTACCTTCAAGGTGGTGGACTTCTTAGGGTCCTACCACGCCATCTTGGGGTGGCCATGCTATGCCAAGTTCATGATGATCCTCAACTACACCTACCTAAAGTTGAAGATGCCAGGACCGAACAGCATCATCACTGTGGGTAGCACCTTTTCGCATGCCTACACGTGCGACCACGAGCATTACAAGCTTGCCACCACCATCATCAACTCAATCGAGCTCCCTCGGCTCAAAGAATCATTGACCCCAGTAGTCCCGGACTACAACAAGCCAACCTCCTCAATTGCCTTCCACCCACTCAAAGAAACTAAGGCGGTGGGAATTGACCCCACCAATCTGACCAAGATGGTGCGGATTGGGACCCAGCTCTCAGGCAAATAGGAATGAGAGCTCACTGACTTTCTATGTGCCAATCGTGATGTCTTTGCATGGAAACCTTCTGACATGCCAGGCATACCACGGGAGGTCACCGAGCACGCATTACGCCTCATCCGGGCTCAAAGCCCGCCAAGCAACACCTACATTGCTTTGACGACGAGAGGCGCAAGGCCATAGGTGAGGAGGTCGCCAAACTCCTGGCAATTGGATTCATCAAGGAGGTATACCACTCCGACTGGCTTGCCGATCCTATTCTTGTCAAAAAGAAGACTAGGAAATGGAGAATGTGATTTGATTATACCGGCTTCAACAAGGCATGCCCAAAGGACCATTTTTGTTTGTCACACATAAACTAGAGAGTCGACTCCACCTCAGGATGTGAGATCCTCTCCTTTTTGGATGCCTACTCAGGCTATCACCAGATCACGATGAAAGAATCCGACCAGCTTGCAACCTCGTTCATCACCCCGTATGGTTTGTACTAATACGTAACCATGCATTTTGGTCTAAAGAACGCCAGTGCCACCTATCAATGGTGCATGCAGCATTGCTTCGCTGATCAAATCGACTCGCTCGATCAGCCTGACCAAGTCAAGTGGCCAAAACCAACAATCGCCGTCTTTGTTGATGACATAGTGGTCAAAACAGTGCAAGCTTGTGATCTGATCACAAACTTGGCCACAACGTTCGTGAACCTCCAAAGGTTCAACATCAAATTGAATCTCGAAAAATGTGTTTTTGGGGTTTTGAATGGAAAGCTACTTGGATACATCATGTCCGAACGCGGTATCGAAGCCAACCCTAAAAAATCATAGCCATCTCCAACATGGGCATCATATGCAACGTCAAGGGCGTACAAAGGCTCACCGGCTGCTTGGTCACCCTGAGCCGGTTCATCTCCCGGCTAGGCGAGCGGGAGATGCCTCTTTACAAGCTTCTCAAAAAGACAGACACTTTTGTCTGGACTGAGGAAGCACAATAGGCTTTGGAGAGCCTCAAAGCATCACTGATGTTAGCCCCAATTTTCGTCGCTCCCGAATGGGGAGAACCCCTCCCCCTCTATGTTGCGGCAAGCAACCACGTGGTGAGCGCGGCCCTAGTCATCAAAAGGGAGGAGGCAGGACACCACCTTAAGCTCCAATGACCCGTATACTTCATCGGGGAGGTACTCACCGACCCCAAGGTTCAGTACCCCCAGGTGCAAAAACTCCTATACGCCGTGCTAATGGTGACCCGAAAGCTCCTGCACTACTTCACCAACCATGAAGTCTCAGTCATCACTTCATACCCGCTCGGAGACATCATCCGCAACCGCAATGTTGTAGGATGAATCTCCAAGTGGGCACTCGATCTAATGGGCCACGACATTAGGTATATCCTCCATACCGCTATTAAGTCTCAAACTCTCGTGGACTTTGTCATCAAATGGATGGAGGTCTAGCTCCTGACCCTGGACGTCACCCATGAGTACTGGACTATGTACTTTGACGAGTCTGTGATTGTGCCCGGCTTGGGGGCTGGAGTGGTTCTGATCTCCCCGGATAGGAGTAGGCTCCACTACGCAATTCGCCTCCACTTTTTAGCCTCAAACAACACTATGGAATACGAGGCCCTTGTCAACGGACTACACATCACCATCAAGCTTGGTGCTACGCGGCTCTACTTCCATGATGACTCAGAGCTGCTCGTCTACCAGGTCATGAAGGAGTCCTCTTGCCAAAGCCCCCTCATGACAACATACTGCCAGGAGGTGCACAAGCTCAAGGACAAATTCCAGGGGATCAAGCTACACCATGTCCCCTGAAAGGACAATGATGCCGCTAATTTTCTCGCAAAATTGGCTGCTAGGCGAGTTCCATCTCCGAACGAGGTCTTCATCAATGACCTACATGAACCGTCTGCCCACATCCTAGAATGTCCAATCCAGACACACCCCGATGCCAACCCGACGCTCGAGGGCTCCGACCCTAGTGCCCCCATGACGATGTCGCCCGCCGACATCGCCGTGGTAGCACTTGATTAAGCCAACTAGCGAGCACTGCTACTCGCCTACCTCCTCAAGGAGGCTCTCCCACCTGAAAGGATTGAAGTGCAATGGATCGCTCGATGCGCTAAGACGTTCATCGCACTTGGTAATGAACTTTACAAGTGAAGTACGCCAGGAGTACTCATGAAGTGCGTCCCTACTGACCAAGGCAAGCAGCTCCTCCATGAGGTCCATGCCGGAATCTACGGACATCACGTGACCCCAAGGTCACTAGTCAGAAAAGCCTTTCACCAAGGTTTTTACTGGCCCACCACGCTACGAGATGTAGAGGAGGTCATCCGTAGGTGTGAGGGATGCCGGTTCTACGCTCGGCAAACTCATTTGCCGGCACAGGAGCTCCAAACCATCCCATCACCTAGCTATTCGTAGTCTAGGGTCTCAATATGGTAGGATCCCTCAAAAAGGGCCTAGGTGGCTTCACTCACCTACTCGTAGCTATCGACAAATTCATCAAGTGGATAGAGGCGAAGCCCATCACCAACATTCGATCGGAAGAGGCAGTCAAATTCTTCCTTGACATCATCTACTGGTTTGGCGTTCCTAACTATATCACCACTGACCACGAAACTAACTTCACCAGGAAGATATTCCTGGACTTCAGTGATGGATACAGCATCTGGATCGACTGGGCCTTGGTTGGACACCCACATACTAATGGCCAGGTCGAACGGGCCAATGGCATGGTCCTCCGAGGACTCAAGCCATGAATCTTTGACCTACTCAATAAGTACATTGGGTGATGGGTTGCAGAGGTCCCAACAATCCTCTGGATCCTAAGAACGACCTCGAACTGATCCACAGGGTTCACACCCTTCTCCCTAGCCTACGGAGCTAAAGCAGTGCTACCCTCTGACCTCGACCATGGTGCCCCAAGAGTGAAGGCCTTTGACTACGACTGAGCTATGGAGGCTCAACAAGACATGGTCGACCTACTCGAGGAGGCTTGTGAGATGGCCGTCATCCACTCCATTCGCTACCAGCAAACTCTCTGTAGGTACCATGAAAGGAAAATCAGAGGGAGGATCCTCGAGGTCGGGGACCTCGTGCTTCAATGGACCCAATCAACCAAGGAGAAACACAAACTCTCTCCGCCATGGGAAGGACCCTATATGGTGACCAAGGTGATCCGACCAAGCGCCTACCAACTAAAGGACGACAATGGCAACACTCTCAACAACACTTGGAACATCAAACAACTACATCATTTCTTCCCCTAAAAATTTGGACTTACCGCTTTCTTTTATTCAACGTTTGCTCCTACAAGCACCCTAGCCTGAACACTCTCAGCTTGGGTCACTCGGGGGCTCCATGAGGGTGCAATACCACCTCTCTTTTTTACTATCATATAGTAAATACTTTTTACCCAAACAAAAGGGTGGTATGTTCCTTTAATTACCCTACGTAACTTATGCTTTAAACATTCCGCCGATCACACCCCACCACGACATACGGTTATAAGCAGCTGAGCCTCACGGGCCATGCCCAGGTTCTTAAGGTTGTAGCCTATGGTTCAAATAGGCAGGTGTAAAAAAGAAAGAATAAGAAACAAAGCTATGCTAGGGTAAAAATAAGGAACGGATGGGACAAGCTTCCCCTTATGAAATGATTCCATCACAAAATGAATTTGTTGTATTCATGAATACACAAAAATGTTTACATAGGGGGCTCCCCCATGAACTTATCCCTTACACATATTGATTGTTCTTACTTTACATTCTATTGGGGTCGCCCCGTGACATCGGCTGCTGGCTCGGTCGACGAGGATAAAAGCTGCTTGGTCTCTGACGGGACGACGTTCGGCTCGGTCGGAGGCGGAACGACGTTCGCTTCTGACCTAGCCTCCACTCCATCTGTAGGCTGGGGGACGTCTTCTTAACGCATGCCTTTGGCCATGCTTGCGCAGTGAGCATCCATCACCCACTACACAGAGACTTGCTCGGCCACCAACTGTGTGTGTGGCAGCAAGCTTTCCCCGAGCGCATGGATGGCATCCATGCTCCAGTCGTCAGCGTACCCACTACAGATGGCGGCAAAGTCTAGGTCCGGGTGGTGTGTCACCACCGAAGTCAGCACCCTCGACGTCCTAAAGAACATCCCATCATAGATGAGCGCCCAAACTTCATCCGGGACCTCCGCTAGTCGAATGGTGGGCGTGCTTGTGCTCGGCGCTGACCCGAACACCTCTAAGACGATGGCCTAGGTGACATTATGGATCAGGCCAAGCTCCCCCTTGAGAGCACATTGCTCTTCAAGGGACTTGGCTAGAGCCTTCGCGCTCTGACCAATCATCTCCTTGGCCGTCTCTAGGTCCTGCTGCAGAGAACCGATTCTTCCGCCTAGTTCTAGAAAAAGCATGACAAGTTCAGAAGCAAGGGTAGGTAAAAACCAAGACATCAACCAAAAGCAGAACATGTACTTACCAAGGTGGGTGTTCTCAAGGATGAAGAGTCCTTCCTCCTGCTTAGTCACCTACTCGCCCAGTCGGACGTTCGACTCCTCTAGCCCAAGCGCTCGCCCCCAGAGCGCGAGCACTTCCTGGTCAACCTCCGACCGAGCCTTCCACTCTATCTCTAGAGCCTCCAAAGACTCCTGGAGCACCGCCTCAGTCTCTGCCAGTCAAACCTTCACCGCATCGAGTCCCCGCTCAGTGGCGGTCTCTTGTTCTGCCACAAGTAGTTCTACCACCCGCGCTGCCGTCGCCTCGGCCGCTCAGTCTCAAGACTCACAGCGGGCGGACTATAGCTGGTGCTCGAGCTTAGCAACCCACCATGACACCACAACCTCCCACTCCATCTGAGCGTGCTCCTCCTGGGGGAAACAGGACTTACGGCTTGACATCTCCTCTAAACCCTACAAAGCAAGAAGCAAGCATGCTGAGACAACTAGTAATAAACCAAGGAGTCAAGGACAAACACAGAAAACTTACCTCGACGACGTGGGGTAGGTCGACCATAACTGCCTGATGGACAAGCATGACCCGCTCCAAGGCCTCCTCGAGCCAAGCCTTCGTTTGGGCAAGATCAGACTCCATCATGAGTCCTCTCCCCCCAAGTACATCCTAGAGCTGCACCTCCTCCTCATCTCAAAGGATGAACCAAACCTTCCTTGGGTCACCGGAGCAGGGCCACACCAGGTCAGTGGTCACCCCCAACCCACTATAAGGCCCAACAAATGACTGGACCACCGCCAGCTCCTACGATGGCAGGATGGCCAGTGGCTCCACCCTGGTGCTTACCTCACCGGATAGGGGATCTCCACCTCCTCGACCCCATGGCCCGCCGCTGGATGCTCTGCCTCTGGTCTGGCCATGTCACCTCCCAATGCCTCTAGCTCTGACAAGGAGGGCAAGCCGTGTGTCCCTCCGCCTGGTGAGGCAGGGAGCTCGGTCTCCCTCCCCTCTTCTACCGCAACCGGTGCAGGAGGGATCACAAGGGTCACCTCTGACCTAGCCTCCGCTGTTGCCATCGGGATCGCCGCCATCACCTCCGCTACCACTGCCGCCGCACTTACGACCACCCGGGAAGGCACCACCCCCAAAGGGGAAGGACACACCACCGCCAACCTACTTTCCCCATCACTCATCGTGACCCACTGCAGGCTGGGCCTCCACTCCTCCTACATGGGAGGAGGGGCGATGCTCAACCCCATCAATATCTGGCCGCTATCAAACAAGTATAGGTTAGTCGCGCTAAAAAACTCAACTATGAGAAAAAAGAAACATGGGTACATACCTAGATGCAAGCGGCAGGGCCCTGAAGCCCCGACCTGCTGGCAACAAGCTCGCCAAATGAGGACCACTCGTAGGTCATGACCCATGCCCCCTCACATTGACCGAGGGAAGTGCCAACCCAGTTGGTTCCAGATTGGCCGACAAATCGCCGTGACCACCGTCTCATGGCGCACCCACCGGGACAGCTAACAGGGCATCCCCCATTATGGCTCACATGCACGCACCAACCCTGAAGATGTGGGGGTATGAGCATGCTCCTTCGACCGGCTAACATGCCCCACCACGGTCGGAGTAGGGGGCGACGCCAATGATGCCTCCGAAGGGCGCGGCAACCATGGCCGCTTCACCTCTCGCTCGCCGGTGGAATTCAAGCTCGCAGCATGTTTCCTCGATGGGGAACATCGACGCGCCTCCCCCATCCCGCCCACCGCTGGTAGATGTGGCTGTAGGTTCATGATGCTCCGATGAGGTCATGATGATGTCCCGGTCTCCATACTTAGAGGAGCTCACGTCGCCACCCAACTCCGTGGGCTCCTCTGACTCGAGCTCTGCCTCCACATCGCTCCTATTTTCCTAGCCCGCATGCACCGGGCGATCTCCTACTCCTTCTGGTGCCTCCTCTAAGCCTTCTCAACTCTGTTCTTCTTCCTACCGTCCACTGCCTCCTTCAGGGTGGCCTACCGAGCCATGCCCTCTAACCCCCTCGGGAGATGCTACCGAGATTTGTAACCAGCAAGCCCCTACGAGAAATAGATGACTCGAAGTCAGAATTTGGGAGAGCAAAGGGGAAAACATGAAGTAAGGAGAAGGGAGTGTACCAGAGTGGATAGCTTCGTGGCATGGAGGGGTTCAGGCTTTCTTTTGAGGGACTACTTGTTCCTCAGCTATAGCACCCGGTTGAGCTGACTCCTGACCTTGTCCTTCACCATCTCCTCCAGTGTCGCATGGTTGGGATCCGTTGGGCCGGTGTACATCCACATCGATCGGCTCCTCTTCGCCAGTGGGGCGACCCAATGGTGGAAGAAGGTGTGGAACACCCTTAGGCCATCAAGGCCATGCTGCACTAGCTTCTGGAGTTCCACCTCGATGACCTCTAGCTTGTTTTGCCTACTAGCAGGCCCCCACGACCAGCTATCCCGCCTCTCCGACCTCCTTTCGGTGAATGGTAGGAATGGCGCCTCCGCTGGGTTCCTAATGTAGAACCACTCCCTATGCCACCCCCGATTGGAGTAGTAGGGGGTATACGTGGGGTAGGAGCCTGATGGCCTCGACTTCTTCTATAGGGTGAAACCCCCACCAGTGTGTTCCTGGGTGGCTTCCCCTCTGACAAGGCTCATCCAGGGAAGATGCACCAGAAGAGGTCCACGTGTGGCTCCATCCCAAGGAAGGCCTCATAGACAGTGATGAAGCTAGCAATGTGCAACACCCCAGTTAGATTGAGTTGCTGTAGCTCTAGGCCCCACTCATTGAGGAGACTACATAGGAACCAATGCGCAGGATATCCTAGCCCATGCTCATGGAAGGTGAGGAAGGAGACAACCACACTGGCTCAAGGTTGTGGAAAAGCCTCCCCCATAGGAGCCCTTTAGTGCGCCACCTCCTTCGGTAGAAGCAACCCCTTCTCGATGAAGGCGGCCAGCACTGCCTCATCTATGTTCGATGGACTCAAGCTCGACATTGCGCTCTAGATTCACAAATAGATCTATGAGTTCCCCTCTCCCTCGCTTTACCCTCTCCCACTTAGGAACCACCGCGGCACATGAACGCACTTGGCGAGAAGGAAGAAGGAGGAGAGGTAGCAGTTGAAGAATGGGCGAAGGAATGGGACAAAAACCCTCTCCCTTCCCCTATTTAAGGAGGAGATGCAACAGTTGGGGAAAAGGCAAAGGATTGGGGCCAAAAACCCTCTCCCTTCCCCTATTCAATGTAGATGGGAATGCAATGGGACATGTCCTGACTGATGGGATATGCCCTACCCGATGAGACGGCGCCTGGTAAGATGGTGAAAGCTCTAGTTTGGTTTTGGTGAATTGATGAAACCCTAAGTGCTAACCTAGTTTATCAAGTGATCATGAGATAGGTAGCACATTCCAAGTGGTGAAGCAAATGAAGATCATAACATGATGATGGTGATGCCATGGTGATGATCAAGTGCTTGGAATTGAAAAGAAGAAAGAGAAAAACAAAAGGCTCAAGGCAAAGGTATAAATGGTAGGAGCCATTTATTTTGGTGATCGAGACACTTAGTGAGTGTGATCACATTTAGGATCGATAGCCATACTATTAAGAGGAGTGAAACTCGTATCGAAATGCGGTTGTCAAAGTGCCACTAGATGCTCTAACTCATTGCATATGCATTTAGGATCTAGTGGAGTGCTAACACCCTTGAAAATGTTTGTGAAAATATGCTAACACATCTGCACAAGGTGATACACTTGGTGGTTGGCACATTTGAGCAAGGGTTAAGATACTTCACCGGCGGAGTGTCCGCCACCATTTCATAAGAGACCACCAACAAAAAGGAGACATTTGCATTGAGGGTATAGGCACCGAGGATTAACTTGCCGATATATTCACCAAGCCATTGGATGAGAAAAGGTTTTGCAAGCTAAGGAATGAGTTGAACATATTGGATTTCTCAAATATGTGTTGATGCACCTCCCACTTATATGACATGCCTCTCCTTCAAGCAATCCAAGGCAAAAGTTGATTGGCATGGCATACATCCTTGCTAAGGACATGATTAGTGCATCTAGTCATCTCTCAATTTAATAGGCTCATTCATGAAAATCAAATGATTTTAATGATCGTATGGTACCACTATTGCTTCTATGCTTGACTTGATCTAGTGGTATCATATGACATGTTTATGGGCTTGTAAACCTAGTGTTTGATCTAGAAAATGAGCTCTAAGTGTTTAACTCAACATGGTACAAGATAACCCTTATTTGGAGGTGTGAAAAAGCTTGTCCTTAGATAAAACCGAGTTAAATATTTTTGGCAAATGATCTAGATTGGACCCAATTTTAGGAATATGATCCTCACTCCATAGCTTGACATTAATAATCCTAACCTATCTATACTTTAAGCCTTTGTGGTCATTGATGACAAAGGGGGAGAAATAGTGTACAATGATAGTGAAAAGACAACAAAGGGTGAGAATTTGACATAGGGGGAGAGATATGACAAAGAAAAGAGATCAATTAAAATTTTAAGCACACAACTAGGGGGAGCAAGCTCATGAACTTGTATGGTGCATTTGAATGTGCATTTCATATGTTTGCTTGCATGACACAAGTTTTAAATTTCAATATCCATGCTTGTGTGGTGTATGCTAGTTGTAGGTTTGAATGATGAAATGAAAATCTAGCATGCATAGGTTATCTAGTGATTTCATTTCCAAGTGTTTTCAAGTGGTATCTAGCTAACCATGGTGCTAAGGGTGGTATAATGGTGCACTCTGATTGGTATCATGCTTCAAAGGTCCATCTTTTATACCTTAGCATCATTTAGTAGACATTGTCTCCTATATTTCCTATCTAAGAATATGCGCAAGTTTCAATCCAAACTCTTAGCACATATGTAGGGGGTGCAATTGCTACCATTTGGAGTTCATGAAACTTGTCTATATCCTTTTACACATAGTAAATATGCTTGGACAAGCAACATGGATTCAATTGAATTTTAATTCATATCTTTGTGAAAGAGTTGTCATCAATTACCAAAAAGGGGGAGATTGAAAGCTCTAGTTTGGTTTTGGTGAATTGATGAAACCCTAAGTGCTAACCTAGTTTATCAAGTGATCATGAGATAGGTAGCACATTCCAAGTGGTGAAGCAAATGAAGATCTTAACATGATGATGGTGATGCCATGGTGATGATCAAGTGCTTAGAATTGAAAAGAAGATAGAGAAAAACAAAAGGCTTAAGGCAAAGGTATAAATGGTAGGAGCCATTTTATTTTGGTGATCGAGACACTTAGTGAGTGTGATCACATTTAGGATCGATAGCCGTACTATTAAGAGGAGTGAAAGTCATATCGAAATGCGGTTGTCAAAGTGCCACTAGATGCTCTAACTCATTGCATATGCATTTAGGATCTAGTGGAGTGCTAACACCCTTGAAAATGTTTGTGAAAATATGCTAACACATGTGCACAAGGTGATACACTTGGTTGTTGGCACATTTAAGCAAGGGTTAAGATACTTCACCGGCGGAGTGTTCACCACCATTTCATAGGAGACCACCAACAAAAAGGGGACATTTGCATTGAGAGTGTAGGCACCGGGGATCAACTTGCCGATATATTCACCAAGCCATTGGATGAGAAAAGGTTTTGCAAGCTAAGGAATGAGTAGAATATTTTGGATTTCTCAAATATGTGTTGATGCACCCCCACTTATATGACATGCCTCTCCTTCGAGCAATCCAAGTAAAAGTTGATTGGCATGGCATACATCCTTGCTAAGGACATGATTAGTGCATCTAGTCATCTCTCAATTTTAATAGGCTCATTCATGAAAATCAAATGATTTTAATGATTGTATGGTACCACTATTGCTTCTATGCTTGACTTGATCTAGTGGTAGCATATGACAAGTTTGTGGGCTTGTAAACCTTGTGTTTGATCTAGAAAATGAGCTCTAAGTGTTTAACTCAACATGATACAAGATAACCCTTATTTGGAGGTGTGAAAAAGCTTGTCCTTGGATCAAACTGAGTTAAATATTTTTGGCAAATGATCTAGATTGGACCAAATTTTGGGAATATGATCCTCACCCCATTGATTGACATTGATAATCCTAAACTATCAATACTTTAAGCCTTCGTGGTCATTGACGACAAAGGGGGAGAAATAGTGTACAATGATTGTGAAAAGACAACAAAGGGGGAGAATTTGACATAAGGGGAGAGATATGACAAAGAAAAGAGATCAATTAAAATTTTAAGCACACAAGTAGGGGGAGCAAGCTCATAAACTTGTATGGTGCATTTGAATATGCATTTCATATGTTTGCTTGCATGGCACAAGTTTTAAATTTCAATATCCATGCTTGTGTGGTGTATGCTAGTTGTTGGTTTGAATGATGAAATGAAAATCTAGCATGCATAGGTTATCTAGTGATTTCATTTCCAAGTGTTTTCAAGTGGTATCTAGCTAACCATGGTGCTAAGGATGGTATAATGGTGCACTCTAATTGGTATCACGCTTCAAAGGTCCATCTTTTATACCTTAGCATCATTTGGTAGACATTGTCTACTATATTTCCTATCTAGGCATATGTGCAAGCTTCAATCCAAACTCTTAGCACATATGTAGGGGGAGCAATTGCTACCATTTGGAGTTCATGAAACTTGTCCATATCCTTTTACACATAGTAAATATGCTTGGACAAGCAACATGGATTCAATTGAATTTTAATTCATATCTTTGTGAAAGGGTTGTCATCAATTACCAAAAAGGGGTGATTGAAAGCTCTAGTTTGGTTTTGGTGAATTGATGAAACCCTGAGTGCTAACCTAGTTTATCAAGTGATCATGAGATAGGTAGCACATTCCAAGTGGTGAAGCAAATGAAGATCATAACATGATGATGGTGATGCCATGGTGATGATCAAGTGCTTAGAATTGAAAAGAAGAAAGAGAAAAACAAAAGGCTCAAGGCAAAGGTATAAATGGTAGGAGCCATTTTATTTTGGTGATTGAGACACTTAGTGAGTGTGATCACATTTAGGATCGATAGTCGTACTATTAAGAGGAGTGAAACTCGTATCGAAATGTGGTTGTCAAAGTGCCACTAGATGCTCTAACTCATTGCATATGCATTTAGGATCTAGTGAAGTGCTAACACCCTTGAAAATATTTGTGAAAATATGCTAACATATGTGCACAAGGTGATACACTTGGTGGTTGGCACATTTGAGCAAGCGTTAAGATACTTCACCGGTGGAGTGTGTCAGCCACCATTTCATAAGAGACCACCAACAAAAAGGGGATATTTGCATTGAGAGTGTAGGCATCGAGGATCAACTTGCCGAGATATTCACCAAGCCATTGGATGAGAAAAGGTTTTGCAAGCTAAGGAATGAGTTGAACATATTGGATTTCTCAAATATGTGTTGATCCACCCCCACTTATATGACATGCCTCTCCTTCGAGCAATCCAAGGTAAAAGTTGATCGGCATGGCATACATCCTTGCTAAGGACATGATTAGTGCATCTAGTCATCTCTCAATTTTAATAGGCTCATTCATGAAAATCAAATGATTTTAATGATTGTGTGGTACCACTATTGCTTCTATGCTTGACTTGATCTAGTGGTAACATATGACAAGTTTGTGGGCTTGTAAACCTAGTGTTTGATCTAGAAAATGAGCTCTAAGTGTTTAACTCAACATGGTATAAAATAACCCTTATTTGGAGGTGTGAAAAAGCTTGTCCTTGGATCAAACCGAGTGAAATATTTTTGGCAAATGATCTAGATTGGACCAAATTTTGGGAATATGATCCGCACCCCATTGATTGACATTGATAATCCTAACCTATCTATACTTTAAGCCTTTGTGGTCATTGATGACAAAGGGGGAGAAATAGTGTACAATGATTGTGAAAAGACAACAAAGGGGGAGAATTTGACATAAGGGGAGAGATATGACAAAGAAAAGAGATTAATTAAAATTTTAAGCACACAAGTAGGGGGAGCAAGCTCATGAACTTGTATGGTGCATTTGAATGTGCATTTCATATGTTTGCTTGCATGGCACAAGTTTTAAATTTCAATATCCATGCTTGTGTGGTGTATGCTAGTTGTTGGTTTGAATGATCAAATGAAAATCTAGCATGCATAGGTTATCTAGTGATTTCATTTCCAAGTGTTTTCAAGTGGTATCTAGCTAACCATGGTGCTAAGGATGGTATAATGGTGCACTCTGATTGGTATCACGCTTCAAAGGTCCATCTTTTATACCATAGCATCATTTGGTAGACATTGTCTACTATATTTCCTATCTAAGCATATGTGCAAGCTTCAATCCAAACTTTTAGCACATATGTAGGGGGAGCAATTGCTACCATTTGGAGTTCATGAAACTTGTCCATATCCTTTTACACATAGTAAATATGCTTGGACAAGCAACATGGATTCAATTGAATTTTAATTCATATCTTTGTGAAAGGGTTGTCATCAATTACCAAAAAGGGGAGATTGGAAGCTCTAGTTTGGTTTTGGTGAATTGATGAAACCCTAAGTGCTAACCTAGTTTATCAAGTGATCATGAGATAGGTAGCACATTCCAAGTGGTGAAGCAAATGAAGATCATAACATGATGATGGTGATGCCATGGTGATGATCAAGTGCTTAGAATTGAAAAGAAGAAAGAGAAAAACAAAAGGCTCAAGGCAAAGGTATAAATGGTAGGAGCCATTTTATTTTGGTGATCAAGACACTTAGTGAGTGTGATCACATTTAGGATCGATAGCCGTACTATTAAGAGGAGTGAAACTCGTATCGAAATGCGGTTGTCAAAGTGCCACTAGATGCTCTAACTCATTGCATATGCATTTAGGATCTAGTGATGTGCTAACACCCTTGAAAATGTTTGTGAAAATATGCTAACATATGTGCACAAGGTGATACACTTGGTGGTTGGCACATTTGAGCAAGGGTTAAGTTACTTCACCGCTGGAGTGTCAGCCACCATTTCATAAGAGACCACCAACAAAAAGGGGATATTTGCATTGAGAGTGTAGGCACCGAGGATCAACTTGCCGATATATTCACCAAGCCATTGGATGAGAAAAGGTTTTGCAAGCTAAGGAATGAGTTGAACATATTGGATTTCTCAAATATGTGTTGATACACCCCCACTTATATGACATGCCTCTCCTTCGAGCAATCCAAGGTAAAAGTTGATCGGCATGGCATACATCCTTGCTAAGGACATGATTAGTGCATCTAGTCATCTCTCAATTTTAATAGGCTCATTCATGAAAATCAAATGATTTTAATGATTGTGTGGTACCACTATTGCTTCTGTGCTTGACTTGATCTAGTGGTAGCATATGACAAGTTTGTGGGCTTGTAAACCTTGTGTTTGATCTAGAAAATGAGCTCTAAGTGTTTAACTCAACATGGTACAAGATAACCCTTATTTGGAAGTGTGAAAAAGCTTGTCCTTGGATCAAACCGAGTGAAATATTTTTGGCAAATGATCTAGATTGGACCAAATTTTGGGAATATGATCCTCACCCCATTGATTGACATTGATAATCCTAACCTATCTATACTTTAAGCCTTTGTGGTCATTGACGACAAAGGGGGAGAAATAGTGTACAATGATTGTGAAAAAACAACAAAGGGGGAGAATTTGACATAAGGGGAGAGATATGACAAAGAAAAGAGATCAATTAAAATTTTAAGCACACAATTAGGGTGAGCAAGCTCATGAACTTGTATGGTGCATCTGAATATGCATTTCATATGTTTGCTTGCATGGCACAAGTTTTAAATTTCAATATCCATGCTTGTGTGGTGTATGCTAGTTGTTGGTTTGAATGATGAAATGAAAATCTAGCATGCATAGGTTATCTAGTGATTTCATTTCCAAGTGTTTTCAAGTGGTATCTAGCTAACCATGGTGCTAAGGATGGTATAATGGTGCACTCTGATTGGTATCACGCTTCAAAGGTCCATCTTTTATACCTTAGCATCATTTGGTAGACATTGTCTACTATATTTCCTATCTAAGCATATGTGCAAGCTTCAATCCAAACTCTTAGCACATATGTAGGGGGAGCAATTGCTACCATTTGGAGTTCATGAAACTTGTCCATATCCTTTTACACATAGTAAATATGCTTGGACAAGCAACATGGATTCAATTGAATTTTAATTCATATCTTTGTAAAAGGGTTGTCATCAATTACCAAAAAGGGGAGATTGGAAGCTCTAGTTTGGTTTTGGTGAATTGATGAAACCCTAAGTGCTAACCTAGTTTATCAAGTGATCATGAGATAGGTAGCACATTCTAAGTGGTGAAGCAAATGAAGATCATAACATGATGATGGTGATGCCCTGGTGATGATCAAGTGCTTGGAATTGAAAAGAAGAAAGAGAAAAACAAAAGGCTCAAGGCAAAGGTGTAAATGGTAGGAGCCATTTTATTTTGGTGATCGAGACACTTAGTGAGTGTGATCACATTTAGGATCGATAGCCATACTATTAAGAGGAGTGAAACTCGTATCGAAATGCGGTTATCGAAGTGACACTAGATGCTCTAACTCATTGCATATGCATTTAGGATCTAGTGGAGTGCTAACACCCTTGAAAATGTTTGTGAAAATATGCTAACACATGTGCACAAGGTGATACACTTGGTGGTTGGCACATTTGAGCAAGGGTTAAGATACTTCACCGGCGGAGTGTCAGCCACCATTTCATAAGAGACCACCAACAAAAAGGGGACATTTGCATTGAGAGTGTAGGCACCGAGGATCAACTTGCCGATATATTCACCAAGCCATTGGATGAGAAAAGGTTTTGCAAGCTAAGGAATGAGTTGAACATATTGGATTTCTCAAATATGTGTTGATGCACCCCCACTTATATGACATGCCTCTCCTTCGAGCAATCCAAGTAAAAGTTGATTGGCATGGCATACATCCTTGCTAAGGACATGATTAGTGCATCTAGTAATCTCTCAATTTTAATAGGCACATTCATGAAAATCAAATGATTTTAATGATTGTATGGTACCACTATTGCTTCTATGCTTGACTTGATCTAGTGGTAGCATATGACAAGTTTGTGGGCTTGTAAACCTTGTGTTTGATCTAGAAAATGAGCTCTAAGTGTTTAACTCAACATGGTACAAGATAACCCTTATTTGGAGGTGTGAAAAAGCTTGTCCTTGGATCAAACCGAGTTAAATATTTTTGGCAAATGATCTAGATTGGACCAAATTTTGGGAATATGATCCTCACCCCATTGATTGACATTAATAATCCTAACCTATCTATACTTTAAGCCTTTGTGGTCATTGATGACAAAGGTGGAGAAATAGTGTACAAAGATAGTGAAAAGACAACAAAGGGGGAGAATTTGACATAGGGAGAGAGATATGACAAAGAAAAGAGATCAATTAAAATTTTAAGCAGACAAGTAGGGGGAGCAAGCTCATGAACTTGTATGGTGCATTTGAATGTGCATTTCATATGTTTGTTTGCATGGCATAAGTTTTAAATTTCAATATCCATGCTTGTGTGGTGTATGCTAGTTGTAGGTTTGAATGATGAAATGAAAATCTAGCATGCATAGGTTATCTAGTGGTTTCATTTCCAAGCGTTTTCAAGTGGTATCTAGCTAACCATGGTGCTAAGGATGGTATAATGGTGCACTCTGATTAGTATCACGCTTCAAAGGTCCATCTTTTATTCCTTAGCATCATTTGGTAGACATTGTCTCCTATATTTCCTATCTAAGCATATGTGCAAGCTTCAATCCAAACTCTTAGCACATATGTAGGGGGAGCAATAGCTACCATTTGGAGTTCATGAAACTTGTCCATATCCTTTTACACATAGTAAATATGCTTGGACAGGCAACATGGATTCAATTGAATTTTAATTCATATCTTTATGAAAGGGTTGTCATCAGTTACCCAAAAGGGGAGATTGAAAGCTCTAGTTTGGTTTTGGTGAATTGATGAAACCCTAAGTGCTAACCTAGTTTATCAAGTGATCATGAGATAGGTAGCACATTCCAAGTGGTGAAGCAAATGAAGATCATAACATGATGATGGTGATGCCATGGTGATGATCAAGTGCTTGGAATTGAAAAGAAGAAAGAGAAAAACAAAAGGCTCAAGGCAAAGGTATAAATGGTAGGAGCCATTTTATTTTGGTGATCGAGACACTTAGTGAGTGTGATCCCATTTAGGATCGATAGCCGTACTATTAAGAGGAGTGAAACTCGTATCGAAATGCGGTTGTCAAAGTGACACTAGATGCTCTAACTCATTGCATATGCATTTAGGATCTAGTGGAGTGCTAACACCCTTGAAAATGTTTGTGAAAATATGCTAACACATGTGCACAAGGTGATACACTTGGTGGTTGGCACATTTGAGCAAGGGTTAAGATACTTCACCAGCGGAGTGTCAGCCACCATTTCATAAGAGACCACCAACAAAAAGGGGACATTTGCATTGAGAGTGTAGGCACCGAGGATCAACTTGCCGATATATTCACCAAGCCATTGGATGAGAAAAGGTTTTGCAAGCTAAGGAATGAGTTGAACATATTGGATTTCTCAAATATGTGTTGATGCACCCCCACTTATATGACATGCCTCTCCTTCGAGCAATCCAAGGTAAAAGTTGATCGGCATGGCATACATCCTTGCTAAGGACATGATTAGTGCATCTAGTCATCTCTCAATTTTAATAGGCTCATTCATGAAAATCAAATGATTTTAATGATTGTATGGTACCACTATTGCTTCTATGCTTGACTTGATCTAGTGGTAGCATATGACAAGTTTGTGGGCTTGTAAACCTTGTGTTTGATCTAGAAAATGAGCTCTAAGTGTTTAACTCAACATGGTACAAGATAACCCTTATTTGGAGGTGTGAAAAAGCTTGTCCTTGGATCAAACCGAGTTAAATATTTTTGGCAAATGATCTAGATTGGACCAAATTTTGGGAATATGATCCTCACCCCATTGATTGACATTGATAATCCTAACCTATCTGTACTTTAAGCCTTTGTGGTCATTGATGACAAAGGCGGAGAAATAGTGTACAAAGATAGTGAAAAGACAACAAAGGAGGAGAATTTGACATAGGGGGAGAGATATGACAAAGAAAAGAGATCAATTAAAATTTCAAGCACACAAGTAGGGGGAGCAAGCTCATGAACTTGTATGGTGCATTTGAATGTGCATTTCATATGTTTGTTTGCATGGCATAAGTTTTAAATTTCAATATCCATGCTTGTGTGGTGTATGCTAGTTGTAGGTTTGAATGATGAAATGAAAATCTAGCATGCATAGGTTATCTAGTGGTTTCATTTCCAAGCGTTTTCAAGTGGTATCTAGCTAACCATGGTGCTAAGGATGGTATAATGGTGCACTCTGATTGGTATCACGCTTCAAAGGTCCATCTTTTATTCCTTAGCATCATTTGGTAGACATTGTCTCCTATATTTCCTATCTAAGCATATGTGCAAGCTTCAATCTAAACTCTTAGCACATATGTAGGGGGAGCAATAGCTACCATTTGGAGTTCATGAAACTTGTCCATATCCTTTTACACATAGTAAATATGCTTGGACAGGCAGCATGGATTCAATTGAATTTTAATTCATATCTTTATGAAAGGGTTGTCATCAGTTACCAAAAAGGGGGAGATTGAAAGCTCTAGTTTGGTTTTGGTGAATTGATGAAACCCTAAGTGCTAACCTAGTTTATCAAGTGATCATGAGATAGGTAGCACATTCCAAGTGGTGAAGCAAATGAAGATCATAACATGATGATGGTGATGCCATGGTGATGATCAAGTGCTTGGAATTGAAAAGAAGAAAGAGAAAAACAAAAGGCTCAAGGCAAAGGTATAAAAGGTAGGAGCCATTTTATTTTGGTGATCGAGACATTTAGTGAGTGTGATCACATTTAGGATCGATAGCCGTACTATTAAGAGGAGTGAAACTCGTATCGAAATGCGGTTATCAAAGTGACACTAGATGCTCTAACTCATTGCATATGCATTTAGGATCTAGTGGAGTGCTAACACCCTTGAAAATGTTTGTGAAAATATGCTAACACATGTGCACAAGGTGATACACTTGGTGGTTGGCACATTTGAGCAAGGGTTAAGATACTTCACCGGCGGAGTGTCAGCCACCATTTCATAAGAGACCACCAACAAAAAGGGGACATTTGCATTGAGAGTGTAGGCACCGAGGATCAACTTACCGATATATTCACCAAGCCATTGGATGAGAAAAGGTTTTGCAAGCTAAGGAATGAGTTGAACATATTGGATTTCTCAAATATGTGTTGATGCACCCCCACTTATATGACATGCCTCTCCTTCGAGCAATCCAAGTAAAAGTTGATTGGCATGGCATACATCCTTGCTAAGGACATGATTAGTGCATCTAGTAATCTCTCAATTTTAATAGGCACATTCATGAAAATCAAATGATTTTAATGATTGTATGGTACCACTATTGCTTCTATGCTTGACTTGATCTAGTGGTAGCATATGACAAGTTTATGGGCTTGTAAACCTTGTGTTTGATCTAGAAAATGAGCTCTAAGTGTTTAACTCAACATGGTACAAGATAACCCTTATTTGGAGGTGTGAAAAAGCTTGTCCTTGGATCAAACCGAGTTAAATATTTTTGGCAAATGATCTAGATTGGACCAAATTTTGGGAATATGATCCTCACCCCATTGATTGACATTAATAATCCTAACCTATCTATACTTTAAGCCTTTGTGGTCATTGATGACAAAGGTGGAGAAATAGTGTACAAAGATAGTGAAAAGACAACAAAGGGGGAGAATTTGACATAGGGGGAGAGATATGACAAAGAAAAGAGATTAATTAAAATTTTAAGCAGACAAGTAGGGGGACAAAGCTCACGAACTTGTATGGTGCATTTGAATGTGCATTTCATATGTTTGTTTGCATGGCATAAGTTTTAAATTTCAATATCCATGCTTGTGTGGTGTATGCTAGTTGTAGGTTTGAATGATGAAATGAAAATCTAGCATGCATAGGTTATCTAGTGGTTTCATTTCCAAGCGTTTTCAAGTGGTATCTAGCTAACCATGGTGCTAAGGATGGTATAATGGTGCACTCTGATTGGTATCACGCTTCAAAGGTCCATCTTTTATTCCTTAGCATCATTTGGTAGACATTGTCTCCTATATTTCCTATCTAAGCATATGTGCAAGCTTCAATCCAAACTCTTAGCACATATGTAGGGGGAGCAATTGCTACCATTTGGAGTTCATGAAACTTGTCCATATCCTTTTACACATAGTAAATATGCTTGGACAGGCAACATGGATTCAATTGAATTTTAATTCATATCTTTATGAAAGGGTTGTCATCAGTTACCAAAAAGGGGGAGATTGAAAGCTCTAGTTTGGTTTTGGTGAATTGATGAAACCCTAAGTGCTAACCAAGTTTATCAAGTGATCATGAGATAGGTAGCACATTCTAAGTGGTGAAGCAAATGAAGATCATAACATGATGATGGTGATGCCATGGTGATGATCAAGTGCTTGGAATTGAAAAGAAGAAAGAGAAAAACAAAAGGCTCAAGGCAAAGGTATAAATGGTAGGAGCCATTTTATTTTGGTGATCGAGACACTTAGTGAGTGTGATCACATTTAGGATCGATAGCCATACTATTAAGAGGAGTGAAACTCGTATCGAAATGCGGTTGTCAAAGTGACACTAGATGCTCTAACTCATTGCATATGCATTTAGGATCTAGTGGAGTGCTAACACCCTTGAAAATGTTTGTGAAAATATGCTAATACATGTGCACAAGGTGATACACTTGGTGGTTGGCACATTTGAGCAAGGGTTAAGATACTTCACCAGCGGAGTGTCAGCCACCATTTCATAAGAGACCACCAACAAAAAGGGGACATTTGCATTGAGAGTGTAGGCACCGAGGATCAACTTGCCGATATATTCACCAAGCCATTGGATGAGAAAAGGTTTTGCAAGCTAAGGAATGAGTTGAACATATTGGATTTCTCAAATATGTGTTGATGCACCCCCACTTATATGACATGCCTCTCCTTCGAGCAATCCAAGGTAAAAGTTGATCGGCATGGCATACATCCTTGCTAAGGACATGATTAGTGCATCTAGTCATCTCTCAATTTTAATAGGCTCATTCATGAAAATCAATTGATTTTAATGATTGTATGGTACCACTATTGCTTCTATGCTTGACTTGATCTAGTGGTAGCATATGACAAGTTTGTGGGCTTGTAAACCTTGTGTTTGATCTAGAAAATGAGCTCTAAGTGTTTAACTCAACATGGTACAAGATAACCCTTATTTGGAGGTGTGAAAAAGCTTGTCCTTGGATCAAACCGAGTTAAATATTTTTGGCAAATGATCTAGATTGGACCAAATTTTGGGAATATGATCCTCACCCCATTGATTGACATTGATAATCCTAACCTATCTATACTTTAAGCCTTTGTGGTCATTGATGACAAAGGCGGAGAAATAGTGTACAAAGATAGTGAAAAGACAACAAAGGGGGAGAATTTGACATAGGGGGAGAGATATGACAAAGAAAAGAGATCAATTAAAATTTTAAGCACACAAGTAGGGGGAGCAAGCTCATGAACTTGTATGGTGCATTTGAATGTGCATTTCATATGTTTGTTTGCATGGCATAAGTTTTAAATTTCAATATCCATGCTTGTGTGGTGTATGCTAGTTGTAGGTTTGAATGATGAAATGAAAATCTAGCATGCATAGGTTATCTAGTGGTTTCATTTCCAAGCGTTTTCAAGTGGTATCTAGCTAACCATGGTGCTAAGGATGGTATAATGGTGCACTCTGATTAGTATCACGCTTCAAAGGTCCATCTTTTATTCCTTAGCATCATTTGGTAGACATTGTCTCCTATATTTCCTATCTAAGCATATGTGCAAGCTTCAATCCAAACTATTAGCACATATGTAGGGGGAGCAATAGCTACCATTTGGAGTTCATGAAACTTGTCCATATCCTTTTACACATAGTAAATATGCTTGGACAGGCAACATGGATTCAATTGAATTTTAATTCATATCTTTATGAAAGGGTTGTCATTAGTTACCCAAAAGGGGAGATTGAAAGCTCTAGTTTGGTTTTGGTGAATTGATGAAACCCTAAGTGCTAACCTAGTTTATCAAGTGATCATGAGATAGGTAGCACATTCCTGGTGGTGAAGCAAATGAAGATCATAACATGATGATGGTGATGCCATGGTGATGATCAAGTGCTTGGAATTGAAAAGAAGAAAGAGAAAAATAAAAGGCTCAAGGCAAAGGTATAAATGGTAGGAGCCATTTTATTTTGGTGATCGAGACACTTAGTGAGTGTGATCACATTTAGGATCGATAGCCATACTATTAAGAGGAGTGAAACTCGTATCGAAATGCGGTTGTCAAAGTGACACTAGATGCTCTAACTCATTGCATATGCATTTAGGATCTAGTGGAGTGCTAACACCCTTGAAAATGTTTGTGAAAATATGCTAACACATGTGCACAAGGTGATACACTTGGTGGTTGGCACATTTGAGCAAGGGTTAAGATACTTCACCAGCGGAGTGTCAGCCACCATTTCATAAGAGACCACCAACAAAAAGGGGACATTTGCATTGAGAGTGTAGGCACCGAGGATCAACTTGCCGATATATTCACCAAGCCATTGGATGAGAAAAGGTTTTGCAAGCTAAGGAATGAGTTGAACATATTGGATTTCTCAAATATGTGTTGATGCACCCCCACTTATATGACATGCCTCTCCTTCGAGCAATCCAAGGTAAAAGTTGATCGGCATGGCATACATCCTTGCTAAGGACATGATTAGTGCATCTAGTCATCTCTCAATTTTAATAGGCTCATTCATGAAAATCAAATGATTTTAATGATTGTATGGTACCACTATTGCTTCTATGCTTGACTTGATCTAGTGGTAGCATATGACAAGTTTGTGGGCTTGTAAACCTTGTGTTTGATCTAGAAAATGAGCTCTAAGTGTTTAACTCAACATGGTACAAGATAACCCTTATTTGGAGGTGTGAAAAAGCTTGTCCTTGGATCAAACCGAGTTAAATATTTTTGGCAAATGATCTAGATTGGACCAAATTTTGGGAATATGATCCTCACCCCATTGATTGACATTGATAATCCTAACCTATCTATACTTTAAGCCTTTGTGGTCATTGATGACAAAGGCGGAGAAATAGTGTACAAAGATAGTGAAAAGACAACAAAGGGGGAGAATTTGACATAGGGGGAGAGATATGACAAAGAAAAGAGATCAATTAAAATTTCAAGCACACAAGTAGGGGGAGCAAGCTCATGAACTTGTATGGTGCATTTGAATGTGCATTTCATATGTTTGTTTGCATGGCATAAGTTTTAAATTTCAATATCCATGCTTGTGTGGTGTATGCTAGTTGTAGGTTTGAATGATGAAATGAAAATCTAGCATGCATAGGTTATCTAGTGGTTTCATTTCCAAGCGTTTTCAAGTGGTATCTAGCTAACCATGGTGCTAAGGATGGTATAATGGTGCACTCTGATTGGTATCACGCTTCAAAGGTCCATCTTTTATTCCTTAGCATCATTTGGTAGACATTGTCTCCTATATTTCCTGTCTAAGCATATGTGCAAGCTTCAATCCAAACTCTGAGCACATATATAGGGGGAGCAATTGCTACCATTTGGAGTTCATGAAACTTGTCCATATCCTTTTACACATAGTAAATATGCTTGGACAGGCAACATGGATTCAATTGAATTTCAATTCATATCTTTATGAAAGGGTTGTCATCAGTTACCAAAGGGGAGATTGAAAGCTCTAGTTTGGTTTTGGTGAATTGATGAAACCCTAAGTGCTAACCTAGTTTATCAAGTGATCATGAGATAGGTAGCACATTCCAAGTGGTGAAGCAAATGAAGATCATAACATGATGATGGTGATGCCATGGTGATGATCAAGTGCTTGGAATTGAAAAGAAGAAAGAGGAAAACAAAAGGCTCAAGGCAAAGGTATAAATGGTAGGAGCCATTTTATTTTGGGGATCGAGACACTTAGTGAGTGTGATCACATTTAGGATCGATAGCCGTACTATTAAGAGTAGTGAAACTCGTATCGAAATGCGGTTGTCAAAGTGACACTAGATGCTCTAACTCATTGCATATGCATTTAGGATCTAGTGGAGTGCTAACACCCTTGAAAATGTTTGTGAAAATATGCTAACACATGTGCACAAGGTGATACACTTGGTGGTTGGCACATTTGAGCAAGGGTTAAGATACTTCACCGGCAGAGTGTCAGCCACCATTTCATAAGAGACCACCAACAAAAAGGGGACATTTGCATTGAGAGTGTAGGCACCGAGGATCAACTTGCCGATATATTCACCAAGCCATTGGATGAGAAAAGGTTTTGCAAGCTAAGGAATGAGTTGAACATATTGGATTTCTCAAATATGTGTTGATGCACCCCCACTTATATGACATGCCTCTCCTTCGAGCAATCCAAGGTAAAAGTTGATCGGCATGGCATACATCCTTGCTAAGGACATGATTAGTGCATCTAGTCATCTCTCAATTTTAATAGGCACATTCATGAAAATCAAATTATTTTAATGATTGTATGGTACCACTATTGCTTCTATGCTTGACTGGATGTTGGAGGGCTACGTCTGGTCTTGCTGACATGGTAGCATACAGAGGAGTCACCGTGTGATCAGACGCTGGGTGTGTCTAGTCGAGCTTGACCAAACGCGTCTCTGGATGCTTACTCGAAACGGCTAGATGCTGGGTGTGTGATCGGACATGGTAGCACACAGAGGAGTCATCTCTGGATGCTTACTCAAAACGACCGGACGTTGGGGTTCTGCATCCGGTCACTTCGAGCTGCTGCGTCTGGTCATCACTTGACCGTTGAGATCGGGTGATCAACATTTGAAGAGAGGGGACACGTGGCACGCATCGCATGACCGGACACTGAGGTCCAGCGTCCGGTCGATATGACCGGAGCGTCCAGTCACCCCATGTTGTCCCTAGTGAAGGGGTACAATGGCTCTATTTCATGGGGGCTTCTATTTAAGCCCCATAGCCGGCTCAAGCTCACCCTCTTGGACATTTACATTGACATAGCAACCTTGTGAGCTTAGCTAAAGCCCTCCCACTCATCTCCATCATTGATTCATCATCTTTGTGAGATTAGGAGAGAATCCAAGTGCATTGCTTGAGTGTTTGCATCTAGAGACACTTGGTGTTTGTGTTTTGCTGTGGGATTCGCTTGTTACTCTTGGTGGTTGCCGCCACCTAGACGGCTTGGAGCAGCAAGGATCATCGAGCGGAGGGTGGTGATTGTCTCCGGCTCCTATCGTGGTGATTGTGAGGGGTTCTTGACCTTTCCCCGGCGGAGAGCCAAAAGGTACGCTCGTGGCTTGTGTGATCCTCATCTTGTGTTGGTTGTGCAGCACCCTATTGAGGTTTTGGTGTGTGATGCCAATTAGCACGTGAACCTCCAAGTGAGTGAATCGCCACAACGAGGAGTAGCTTGGCGGCAAGCAAATGAACCTCGATAAAAAATCATTGTGTTCATCATTTGATTCTGAGGTAATTGGTCTTCATTGGTATTCATTCTTATGATTGATTGGCTCCTTCCTCAACACGGTGGTATAAACAAATTGCTCACTCTCTTTACTTTATCACAAACTAGTTGTCAAGCTCTTTAGTGTAGCTAGTTATAAGAGCTTGTTAGTTTGGTTAGTGTGGCTCTTTAGTTAGCCTTTGAGAGCACATTAACTTAGTATAGTGTCATAGCTATTGTGTGGATAGAAACTATATAAACTAGAATTGTGGTAGGTGCCTTGCATTTTTAGTAGGCTAGCACAACATTTGCTTCACCTCATAATTGTCTAACCGGATTATTAAGTGTTGTTGTAGAATTTTTAATAGGCTATTCACCCCCCCCTCTAGCCATTAGGACCTTACAAACGGGAAGTGGCCTAGGCATGGCCCACCACTACTGCATGCCGAGCGTGGGAAACAAGGCGCAACCGCACGTAGGCGGCCCTTCGCCTTCCCAGGCAGGACTTGGAAGGGCCCAACAACGGGATCTCCACCAAGGAAAAACCAACAGGCTTCCTGATTTGATCAGATGGCTAATGCGAATGCCAAGAGATAGGTAAGGAGTAGAGGGGCACCCCATGTGGGCCATGCTGACTCCATCACAAACGACGAACGCAGATCCCATTCGAACATATCCGATAAAAACTTCTCGAAGCCTGTCACTTGAGTCATTAAGGTAACTCTACCAATCCTTCTTACTTTATTTTTCAGATACATGATCATTCATTCATCCATACTCATGCATGCATTCACACATTCATTCATACAGTCATTCATTCATCCCATACATCCGAAGCATCGCATATGCAATTAATGCATCACAACGCTCCATGTTGCGTCACGAAGCCGCAGTTGCCTCATTCAACCTGAGCAATGACCGACCAGGGTTTGAAGGCCGGCCCATAAAGGGCTCGAGGCCACTTTGTGTCAAACAGAGCCAGGAGAGAAAATGCAGATGAGCCCTAGCGGCCCTCGCCCGATCTGCTTAGAAGTAGACAGGGTCATCTCAACCTTCTCATTCGATCCTAACCTCGAGCCATGCCCACAGAATCACCATCGAGGGGAGGCTAGTGGGCCACATGAGTCAGTCTTTGGAATGACCCAAGCATCTACCGGGATGTGGGTTAAGGAGCAGTGGAATGCCACATTAGAGCTATGTCGACCCCATCACAAACGACGGACCCAGATTCCACTCGAACGTGCCCGTTAGCGAGCTCACCGAGCACATCGCTCGAGCCATCGAGGCAAGCAACATTAGCTCAGCCCCTCCGGTTGTGGAAACCGTGGATGGGGTAACGCATGGAACTAGACCAAAGCCTACCAAGCCCAACGGGGCTCATGTCGCCCGACACCGACTCGAGAAATCAACCGACCGCGTAGATCGCGGGCGGGACAAACACGGGCGAACACCCCAAATGACAGTCTGCGGCCCCAAGAAAGAGTACCAAGATGTTCAGCCTCCAATCGACTCACTAGTCGGATGCAAGCTTGGAGGCTACACCCTTAGGTGCGCTCGTGCGCACCCGCTTTCAAAATGAAAAATTCCCCTGCTAGCAAAACGAAAACCCCCAGACGATTCTACCTGAATCGCCTAGGGGCTCGGGGGATACACCCATGGGTATGCTCGCACGCACTCGCTGTTAAAACAAAAAATTCCCCCGCTGGCAAAACGTAAAACCCCCTAGACGATTCTACCCAAATCGCCTGGGAACTCGGGGGCTACACCCGTGGGTGCGCTCGTGCACACCCGCTGTCAAAACAAAAAATCCCCCAGACGATTCTACCCGAATCACCCGAGGGCTCGGGGGCTCCAGTCGGGTTCATAAACCCGGGGTCCCTAATGGACCTGCTTCCCAACAAAAGCTTGGTCTAGTAGACGATGTTGCGAACAACACACAACTCCTAGGCCAGCCCAGATACCCAACGATAGGCCAAAAGGGCGAGCCAGTCTCCCACCAGAAGGCCTAGCCAAGGAGGAATGACGCTCGCTTCCAACTCCGACCAACATCTTTGACCAGAAGGCCTGGCCAAGGAGGGATGATGCTCACCTCTGACTCCAGCACGCCTCTCCGACCAGAACGCTTGGCCAAGGAGGGACGACGTTCGCTTCTGACTTTGACTCACCTCTCCGACCGGAAGGCCTGGCTAAGGAGGGATGACGCTCACTTCCGACTCTAACTCGCTTCTCCGACCGGGAGGACACTGAACCTCTGCTTACATCTCTTCTCCAACCATCACAGTCAAAGTCGACTGGGAAACAACCGAACAAGGATGCCCGCTCGGTAAGGACCCAAAAAGTCAGGCGAAGCAAGTAAGGCAGGGTGCTAAAGTCAAATCGCAATACCGAGGACCATACCCTGCACACCTATGGGATAGTACTATCAGGTCATGTCAGAAGGGTGCTCCGCAACCTTCCAGACGTGTCAGAATATGAACAGTGTTATTGGCACCGACATTTGCCCTACAGTATGGTAGGCGTCGATATTGGCCATACCAAAAGAGCACGATGGAGCCTACCACATGCATCTGGGCGTCTATAGTATTATGGGCACCAACAAACCACCTTGTACCCGACGGCGTGGGCAACAAGACTAGGTAGCACACACACTCTCTTTCTCTCACACTCTCTCTCTCTCTTGTAAAGCCATCCCCTTCATCTATAAAAGGGGATGCACTCTCTCCAACAAAAGGGGGATTGAGATAGACAATTTAGACAACTGATTCTGATTCTCTCTGCTTGGTTCTAGAACTCTAAAGCTAGATAGAGCATATGTTCGAACACTTAGCGCACGTCGGAGCTCCCGTCACACTTGGCCATTCGGTCTGGAGTTCGACCAGACCTCTGATACCCCCATCTTACTCCCTCTCGTTTGTAACCCCACAGCAAAATTCGAGCACCTAGGCTTAGGAATAAAGTCACCGACCGACTCAAACTGGACGTAGGACGCATTGCCTGAACCAGTATAAACCCTGTGTCATAGAGTGCTAGGCCACATCCGATCACAACATATGGCAAAACTACAAATATTTACGTGTTGGTCACTTTTCGCACCTACAATAGCATTTCGAGAAGTGGATTTTGAGAATGAACTAGAAATAAGAGAGAAATGTTTTTCACCTTTTATTAATTGGTGGATTCTGAAAACCACAAGTTGTTATAGATGATAGCGCAATATCTCTAGCATTTCGGGAAGTGGATGTTGAGAATGAACTATAAATAAACTGAGCAAAATATGTTTTTACCTCTTTTCTAATTGGTGGAATCTAAGTTATTAGATCCATGGTACAATGTTTTTCTCTAACAAAACAACATTAGTCGGCTTATCAGCCACAAAAACCAAACAACTCGATTGTTTTAGGTTCAAAGAAGGTGGACTAACATGAGTGGAACCATGGTTGTGACGAGACGTAAAAGTATAATACTATAGAAGTAGGATGGACTGACGGCAATAGTGGAAGAGATTGCGGGTTAGGGTATAAGTGGAGGCGACAACCATAGTGTTGACGAGGGCAAGACTGCAAGAGAATGCAGACTAGCAGTGAAGCTGGTTTAGCTCAGTGGGGGCAATGGAGATGGGCAAAAACAACAGTGCACAACGCACAAGAATATGTTCGGTTTCATTTTGAATCGCGAGTTAGGAAGTGGAGCGAAAAGCTTCCCAACCCTCAATTCCCAATCAGAGCAAGTATAATAGCAGGCTATAGCTAGCTTAATGCTGAGGTGGAGGAGAGAGAAGAGAAGTAGTTTGTAAGTTTACAGTCGGCTTAGACACAAGAACCAAAAAACTTTGTGAGAGGGATAATTGGATTATGTATAAAAAAACTCAACCCGCAGGGGGAAGACAACCCCCGGGCATTGTGCTTAAAAAGAAGACCTTCTCACGTAGGTCGAGAAAATCCCTGAACCTCTGCCCCACCCATACACATCGCCACCACATCTCCCATGAGACTGAGCTGGCCTTAGACCTGTGCTTTGGCGTGGGGCAGACAAGGGATTTTTTTTCAACGGACAGATAAACTGCGCCTCCTCTGGCCAACAAATCTACACCCGAGGAGGTTCAAACTCTGACCGGTAGGGTGCAAAGCGTACAGCCAGACTAACTGGTCTAGCATTCGCTTTCATAATTAGATTATGTACTAGGTAGTGTGCCTGTGCGTTGCTATGAGACAACTAAACTTTTGTACTAAAAACACATGGATCGCACGATAAAATAACAATACTGTGAAATTAAATACCCATGCTAATGCAATGGCGACCTTCGATAGTACAAATCAAACATTCAAAAAAAATATATGCATCGGTAACAAAGCATATAGTGCTCGTGTGGGGGTATTAACCCCTATACCCTTACGGCTAGGCTTGGGCCAGCCCCGATCAGGGGGTCTGGCCCACTAGAAGACGACGCGCAGTCCAGCAAATCTGTTCGGAATCCAGCATAAGGAATCAAGGCAGATTTGGAGGTCAAGCAAGATCTTGGTTGGTTAGAATAGGAATCCTTATCTGACCACCTATGGCAACTGTAACTGGCTAGGATTAGTTTCCAGATCTGTAACCCTGCCCCCCGGACTATATAAGGCGGGCAGGGGACCCCTCTAAAAAACATCTCTCATTGACATACAGCAATACAATCAGACGCGTGACGTAGGTATTACGCCTTCACGGCGGCCGAACCTGGATAAAACCTCGTGCCTGTCTTGCGTCACCATCTTGTTTGTAGCTTGCGCATCTGTCTGACGACAATCTACTACCTTGGGCATACCCCTAGGTAGACTGCCGACCATATTTCGTCGACAGTGGCACGCCAGGTAGGGGGTGTGCATATTGCTCTCCAAGCGAATAAGATGGTCATCATCCCTAGCTCCATGGCTACACCGAACGGCCTCGCGTTCACCGTCAGCCAGATCACCTGGACCATCGGCTCCGAGACTTCATCACCATGACCACGGAGGAGGCGCGGATTCAATCTGTGTCGACCACTGCTTCACCTGCATCGGCTATGGCTCCGACCATAGTGGATCTAGCTCCGGCCACGCCAGCATCATCTTTAGCCACGCCGACAACCCATCGTCCACTTCCTCGCTACAAAGGGAGGCAAATCGACAACACCGACCTGCTTGACTCCATCGATCAGGTCGGCACCAAACTTGCCAAAACCCTGGCTCTGGTAAGTTCAATTCAAAGTTAACCTAATGAGCAGGGAAACACTACCCACAATAGATCTAACCGACCAGCTCGGGTCGATCATCCTGCACGACTCGGTACAGATCTCGTGGTCACATCTATTACTGAAGGGCGCTCCGTTCATCACCGGCCAGCCTCCGCGATGGGTCTCCGGCTCTCCGAGTATGAAGCCCTGATGAAGAACTACCAGGCCTAGCCCTACGGCCTGCGCAACTTCATCAACATGGTTCGGATTGAGGATTATCAGGAAGGATCCATCCACACAGTTCAAGAGGGGGGCTCAAGCTCCTCGTCTAGCATCGCATCTAATGCCTCCATCCACACCGAGCTCCAGCACCATGGTGATGAAGGCATTGAGTACAATCTGGATATCCTAGACCACGCCCTGGGGTTCCCATGATTCCCATCTTTCCCACCAAGGTGAGGAGACTTGATCAATGTTGTCAGTAATGACGAACCACCGGCTATCGGCGAAACAAAACAAGAAAGGCTAGCACGCGAAGCACGCAATATTGACCGGTTCAATCACCGATAAATCGAAGCCGAGGCAGAAGAGGAGGCCCGACGCATAAGGGTCCAGCCACGTGACCTTAACAATGCCTTTGATAGGGTGGGGGACAAGCAGGTCTTCAGGACCCCAAGCACCAACGTAGTTGTCGCTATGGCAACAATGCAACGACTACCCAATACCCCGGAAACTCAGGCAGTTCGTGATGATATACAAGCTTACCTGACGGCTGCTATGGCCCAGACCGCAGAGATTGTAAATCAAGCCCAGGCTCCATCCGTCTCAGTCAAATCAAGCCACAACCGCCAGTACTCAAGTCGCTCACAGCCACCCAACCAACGTGGCTCGCGCAACAACGACCCATCAGACAACCGTCAAGGCAGAAATGGTGGCCATGATGGTGGTCGGGACGACAACCGCCGTCGGGGTGACAACCGCTACGACTACCAGGACGACAACCACTAAGACAACCATGATAATCGCCGTGATAACCACGGTCGTAGGGTTAATCAGGGTGGCAATCGGGATCGCCATGATGGTAATAACGATCTTCGCCATTACCTCGGAGAACGCGATCTTTGCGATCGCATTAACCAAAGAGCCAACGATCGTGCATCCCACGAAAGCTATCACCATATGGAATATGATACTGCCCACGGCTCTTTGGGTTTGAAGCAGTTTACTCCACACCTTTGCCAAGTCATATGGCCCAAGAACTTCAAGCTCGAAAAACTTTAGAAGTATGACGACAAGGAGAACCCCAAATTATGGGTCATGCTCTACAAAACTATGTGCAGATCAGCCATGGCTAACAAGCATGTCATGTCTAACTACTTCCTAGTCACTGTCGGCAATGTAGGCCACCAATGGCTGGTCAGCTTGCCGGTGAACTACTTCGATTCTTGGCAGGAGCTCAAGCAAGCATTCATCGACAACTTCATTGCTACTTGCGAGCAACCTGGCAACAAATATGATCTACAGTGGATTCAAGATCGTAAAGATAAGCCACTGCGTGAGTACGTCCGATGCTTTTTGGAGATGCGCATCAAGGTCCCGTCGATTTCTGACAACGAGGCAATTGAGGCTTTCATCACTGGTCTCCGCTTCCACGATGCCCTACGGGACAAGCTCCTCCGCAAGAGACCTGAATCAGTCACAGCGCTCCTGGCCACTGCTAAGAAATATGCGGATGCCGACAATGCTAAAAAGATAAACATCGAAGAAGCAGCAAGGGTTCCACGCTCCGACCCCCCCCCCCCCCCCACACCGCGATGACTACCGCGGCAACCATGGTTGAAACGACAATTTTGATCGCCACAACCAGCGCAACGACCCCCGCGACCACCGCGACCAGCGTAATTAATGGCGTAATCGCCGCGACGATTATAGGGGCAAGCATGCTCGGGAAGACGAGGGCGAGGTCAACACCATTAAGAAAGGTGGCGGACGTTGCAACTATGAAGAAGACTATGCCAAAGCGTTGAAAGGACCCTGCCAGCTCCACCCCAAGTCAAACCATACCATGGAGAATTGCCGCGTTCTCAAGTCTATCTACACACGGCAACAGGCTCTAGATACGTCCGACAAGCCTAATGACATAGGGGAACAGCGCAATGAGGACAACGATGATGTAGACGCAGATCCCCATCACAAGTACGTCAAGCAAACTGATCGCGTCCACACCATCATTGGAGGCAAAGTGTCCATCGAGACCAAACGAGAACGCAAGCTGCTCGCTCGTGCCTGTTTGAACGTGGCCAACACCGACAACCTCATTGCCGATCCGCGGCTCCCTCCTTGGTCTCACCATGAGATCTCCTTTAGCAGAAAGGACCAATGGGCTACAATACTTGAGCCAGGATGTTTTCCCCTGGTCCTTGATCCTTATATCAACAAGGTTCAGTTCGACAGAGTGCTGATTGATGGCGGTAGTTCCATCGATATACTGTTCAAGAACAGTCTGTCAGCCCAGAAGATAACCCAGGCGGATCTCAAGCCATACGAGGCACAGTTCTAGGGAGTCCTCCCTAGACAGAGCTCTACACCTCTCGGACAGATCACGCTACCTGAGCAATTTGGTACCCCGGATCACTTTCGCACCGACTACATCAACTTTGTGGCCGCTGACTTCGACGGCACCTACCATGCTATCCTTGGTCGACCATCGCTCACCAAATTCATGGCCATACCTCACTATAGGTATTTGGTGCTCAAGATGCCTACTGAGAAAGGGGTTCTAACTCTCAGGGGCAACGTATACGTAGCTTATACCTGTGAGGATGACAGCTTCAAAATAGCAGAGGCTCACGACCTCTCTATTCGCATGGCTGAGACCATGCTCGACGCTAAGACCTCAGCCGACCACCTGGAGATCCCAGAGCTCGAGGCTCTAGACAAGAACATCAAGTCCAAAGAACACAAGGCGATCCAACTAGTCGACGGTGATCCTAGCAAAACGGCCCTTATTGGGGCCAACCTGGATCCTAAATAGGAAGACGCGCTCATCGGGTTCTTGAGGAGCAACATGAGTGTGTTCGCATGGAAACCTGCCGACATGCCCGGTGTACCTCGAAACTTGATCGAGCACTCCTTAAATGTCAACGGCAAGGCCAAACCTATCAAGCATAAGCTATGACGGTTCGCTCGTGACAAAAAGGAGGCGATTAGGGTAGAAGTTACACGGCTTTTGGTAGCCGGATTTATCAAAGAAGTGTATCATCCGGAGTGGTTAGCCAACCCGGTTCTTGTACACAAAAAGAATAATGAATGGAGAATGTGCGTTGATTATACTGATCTCAACAAACACTACCCTAAAGACCCCTTCGGCTTACCTCACATAGACAAGGTCGTAAATTCAACTGCCGATTGCGAGCTGCTTTCCTTTCTCGATTGCTACTCTGGTTATCACCAGATCGCTCTCAAAAAAGACGACCAGATCAAGACATCCTTCATCATGCCTTTCGGCGCCTACTGCTACACGACCATGTCGTTCGGGCTCAAGAACGCCGGGGCTACCTACCAACGCGCCATATAGGCCTGCCTCAAAGACGAGATAAAAGACAACCTCGTCGAGGCTTATGTTGATGATGTAGTTGTCAAAACCAAGGAAGCACATACCCTTGTTGACAACCTGGAACGCACCTTTGTAGCCCTTAATACATTCTAATGGAAATTAAACCCAAAGAAGTGCATCTTTGGTGTTCCTTCTGGTATATTGCTTGGCAACGTCGTCAGTCACGACGGCATACGCCATAACCCGGAGAAAGTCAAAGTTGTCTTGGACATGAAGCCACCCAGAAAGGTGAAGGATGTTCAGAAGCTTACCGGATGCATGGCTACCCTCAGTCGTTTCATATCAAGATTAGGTGAAAAAGGACTACCATTTTTTAAGCTGCTCAAAGCATCCGAGAAGTTTGAGTGGTCGGAGGAAGCAGACGCTGCCTTCACACAGCTGAAACAATTCCTTACATCACCTTCGATCCTCACTGCTCCTAGAGAAGACGAAACCCTCCTGCTTTACATTGCGGCAACTAATCGAGTGGTCTCCACTTCCATGGTGGTCGAGCGCGATGAGCCTGGCCACATCTACAAGGTACAGCGACCAATCTATTTCATCAGTGAGGTACTCAATGAATCCAAGACCAGGTACCCATAGATTCAAAAACTGATCTACGCCATACTGATAACATCCTAAAAGTTGAAACATTACTTCAACGGATATCATGTGGTGGTCATGACCGAGTACCCTCTAGGAGACATCATTCGCAACAAGGATGCGAACGGGCACATCGTCAAATGGGCAATGGAGCTATGCCCTTTCTCCTTGGAATTTGCAAGCCGTACAACAATCAAGTCTTAGGCACTTGTCGATTTCATCGTCGAGTGGATAGACTTAAGTACACCTGCCTCTTAGGGGCCCGATGAGTATTGGAAGATGTACTTCGATGGCTCTCTCAACATCGACGGCACAGGAGCAGGAGTCCTTTTTGTGTCACCATCCAAGGATCAGCTCCGATACATCCTCGGGATTTATTTCTCGGTGTCTAATAACGCCACCGAGTACGAAGCATGCCTGCATGGTCTACGCATTACGGTCGAGCTTGGTGTCAAACGTCTCTATGTCTACGGAGACTCGGCTCTGGTCATTAACCAACTCAACAAGGACTGGGATACGACAAGCGAAAAGATGGATGCATACTGCAAGTTGATCAGAAAGCTGGAATGCAAGTTCTATGGCATCGAGTACACACATGTGGTCCGGGACAAAAATCAAGTAGCAGATGTGCTATCAAAGTTAGGATCATCCTGAGCCAAAGTTCCACATGGCGTATTTGTTCAAGACCTGCTCACGCCTTCCATCAAAGAGGAAGATCCTATGGTCGACAAGCCTCAAGACCTGCTGTGCGGGTGACATCTGGTCTCCCCCTACATCCAGCACCGTCGCTGGGCCTTGGTGATCGACCCCTCCCCCGCTTGTCCTTCGTGCTGCATGGTCAGTGATGTAGGGGCCAATGGAACGGAGGAGCCACCTTGCTCCATCGACTCTAGTTGCCTCCTCCTCTTTCGAGGGACGAGTCGAAAGATGTCTGCATCCTCTCCCTTCTCTATGTCATCGTCCAACAAAGTAAAGATCGCTTGATGACGCTTGCTGGCCACCGGCCGCTTACCAGCAGCTTTGGCCGCTGCCTCCTCTCCAACTCCGAGCATGGCCCAGTCAACGTCCTCGACCCCGACGCTGGTCTAGGTGGTTGGGTCAGCAACTTGTGGCCAATCTACACTAGGGGGTGGCGACACAAACACTATCGCCCTATCCCGGCCATTAATCTGGGAAATAAATAGGAGATAACACAGTAAGTTTCTACTATAATATAAGACTATGGGTACAAGGCAAGATGAGTTACCTTTGAGGGAGGTCGGGCGAGCTTGAAAGCGTGCTTGATGTCGCTCAATCTGACATAGTTTGGATCAGCTAAGTTAAATAGCTCTCCAATTCTGGCTCTGACTTCATTCTTGTCAAGCACCTCCTGCCTCGTCCTCGTCAGGTCTGCGCTACCTTGGTACTCGTAGCCAGGATGTACCCTCCTCTATAGGGCAGGATCTGCCGGCTGATGAAGCTCCCAACCATGCTCGGACCATCTAGTTTCTTCCACGGGATCATCCCAAATATTTTTGGAATCCGTTCCAGGTGCTTGGGCTTCTCTGACCAACTTGTCCTCTTTTCCGGAATGAACCCTACGTCACACAGTGTGATCGTGTTCGGCTCTTCGCAGATGTAGAACCATTTCTTGTACCAGTCATCAAGCGACATGTTCCATGGGCAGTGTAGGTATTGGGCCTTCATTCTATCACGAAGGTTGAGGTACACACCTCTGGCTATCTTCAAGTCGCCGCTTCCTTTCTTCCGCAGATAGAAAAGATGGCGAAAAAAATCAAAATGGGGCAGGAAGCCGCCATATGCTTCGCAAAGATGAATGAAGGTGGAGACAAGGAGGATCGAGTTGGGATGCAGATTGCAAATCCCAATCTCGTAGTACAGACAGAGCCCCTGAAGGAAAGGATGTACCGGAACCCCAAATCCCCGCTTAAAGAAGTCTTCGAATACCACGATCTCACCTGGTTGTGGATCGGGGTACCCTTCGCCCTCCGGTGGACGCCATCCTACGAGCTCCTTGTTGTGGAGTACTCCCATGGTGATGAGGTCTTCAATGGTCTGCTCGTTGCTTCTCGATTTCCACAACTCCTTCGCCATGACCCCTGCTTTCTTCTGTGCACCACTTTTTGCCATGAATCTAGATTTGTTGATGAACGAAGAAACGGTGGAGGATTGATTGGTGGTGATTTCGGAGGTATTAGGGTTGGCAAGAGGAAGAAGAAGGCTGCGACTGCGAATGGCAATGAGGTTCAGTAAAAAGTAACTTACCAATTCTATACTGTATTTAACCAAGAGTTCTGTCGTTTTGTCTGCCCGAGATTCTTGGGAGACGTGCGCACACGCCACGGACGGTTGTTTTCACAGCCTCGAGATCTATGCCAATACATGCGCCTCTTCGTTATCAGTGTATGCGCCTCTTCGTTACCAGTGTGAGAGGGCCCACGCTGACGCACCTACTTACAGGTGTCACGTAACTGTTTGCTTGAAAGAACAAGAAGACAATATGACATGCTATACCTGTCTACTTTTTTGACCAGGCGTGTCAGATTGGACTTGACAGAGCAAGTAAATAAATAAATACACAAAATAATAGTACAAGTGGCATTTGGTTTTTCGCCGCACCCATCGTGCTCGGGAACTGTCCAGATCACTACCGTGCTCGGGGACTGTCCAGACCATTACCGTGCTCGGGGACTATCTAGACCACTACCGTGCTCGGGGACTGTCCAGACCACTACCGTGCTCGGGGACTGTTCAGACCACTATCGTGCTCGGGGACTGTTCAGACCACTACCGTGCTCGGAGACTGTTCCGACCACTATCGTGCTCGGGAACTATTCTGACCACTACTCGGAGACTGCTCTCCTCGGCTATATGTGATTTGTACTCATATACAGCCGAGAGACATTTATTTAGACCTTGCTACAAGGCTTATACTTCGCCTTCCAGCAAGCTCGGGGACTACATCGGTACGATGCACCTGCCGGTGCATCTCGTATTGCTTGTATGACAATTTGATTCTTAAATTCAGTGGAAATTCTTTTTAGACCCTGGCACCACGTGCCTACGTCACCTACTACCAGGCTCGGGGACTAAGTGGGCACACTTCACCTTGCGGTGAATGTGCTTATTTTATCGACCCCTATGCTCTGACTGTTTGCCAGAACTACTATTGTCCAAGGGTCACTTACATTTCTTTTCAGAAATACAAGTGGGCACACTTGATAAGGAAAGAAATCTTTTTCTTTTTTCTTTAGAGCACCATGCATTCTTCAGACAACCGGAATCTTTGACTAAAATCGTGGTCTACTGCTCTCTGTTCTGACCAGAATGCTAGCACATTCGATTGGTCCATGTTTCAACTAGTTGGAGATGACATGAAGACGGGTCGCATTAGTCAAAGGAGATCGAACGGCGTGTCACAGCATAATACATGGTGCTTGGGGACTAGCTGTGGGGGTATTAACCCCTATACCCTTACAACTAGGCTTGGGCCGGCCTGGATCAGGGGGTCTGGCCCACTAGAAGACGCGCGGTCCGACAAATCTGTTCAGAATCCCGCGCAAGGAATCAAAGCAAATTTGGAGGTCAAGCAAGATCTTGATCGGTTAGAATAGTAATCCTTATCCGGCCACCTATGGCAATTGTAACTGGCTAAGATTAATTTCTAGATCTGTAACCCTGCCCCCCGGACTATATAAGACGGGCAGGAGACCCCTCTAAAAAACATCTCTTATTGACATACAACAATACAATCATACGTATGACGTAGGTATTACGCCTTCACAGTGGCCGAACCTAGATAAAACCTCATGTTTGTCTTGCGTCACCATATTGTTTGTAGCTTGCGTATCTGTCTGCCGACAATCTACTACCTTAGACATACCCCTAGGTAGACTGTCGACCATATTTCGTCGACAGCTCGTGCTAACGCCACAGCGGTATTTTAGATATGCTTATGAAAACAACCAAACGAAGACACAAGAGATGAAGGGGCACGGGTGATTAAGGAATTAAAAATAATAACAACCGACAAGGAATCAAACATGAGCAGATTATGTCAATTTTTACTAAAATCAAACATTAGCCGACTATTACTGAAGAAATAGAGTACCAATGCATTCTTTTAGTGGAACTATGCATTTGAAGGGGATAAAAAGAAGTATCCATCTCATATATGGTCGAGAGATAAAGCTCTAATAAAATAAATCCCACAGCCAAACCAAAATAGAATCAAAACAATTCAAACATCTGTAAACAGGTACTAACGAGGATTCTAGTACATATTCCTTGTTGGTTTGGCCAAAAGTCTAGCTTTTAGCCGCCAGATATGCATACATCTTTTAACTCAGATATGCAACCATCTTTGATTATGAAAATGTACAGTATCTCAAAACACTTTCCAAGGAAAAAAACAGATCATGTGTTCCCCGCCCAAGATGTTGTTCTGGCTTTAATTTCCTTGCTAGGAGGCTTAGAATATAAGGACCAATAGGCAGCAGCAACCAAAGCGCTGCAAAAATGCTAAATCATAATTAACCTGGAGGACTTAGAACTGAGTACATTGCTAATGGTGTGATTGCAAGACCATGGAGAGCCTAAGAGTGCCGAGCTAATTGGTGAAGCCCATAGCAAACAACCCTGGCTTCCTTGCCCTGAAGTAGATTGAAGGTGTAAGGAGATCTCTCACATGATTTCATCCACAGACCAAACAAGGTGTTCCTAAACTCCAATGACCTGTTTCGCAACCTCTAGTACCTGAATGTGTTCGAGCAAGAAGAAGAAATGATGTCAAGCACTTTCTCGTCTTGTTCTGAGTTACAGGGGAAGAGGCACAATCCTACCAGTACAAGTTAATAACTGCAAGAGTGTATAGAACAAGCAGAAAACTGACACTTCCATATCTTGAGCAATAATTCCAAAAAAAATACTCATGCAAGATATAACAACAAACAATTGAACCTGTTACACTATTGAAGGCATCAAACATCGAAAGACAACAGGTTTAACTGATCCAACTTCTTATTTTTTCAAATTATCATATAAAGCACTCTGGTTGTTGGAAATTTCTAAAACAAAATACCATCGTGCGGCCGTTGAATAGGGTGGGCCGGCAGAGGCACGCGTATATTAAGGAAAGCACAAATGTTCGGACCAAAGACCTACATGGAGAGATAGAGGGATCAGCTTCTCGACTGAAACCAGGTGGAAAGCATCATTTTTTTCCAAAGCACAAGAAAACAAACTCTGGGCTCTCTTTCATGATCCCGTAATCTTGAGCAGCTTTGACCGACCTTTCATATGATTGCTTTATTGCATCCCTCTTCAATCCAACAGAAAAAAGAGAGAAATCAGAAGGCATCACAACTGGGAAGCAAAAGGGGAAATGCCAATGGCAGCAGTCAGGAGCATCTGGGTTTACTTGAATTTTATTCTCAAAATCCTCCACTGACAACTGCATCAAATTGAACTCTGGATTCAATTCAAGCTCTCCAAGTCTCAAGCTCTATAGATAGCGCATATATATATATATAAAAGGATTTCATCCTACAAATACTTGTCATCAAAGTTGTGTCAAGTCTAGGTGCTCAGTTGAAAAGTGCAGTGATGATAGACATGAAAAATAGTGCTACAAAATTGTTCTACTATCATCTGACATGTGAATGGATTTATGGAACTCTACAAATGAAGTCAGTTTCTGCAAGAACATACCAAACAATAAATTTAAAAAACGGAACACTCTATGCGGCCACATGGTCAGGAAAACTGGAAAATGTATAGTATATCGCCCGTGCTAACACTACGGCGATATCTGGTAATACAAATCAAACAACCAAAAATATTTCAATTTGATAAAAATGGAATGGACATATCTGTTACAAAGGTTACCTGCTATTCTTCTTAGCCCCCATGGACTCAAGACACAAATCACAAAACAAAGCAAATTTCCCACTGCGGAGTGTGCAAGATAAAGCAATTAAGCAAGCTGAGCAAGGCATGGATGAGGGGAGGAATAACAAACTTTTGCAGGCTTTGCATCTGAATGTTCTCTTCTGAGGTGCTAGGCCTTTTGCCTTCCGTATTGCAGACCTGCAACATGTCTAATGTAGCATTTGTCCATGCCCTCAATACATCATGCAGACTATTTCCATTTTGTCAGCAAAAAGTAGTCGGATGGGTGCCTTTTGGTACTCACAGCATAGTACCTCAAAGTAGTAAGGTGAAACAACCTGCAACTTATGTTCCATTGGTTCAATCCTCAAAGCTCGGATAAATAGGTGGTGATTTTGGAGAAGAGGAGAAAGCTCACTTTTCGGCCTTTGCATGAAGAGCATGAGCACAGTATGCCTGATGGCTTTGATAACTCATCAGAGTACTGCTTGCTGAAATAAGATGAGAAATAGATCCCTGGTCAAAATTACACTAACCACGATAGTGACCACAGAATAAGACATGGAAAATGCAAGTGCATGGTATGATATTTTGGCCTCCAAAACAGCAAATAGAGATCACATCTCACGATTCACCATAATGCAGTCATGTTTTTCTTTTTTTTTTGCTGAAAAGATAATATAGGTGCAGCAGGCTATGTTCATGTTACAGAGGTGCCGAAAAGACAATACAAGTGCACTTTAGGCTCAATTGGGCTCCTAGAAATGAACAGAATGGGAAGAATTAGAAGGGCATGCAATTCCATATCTCGCAGATTAATAAATTTGTCAAAAACCCAACTTCATGGCAGTTCCCAGGGATAGATACACTAAACCTAATTTCCCTGCTCATCCTACATAAGAAACAATGCAAACAACTACTGCAATGGGCGGTGGCTTTCCATTCTTGGCTTATAAGCACACAGATTAAAAGATACGGCCACCATGTTTGAAGTAAAACTGCTATCACGGACAAGAAAACAAATCGGCAAAATTAAACAAGCACCTCCGCAGATGAATCGTCAGGAAAATTAATAATTTGCCACGCTTGGAATAATTTCTGGTACTATGTAGTAATAATCTTTTGTTAGCACGCCTCAAATTTTAGAAACGGATTTGAATCTGACGAAGAGAGAAATCTAAAAGATTAGTTCAATGATGAGTAGCACGAACAACACGTACATGTCGCACACACGCACCACGCAGGCACGTACCTTGGATGGGCAGCACGTCCATGTCGGCCCGGAGCGCGACAATGGGCGGGCAGCCGGTGCCAAGCGTGGCGATGAACGCCGGTGCTCGTGACCAGGTGGCGGAACCCGACACCCAGGGCGTCTAGCTCGTCGCGGGCGAGGCGCGCGTAGGAGGAGAGCTTCACGTCGAGGTCGCCCTCCAGCTTGCGCGCCTCACTGCTGCAGCTCCTCCCACTCGGACTCCTGCAGCTCCAGCGCCACGGCCGCATCCGACGATGACGACATCATCTCCGGCTCCGGCACCGGCACCGACGAAGCGCGAGATCCAATCCGGCAAGGGGTCCTGGGTCGCTTGTGACGCAAAGAAGAAGAGGGGAATGTGGGGAGTACCTCCAATCTGGATCCGGTCCGCGGGGCCGTGCCGTCGTGGGGAGCTTTGGACTCGCAAGGAGGGTGGGCGCGGCCGGCGTTACGGCCAGCTTCGGGCGGGCGCGGGCTGCGTCGCGGCGAGCTGCGGGTGGGCGACGATGGAGAGGCGGGCGGAGGAATCACAGGAGTGGTTTCCTTTTGTGCGGCGTGGACTGGCGGTTATCGCAGGGGAAGGCAGACCGAGGGAGCGACGTATGCGGGATTGTAGGTGTGGGCAGACGGATGAACCAAAACAAATGTGGCACAAAAAAAAATATCTACACTTTATTTTTTTTAGTTATAAGAGATTAAAAGTGATGAGCTAACCACTGTATAATGTAAGTTAGGCAGGCCATAAAAAATCCTTCCGATAATAGGTCCATAAGATGAATCTAGATTTCATGAATACGATGTCGTATAGCGTCGGGGTCAGTGTCTGTGCTTCAGGCATTGCAGTTCCCGCCTAGTCAAACGTGGGCCGCTACTGGACGACTTGTACACCGGAAAAGGTGCGGTCGTGCGCTTGACTGAATAAGCGTATCGTATGCAGTTTCGTATACGACGACGCGATTGTTCCATCTAAATCCAAAAACGAAGTGGACTGATTTTTCCAAAGAAGCTACTAACAATTTGCACGAAGAAAACGACAGGTACCAGACGACCAGACTACCTTACTAAGCTAACCGCATCATCTACAAGCCCACCCCGCGGCCACCATACTATAACAAATCATAACACAGTGTCAATTCCAGCCTGATGAACGAAGCCGAATTTTCCGACCCTATATACGGCAGGGAGCTCATCAGGGGTTCAGTATGAGTAGAAAGCAAGTGAGCTACAACTTCACCGGCGGTCCGGCGCCCCAACATGTCTGGGCACTTGGGCAGGTGCAGGTCCCATGGGCTTGACCTGCCGCTGCCGATCGAGCGAGCTCCCCTCGTCGTCGTCGCGGCCGGGGTGGAATCCACTCGATCCAGCTGGGGCGTGCGGAAAAATGATACACGGATTGCGGCGCGCGCACGAGTTGGCCGACGACGGAGATGTAGATAAATCAATAAAAAACCGGAGCCATACAGATACAGCAGCGTCCTGTGTGCCGTTTGCTTAGCCGGTAAGCCAGGGTTGAATGAACCTTTGACTGATTTATTAACTGAGAAAAATATTATTCATTAACTTAAAAAAGTATGGCTGAACAGTGCGCTGGCCGGTCAATCGACAAGCAGCTAGCAGGCTAGTGGGGCAGAGGGGTCCGTTCGGTCGTCCACTGCCCCATGGTTACGTTCAGCTTGCTGAATTTTAGCTGTAATAGGCTGAAAAAATACTATTCTGACTAAATTGTTATGAAAAAAATACTGTTCTGATTAAAATAATAAGTAGAACAAGTAAAATATTGATAGGGTAAGCTGAACAAGGTGGTCGTGGCCGGCCCAGGCCCAGTTTAGTTCCCCAAAAATTTTGTCAAATTTTTCACATTTCCCGTCACATCGAATCTTTGGACGCATGTATGAAGCATTAAATATAAATAAAAAATAAAACTAATTACACAGTTTAGATGAAATCCACGAGACGAATCTTTTAAGTCTAATTAGACTATGATGGGACACTAATTATTAAATAACAACGAAAACGCTACAGTTGCATTTCCCAATATTTTTCGGTAACCAAACAAGGCCCCAGTCGTGCGGTGATCGCGACGGGCGGCGACCTCCGAACCTTCCCGTGAAAGACCTCTCTGTCTCTCTCTCTCTCGCTGGACGGACGGACGGACAGGCTGGATCGCGACAGAGTGAGCGAGTGACAGACGACGGCACTCTCTGGATTTCTACGGTTGCCAGCACTCTCTGGATTTCTACGGTTGCCAGTCCAGTTCGTTCCACCCCGTTTTCCTCCCTTTTGTTCCCCGCCCGTGATGGTATTTCTTTCTAGACGCTAGGCTACTGACAGCCTCTAAGTTGATTCGGTTGTTATCTTAAGTAGTGATGAAAGTAGTGAGTGCCTGTGAATTGACGACGGCTACCTGAACGAACGAGTGATTGGTATCGACGCTAGCTACGCGCCTACGCCACCAGCACGGTGTGGGTGGCAGTGCTCCGACGGCACCGTGGCCGTGGGCGGAACGGAACGGAGCCGGGGGGAAGCCGGGTCGTGGAGCGCCGGACCCGCCGGACCGACAGCACGTGTTTGACTAGCCACACTCCCCAGACCACAGCCCTGCCTGCCCAGGAGACCTGGCCACCGCGGCGGGCTTGCGTTTCCACCCAGCTTCCTTCCCTCCCGCGGCGATGCGATGCACACAGCACACAACGTCGCACGTGGGGCACGGCCAACCCCGGCAACCCGCGGGGACGAGGGACTTTCCTTGTGGTCTGGTCTGGCGTCTGGGCCCCGCCACAGCATCCCGCCGGGTCGCCTACTTTTGTACGCCTTTTTTTGTGTGTGGATAAGAACCCAGCAGAGACGAAGATCGCGAGCGGGCTAATGGTGGGTGGCCCACTGCTCAGTCGCGTCCACACAGGAGGAGTATTCCTTAGTTACTAATTACTTCCTCCATAAAAGAATATAATTATGAGATCAGGTGAATGTAGCTCGATCAAATTTATATTAAATAGTATTAATATTTATGTCTCTAAATAAATTTATTATGAAATATATTCTATGACTAATTTAATGATACTAATTTTGTATCAGAATATTAGTATTCTTTTATATAATTTTGATCAAAGTTTAAATTGATTGACTTCTCGAAAAGCAAGAATTGCATTCTTTCTTGAAAGGAGGAGTGAGTACATACCACTCCTATGAACTTTTCAAATTCAAATTCGTTAATTCTTAGTCTCGTGAAACATACTACTTCTACCTAGGAGTACGAGCGACCACGTTTCAATTCAATTCAAACGGAGAAAAAAATATAACTGATTTCATTTGATCAATCGGATGAACAGTTCGCCTAAAACTACAACAGTACAAGGGATTGTACAATTTCATGTTGTTTTCCTGTGCTAGTATTTCGCATGTTCCACCATCGTCGTTCACCGAAGCGTGACGTGACGATCTCTGCTCCACGCCATGTCAAGCCGCGCGAACCCCATCTGTTCCTCTCCCTCGTGCAGAACTGCAGATCCTCATGTCGGGTTCTGTTATCGCTGTTTCGCTCTAACAGTGATTAACAGAGGATTCAGGCCAGCGAAGTTGTTGACGATTGCCGCGTGCGCGCTAGACAATCTGAGCAAGAATCTCGTGTGTGTGATGCCAATCGACCCGATCCGATCCGACACGTCTGTCAATCCTTGGTGGGCGACAGCTCGAGGATCCGGCCGGACAGCGCGGTGACGAGCGCCGCCTTGAAGCTGGGGTCCCGCGTCAGCGTCATCGCCATCTGCTCCGCGAGGTTCCGCCGGATCATCTCCGACGCGGCCGCGGCCGCCGCGCCCACGGGCTGCTCGCCGTTCATCGCGGCAGCGTCCTGCTGCTGCTGCTGGTGGTGGAGCTGCAGCTGCGGGCGGTGCGGCGCCGGGGCGATGGCAGCGGCCGGCCTCGGCGGCGACGGCGGCTTCGCGACCGCGGCGTTCTTGCTGGCGCCGGGGGCCGCCGAGCCGTTGTGCGCTGCCTGCGCCGGCGCCGGCGGGGGCTGGCCGTGGTTGTGCTCGCCCTCGTACGTGGCCACGAGGATGGAGGTGTCGTCGGCGCTCCGCTGCACCTTCTTCTTGACGGGGCAGGCCGGGCCGAAGGAGCAGCGAAAGTATGCCCTCGGGCACGGGTTGTCCTTGGTCACCTTCTGCCCGTACTTGCGCCACTGGTACCCGTCCTTCACCACCAGGCTCAGGTCGGCGGGGTCGGCGTGCACGTACAGCTTCGACACCTTGGGCTTGCACTCCTCCCGGATGCGCTTGCACGGCTCGCCCGAGGTGCACTCCGTCTGGTCCGCCGGCACCGCCGGGTGCAGGTGCGGGTGCGGGTGCGGGCCAGGGTGCTGCGCGGCGGCGGCAGGCGGCGCCGGTGCGGTGTCCGTGCTCTCGCTCTTGCGCTTCCGCGACGGCGACACGGACCCGCCCTCCGACGTCGACGACGGGTTCCCGCCCGCGGTGGCCACCATCTCCGTGTACTGGCTCCGCAGCAGCCTCGTACTTGGACGCCACCGCGGCCAGCGCCTCCGTCAGGCGCCGGTTCTCCTCGCTCATCCGCTGTAGCTCCGTCTCGAGAGCCGCGACCTGGTGGGTCATCATCGAATCAAGGAAACAATCCGTTAGACTCTTGGATCGTCGTCAAACACAACACCCCCACCAATTAAGCAAGAATGGATGTATACCTCTGGCTTCTTTCTTTGGAGGCAGGACGTTCTCCTCGACGAGCACCTTGGGCCGGGCCAAGGCGACGGCCACCGGCGCCTGGTGGAGTCTGAGCGGCTGCAGGCCGACGTGAAGGTCAAGGCTCAGAGAAGGCTGGCTGCTGATCCATGGATCCATCTGCTGACTGCTTCTTTTCCCCTCGAGATGTCCGAGCTAGCTAGGCCGGGGTCCTGTAGAGCGCGGTCGAGGGCTCGACGGAGAAGAGAACTGAAGACTGAGAAGAGGAAGGGGAAGAAGAGGAGTAGGGATGCTTGAGCGTTCGAGTGGCGATGGCTCGGGACGGGGCGTGGTATATAAAGAGCGGGGACTCGAGGACCAGGGAAGAATATCGGATGGTCCGTCGTCCGGTCTCATTAGGGAGAACGAAGAAGAGGCTTCCGAGCAGCGCACGTCGCCATCACTCGCACACGCGCTTGTCCTCCTCTCTTTCTCTGGTCGCGCGGCGAATCAGCAGCTGAGCTGAGAGACTCAGAGACCGCATAAACAAACAAGGGGCCGTGGAATTCGCGCACGCGAATGTGGTGGGGGAATACACTACTAGTAGAAGAATTGGCGACTGGGGCCGGGATAGCCGGGTCGGAGGACGAAGGGCAGTGGAGGATGCCGCTGGACCAGGAGGAGACGTGACTGACTGTGATGGCGACGCCGACGCCGACGCCGACGGCCCTCTCTACTGAGATCTTTAGTACTAGTACGCCTATTTGTCGCGAGTGGGTGGGAGGGAGGGAGGCCGGTGATGACTTGGGTGAGCGAAGCTTTGGCCTTCGAAAGCATGTCGACCTGCGGATGAACCGAGGGTGGTGACGACGGTCGCCGGGTTGGGTGGTGGTGCCTCACCAAGTCAAGAAAATACGCCACACATGCTTACAAAGATCGGGGGAACGAATTGACGAAAGGGAGCGGTGCGGGTGCGGGTGCGGGTGCGGGTGCGGGGCCAATTGATCGGAAATGCCCTTTGCGTTTGGGTGGTTTTGGTTTTCCTGGTGACGAGTGACGACTTATTGACCGGCCTTTTGGTCGGAGCCTGGTAGCTTAGACAGCACTAAGCTGGCAGATTTATTCGACTTTCCGTTTCTTTTTTACAACAATTTTCTTTAAAAAAGGATCATGTATCTGTAGTGGTACTAGTAGCTCTAGTTTAGGTGAGGGAAAGATTATTCTTTATGGCTGGGGTTTCCTTGCTTGGTGTGGTGAGCTCCGAAGAGCCAGAGGCCAAAGTAATGGAATCAAAACCGGCGAACTAGCTATCAATAACAAGTAATATCGCCGTGCCTTTGCCTAATTCTGACCAAACATCCTTTCTCTGAACAGAATGAGTACGTGCAGACTCGCATAGTGCTCACCGCACGGGTCAGTGCTGCACCATTTTTTATTACCACTCTTTGCCCGGGGTTTAGGTCGTAACCAGAAGCTGTTCTTGACTGACGGCGCAGGCTTGTCGCTAATTAATTCCCTTCTAGACTTGTACTAGTACTTCTAGAGCGCTGCCAGGAGCTAGCTAGGTAGTAGTAGCTAAGGACCGGGTGAAAACGCTCTTTGTCTCGCGCTGCGTGTTCAATGGACCCGGCCGGACGGTGAAGAGGTTAGCGAGACAGACTTGGCATTGAGAGGAACGGGTAAAGCTCACGCAAAGGACCGGGCGTCGGGACCGGACCTCAGCGACCGCCTATATCTGCGAGACTACGGGGAAATCTGTCTGCTGTCTTCGCTCGCAAGGACCGCTGCATGCATAGAAACTTTTCCGTTCCTTCTCACTCGATCGGCCAGCAACTGGAGATGCCGTACGGCTAACAGGCCAAAGGTTTCGTCTCAAAGTGGTAAACGTTGCTAACAAGTCGTACTGATCCATCCTGGAGTTTAATCAGTTTCTTTCTTGGGTGTAAGTTTTCTCGTTCGTTCGTCATTGACTGCATCCAATACCTTCGTCGTGCAAAAAACCTCAAGCGGCTGGACGGAGTAAAGAAAGAGAACGAAACAGATCCAAGCTCACAGCCTAGTCAGCAGTCTTCCACTGGAACTAATCCTCTCTGCTATCCAGGGATAATTTTATATAACTCCTGCAACAACAGCGACGTCCCTGTGACGCCACAATTCGGCAATTTTTTTTTTATTTTTAGCACTTTTTTAAAAAAAAAAATCATAAATATGCCTCTTAGGAAAGATTTCAAAATCTGGATCTGGCGCTATCATTGCTGACGCCGAGCTTACATTTCTCGACGCTAGTGAGCTCTTAAGCTCGAAGCAGATATGGAGGTGACATGGCAGGAAGCTCGGCGTCAGTCACTTTGGCGCTAAGCTGACGCCGAGCTTGTGTTTTAACCCTGACCCCAACCTTTCTGCCCGAGCCTTCTTCCTCTTCTTTCTCCTTCCTCTCGGGTTTTTTCTCTCCCCACTTCACCCTACCTCACGAATTGGCATATTGGATCTTGGAAACTTTGATTTGATCCGTAGATCTTCGAGAGCAAGGTATCCTCGCTCCCCTCCTAGTTTTTTTCACAACGATTCGATATATATTAGTCAGATTTTTCAACCTAAGAATCGTCATTACTTATGGTTTCATTCTATCCCGCAATATTTGTATTATACAACCGTAGTATGATACCAGGGCGTGAAAAAGCTAGCAAACCTAGGTAACCGCAGCGCATGTAGTTATGTTATGGGTTCATTATTGTGCATCAAATGGAAAACCCTAGGTTTAGGATTTAATGTTAATTGCTTTCGGTTCTTAGAACGAAATTAGTTGCATTGTAGTTATGGTTCTCATTGACATTTATTTGTGATGTTTTAATTTTTGTTTGTTAAATTACATCTGTTTTGTTAGATGCAAGAAATGTATCGGGAGGAGTTTTGGCGAAAACGGGGTCATCCTCGAGAATTATACACCGATACGTCTAGCAAAGATGCCCCCGTCCTTCCTGACCTCTCTGTCCCTAACTGTGACTGTGGTTTCCCGGCTCACGTTTTTCAATCGAAACATCCGGACACAGCGGCGCGGTGCTTCTACACATGCAGTCGTTTTAATGTAAGATATTGTTTTCACTATTTTTTCTTTATTTGTGTAAGTATGCTACTAATATTTTGTTGGAATCTCATTGTGTAGGACCATGAGAGGTGCTTTTTCTTTCAGTGGATCGACGGTGCAGACAAGTTTGATCCTAGGTACCTCCTTTTCGACGATTGGTTTAGAGGGAGATATCCACTGTGAGCACTTCAAGCGGTGAGTTCCACCCCCTCCTAACCCTCCGTCAATAACGGCTAAGGAGAAGCACCTAGGCCACAGTTAGACGACTCGAGGAACCTCCTCTGTGCGATTGCGGAGATCGAGCTAGTGATAAACCCTGAGAATACGTTAGAGTTTGTGTGTCCAAACAAGTATGAAGTAAGTGCAAAGTGTATGTGTTGAAATGTTAAGCTATATGTGTTCATGTACTAATATCACCTTATTTAGGTGTTTTCAATGACGAAGTGTCGTTTCAAGGAGTGGTTGTATGGTCCTAAGAACAAATGGCCGGAAGAACCCGCAAAAGGTTAAGGAAAAGAAGAAAGAAAGGGATAATTTACAAAGCACCTCCTGTCCTGTGTGAATGTGGTGTTAAATCTAACTATGGTCTAGTCCCTTTGGAGCTTGGAATAGGCCATTATTGCGGTCATATGGTTGACTATGATGAGGTTGGTTATTTTTATGGTAAACATAAAATTGTATTTTGTTTCTTTTGTTAAGACATATATGATATAATTTTTCGTTTGAACAGAGCACTAGGAAATACAGGTGGGAATGTTATGATGGTCAAGCTAAGTTCTTGGATGAATTGAAGGGGAGGCAAAGGCAAGTAATTACACCGAAGAGGAGATATGGACCTAACTACGTCAACCTATTAGTTAAACATCATAAAGAAAAGATATGTGAGTTTGCTAAACAGCGCAGGTATTTGTAACCCGATCGATGTTGGGCTTGATAAATGGGGATTGGAGAGACGGATGACGTTAGAGGAGGAGAGAGCAAGGAAGAAGGCAAGTGAGGAGACAAGAGTACAGATGCAGGTCATGAACGAGCATGTTGTTGTATTATGTGCCAGTGAGTGCTTGAAAGCCTTTTTTTGTTGTCTGATTTTAAATGTAATATAATTGCATTGCTAACTGATTGAATTTTATACATGAAGGGATTGGATGCAGCGAGGAACATGCCGCAGAGGTGGCTCGTGCAAGGTATGAGGAAAAGAACTTAGATGAGCACAGATCACGAGCTGGTCGCACCGTTCAATCTCCAATTGTGTTGTCTGATGAGGGGGACGAGGATGAGGACGACACTGGCAGACTGAGTGAGCTCATCATTCTAGCAGAGGAGGGCTTGTAGGCGGAGGAGGCGGTGGAAGATACTAGCAGACTGAGCGAGCTCATCGCTCTAGCAGAGGCGGGCTTGCAGGCGGAGGAGGCTGAGGACGACACTAGCAGACTGAGCGAGCTCATCGCTCTAGCAGAGGATGACGACGCGTGAAAGCTCTAGTTTGGTTTTGGTGAATTGATGAAACCCTAAGTGCTAACCTAGTTTATCAAAAGTGATTATGAGATTGGTAGCACTAGTCCAAGTGGTGGAGCAAATGAAGATCATGACATGATGATGGTGATGCCATGATAATGATCAAGTGTTTGGACTTAAAAAGAAGAAAGAGAAAAACAAAAGGCTTAAGGCAAAGGTATAAATCGTAGGAGTCATTTTATTTCGGTGATCAAGACACTTAGTGAGTGTGATCACATTTAGGTTCGATAGCTATACTATTAGGAGGGGTAAAACTCGTATCGAAATACGGTTATCAAAGTGCCACTAGATGCTCTAATTCATTGCATATGCATTTAGAATCTAGTGGAGTGCTAACACCCTTAAAAATATTTGTGAAAATATGCTAACACTCATGTGCATAAGGTGATACACTTGGTGGTTGGCACATTTGAGCATGGGTTAGAAACTTCACCGGTGAAGTGTCCACCCATAGAGTGCGGACAGTTCGATGGTGCCACCGGCGTCCTATATAGAAAAGACGGAGGTCACTGTAAGTGACCGGACCCTGGTCTCGGTTGGACCGGCGCATCCGGTCAGTGGCAGCAGAGGGCGCGCTGTTTTGGTCTCATGACCGGGCGTTGGCGTAAAAAATGACCGGACACTCAGGGCCTGAGTCCAGTCAGTCTGACGTATGATGACGTTGAGTGACCGGACGTGTCCAGTCGTGATTTTTCGCTTCTGGATGCTTACTGGAAACGACCAGACGCTGAGGTCCAGGGTCCAGCGTCCGGTCACTTTGCAGCAGCGCGTCCGGTCATCACTTAACCATTGAGATCGGGCGCTCAGTATTTAAAGAGAAGGGACACATGGCGTGCATCGCACGACCAGACGTTGGGGTCCTGTGTCCGGTCGATATGACCGAAGCGTTCGGTCGCCCCGTGTTTAGTGCAGTAAGTAGCCCAACGGCTCTATTTCATAGGGGCTTCTATTTAAGCCCCATGGCCAGCTCAAGCTCACTCTCTTGGCCATTTGCATTGACATAGCAACATTGTGAGCTTAGCCAAAGCCCTCTCACCCATCTCCATCATTGATCCATCATCATTGTGAGATTGGGAGAGAATCCAAGTGCATTACTTGAGTGATTGCATCTAGAGGCACTAGGTATTCGTGTTTCACTGTAGGATTCACTTGTTTCTATTGGTGGTTGCCGCCACCTAGACGGCTTGGAGCAGCAAGGATCGTTGAGCAGAGGTTGGTGATTGTTTCTGGCTCCGATCGCGGTGATTGTGAGGGGATTTGTACCTTCCCCAGCGGAGCGCCGAAAGGTAACTCTAGTGGATTGCTTGTGTCATTGAGTTACCTCACTTGTGGGTAGGTTCTTGTGGTGTCCAATTGTGTGGATGAGGTTCGTGCAACACCTCTTAGCCACCGAACCACGAAGTGTTGGTCAACACAACGGCAACGTAGCGTGTTGGCAAGCATGTGAACCTCGGGAGAAAATTGGTTGTCTCTTGCCCTTTGGTATTCTCCCGGTGATTGATAAAGTATTCATCTTGTGATTGGTTCACTCCTCTATGCGGCGGTATAATCACCTCACTTACTCATTTACATTCCCGTAAACTAGCTATATCAAGCTCTTTAGTGTAGCTAAAATTGAGAGCTTGCTTTGTGGATTAAGTTCATCTAGTGGAGCTCTTTAGTATAGCAATTGTGAGCTCTTAGTGAGTAGTGACCTAGTGGATTATGTGCCTAGTGATCATAACAACTAGAATTATTGGATAGGTGGCTTACAACCCTTGTAGAGCTAGAGCATGTTTGTATTTCACTATTTGTTATACTAATCAAATTGCTCTAGTTGACTTGTAGATTTTAAATAGGCTATTCTCTCCCCCTCTAGCCATATTAGGACCTTACAACGTGTTCTTCACTCAGGCCGCAGAGGCCACAGATGAAGCGAAGGTTGCTTACTATAGGCGACAGGCAGGTCAGAGCAATGCTAGTGAGCCTAGCCACATCAACAGGGTTGTGGTAGAGGACTGGTACTCGATGATTAGTTGCTTACTCAGTATGTTTTAGATTGAGAATTTGAAAGTGCATTTGCCCCCTATGTCTATTGTTGGCACGTACTTCTAGTATTATTATGTTGTTTAATGTGGCATAGTATTGAACTTTTCATTATGCGGTTATTTTCATTATTTGTGGTCATAATATTCAGCTTAATATTACGGACGTATTGAAATATGATCACGTGCTGCAAATAAAACCTAACGAAGTAGGGCATTATATAATTCAACACACAAAACACATGAAATGGCATGTGACAACATGTACTGAACTAGGGTACAGAGTTCCTTCGACTAAACCTAAGATGCCTTAGGTAATTAAACCAAACAACAAACACATAGATGTGGTATGTGAATAAGATAAAATCGTCCTAGTAGTGTGGCCACATAGCAAATTGTGTTGCACCTTCTCCAAAGTAGCCTCCCATTGTTGGTGGTGGTGACGGCAGAGGACCCTTGTTCCTATGATTAGGGCAGGTGCAATATGGATCATTGCAGAGTGCCTCCTATTAACTGGCACTATTGTTTTTGTCTTCCTATTCATCGTCCTTGTAACCACTTGCTAACTTCCCTTTCTAGATTGAAGATACGGTCCTACAGGTAGTAGATATACTCCGCATAGCGGATAAATAGTTCGAGGATCGACCCACCTAGTGAGCCCACTATTTTCTTCGGCCAAGAAAGACTGCAATAAGTATGTGATGTAAGTTGTATAGACGAGGAACATATTGAAGAAACAAATACTAATAGCAATTACCCATGCTCGCATGCATTTGAAGAAACGACGACCTTCATCTATTCCCTCGGTGAACATCTACACTAGACAGTCCTCATCATGCATGTATTTTGGCCACTCTTCTTTTCGTTCATTGTATCCTCTCAGTGGTGCCTCTTTGGTGAAATCGCTTTTGCTCTCAACTAGGAACCTCTCATAAAGAGATTCCTCAAAGAAATCAAGACCTAAGAGGACCCTCCCACCTAATGGTTGTTCCCTTCCCCTTTCCTCTCCCTCTAGGATGACCCTCCAGACATTGGTACTACAATGAAAGAAAATGCTGAGGAGTGCTCTTCTTCCTTGTTGTGTGTGTGAACGAGAGGAGTGAGGGGTTATTTATAGGTTGAGAGGAGGAATGGAGGCCTCTCAATGTGCCATGTCAGCGATCCGTGTGCCTCTTCACCTTAGCCCTTGGATCAAACAAGCATTAGATGGATGGTGGAGATGGGGTGGAGTTGTGTTCCTTGCATGCCATTACTATGTTAGTGAAGTGATAAATCGCTGTTGTCTTTGTAACTAAAAAGTTTATTTTTATTGTCTGAAAAGCCTTTATTCGTTCACTGTTACTTGAAAAGCCTAGATTCATCTACAAAGCGTCTGTATGATACGATTGGACTATACATGTTCTAATGAATTTATATTTAATTTGTATACCATATTTGTGCCTTTTTAGCAGTGTAAAATGATTAATGATTCACGGGAAAAATCGCAAGAGTTTCCCTTATTTTAGGAGCATTCACAGTTACAAACAGAAACATCATTATATAATCCAAACATTTAATCATCCAAAGAGCATAATGCAACCACAATGAACATCACAATCAACATAACATGTCCTGCACGGTCCAAATAGTCCATAATGTCCATACAGTCCCAAATAGTTACAGGAAAGTAAATACAAAATCCATAATAGTGCATACTAACATCTACCACAACCCCCATAGCCTCCTACTCTTACCCTTGTGACCGGGAGCGCTCGTACCTAGAGTGTAAGGGTCAGGTGGACAGCGTCGCCTAGTGCCTAGAGGCTGTGTAGGCTGAGTCGAGGGAGCGTCATGGAGCTAAGAGGGGCCAAGCTCCTCGTGCCTCTGGTCCACGTCGTCCTCGTCCTCGTCCCTATCCCCTGTAGCCGCTTGGCTAGAGGAACCTAAGCCTCCTCTACCTACGGAAGGAACGTACACGTCTTGCATCGTGTCTGCCCTACAACCACAACGAGTAGCCGCACGGCGTAGCCAACGTGACAGCCTCTGTTGTATAAAATTATGTTAACTGAAAGAATCTAACATATTAATAATATGTTTGAAAGAATATTTTGAATCCCACGTCTAGGAAGATATGCATGTAGTCGTCCCTGACTCTCGGCCGAATGCGCTCAATGTCTTCAACGGAGCATTTGAGTATATTGCCCTACAACAAAGTTCTTAGTAATAATACTTCTGAACAGATAGCAATATATTTTGTTTTCTTTTGTACAAGAATCAAACGTATTATAAGGATGATATGGCTCGAAGGTGGCACTAACTAAAATAGATAACTCTAATGCCTAATGTATTGGTATGCAACTTAACGTAGAAAAACAAGGCAATTGACTTACCACTCTGTCCAAGATCGGTCTTGCCTCCATCTACCATCCTGCACGAGTAGATTGGTTATACGCCGTGTCTTCATCGTCGGAGGACTTGATGTCAGCATAGTCATCTTCTATCCACTATACCCTCAACATGCAACGTGTCGCACGCTGGTACCAAGCTTGGTACCGCCTGAACTCACGGTTCATGTGCAGCTTGTTGTTCTCGTCCATGTTGTCGTGCATCTCCTCCCATTGCTCAATGTAGAACTGGTGGTGCTTCTCCTAGTCAAAAATCTTTCTGTTCTTCTGATGATCCAACCTGCACGTATGTCATCGTTACTTGAATCCATGTACATATCACCATATTAATAGAAATGGACCCTCATGAGACATTTGAAATAGCCAAAACACTTACTTGTGTAAGTCAACGCCAATCGAGAACAGAGCCTGTAGGCCAAAGCTGTCTCACTCAAAATTGGCGTGCAACTCTATCTGGCAGGTGGAACTCGATAGTATAGAAGCAAATTAGAGGGCACCTAATCCTATAGAAGTCATCGTCAAACCCACAAACATTGCTCAACTAAAAGGAAGTGCTCTCTCTCCATCGTACGACTCCCACTCCACCTGCAATATGTCCAAACAAGATGTTAAATGGTATACTAATCCATTTCAAACTAGCATGGAAAATAAAATTTACTTACACTAGACACCAGTCAGCGTGTCTAGCTCATTCGTGAACTCAATGTACGCCCGCTCTAACCTCGCGTATAGAACCCTGACCTGGTCCCAAAGGTACGCCCACGTCGGCTATCGACTTAGAGGCTGACCTTAGAACTAATCTGAAAGCTCTAGTTTGGTTTTGGTAAATGGATGAAACCCTAAGTGCTAACCTAGTTTATCAAGTGATCATGAGATAGGTAGCACATTCCAAGTGGTGAAGCAAATGAAGACCATGGCATGATGATGGTGATGCCATGGTGATGATCAAGTGCTTAGACTTGAAAAGAAGAAAGAGAAAAACAAAAGGCTCAAGGTAAAGGTATAAATGGTAGGAGCCATTTTGTTTTGGTGATCGAGACACTTAGTGAGTGTGATCACATTTAGGATTGATAGCCATACTATCAAGAGGGGTGAAACTCGTATGGAAATACGGTTGTCAAAGTGCCACTAGATGCTCTAACTTATTGCACATGCATTTAGGATCTAGTGGAGTGCTAACACCCTTGAAAATGTTTGTGAAAATATGCTAACACATGTGCATAAGGTGATACACTTGGTGGTTGTCACATTTGAGTAGGGGTGAAGAAGATAGAATTGAAAAGGAGTTAGTCATACTGGTCACACTATGACCGGACGCTGGTCTCAGTGGGACCGGTGCGTCCGGTCAATGATACAGCAAAGACGCTGGCGTCGGTCTTCGACCGGACGCTGGGTCACTTGGTGACCGGACGCTGACACGATGTGTCTGGTCCAGCTAACATGGCAATGCACAGAGGATACGCCGAGTGACCGAACGCTGGGTGAGTCCGGTCGAGCATCGTGAAAAATCGTTTCTGGATGCTTACTAACGACCGGACGCTGAGGTCCAGCGTCCAACGTCCGGTCACATTGGAGCATCGCGTCTGGTCATCACTTGACCATTGAGATCGAGCGCTTAGTATTTGAAGAGGAGAGACACGTGGCGTGCATCGCACGACCAGACGCTTGGGGTCCAGCGTTCGGTCAATATGACCGGAGCGTCCGGTCACCCCGTATTGTGCCCGGTGAAGGGGTATAATGGCTCTATTTCATGGGGGCTTCTATTTAAGCCCCAAGGCCGGCTCTAGCTCACTCTCTTGGCCATTTGCATTGACATAGCAACCTTGTGAGCTTAGCCAAAGCCTCTTCCTACTCATCTCCATCATTGATTAAACATCTTTGTGAGATTGGGAGAGAATCTAAGTGCATTGCTTGAGTGTTTGCATCTAGAGGCACTTGGTGTTCGTGCTTCACTACGGGATTCAGCTTGTTACTCTTGGTGGTTGCCGCCACCTAGATGACTTGGAGCAGCGAGGATCATCGAGCGGAGGGTGGTGATTGTCTGTAGCTCTGATCAGTGGTGATTGTGACGGGTTCTTGACCTTTCTCTGGTGGAGAGCCAGAAGGTACTCTAGTGAATTGCTCATGGCTTGTGTGATCCTCATCTTGTGTTGGTTGTGCAGCACCCTATTGAGGGTTTGGCGTGTGATGCCAATTAGCTCGTGAACCTCCAAGTGAGTGAATCACCACAACGAGGAGTAGCTTATACCGGCAAGCAAGTGAACCTCGGTAAAAAATCATTGTGTTCATCATCTGATTCTAAGGTGATTGGTTTTCATTGGTATTCATCCTTGTGATTGATTGGTTCACTCCTCGACAAGGGCGGTATTACTATCTTACTCACTCTCTATATTACCACAAACTAGTTGTCAAGCTCTTTAGTGTAGCTAGTTGTGAGAGCTTGTTAGTTTGGTTAGTGTGACTCTTTAGTTAGCCTTTTGAGAGCACACTAACTTAGTGTAGTGACATAGTTATTGTGTGGATAGAAACTACATAAACTAAAATTGTGGTAGGTGGCTTGTATTTTTAGTAGGCTAGCGCAACACTCACTTTCGCCTCATAATTGTCTAATCGGTTTGTTAAGTGTTGTTGTAGAATTTTTTAATAGGCTATTCACCCCCCCTCTAGCCATTAGAACCTTTCAAGTGGTATCAGAGCCTGAGGTCACCGTGATTTGAGGCTTAACAACCTTCAGTGTAAAAATAGCTCAAATCAACAACACCAAGAAGCCACCCCTAATTTGATGGCACAAATTATCCATATTGGAAATCAAAGATGACCACACATATCAAGTCAATCAATAGAAAAGTGTAGGAAGGTGGTAGAAATCAAAATTGAGATTGATGATCCGGAGAATCCCACCGCGGATCGAAGAAGTGCTTCTCTAAAACAATGGACATTGCTCTAAGTGCCATTCATGATGCAATTGATGAGAGAACATTTGAGCAAATCAAGAATATTGAGATGGCTCATGAGGCTTGGAAGAAGTTGGAAGAATCATTTGAGGGGACTCAAGCCGTGAAGGGTGCAAAGGCATACATTCTCAAAGAGAAGTTTGCAAGCTTCAAGATGAAGGAGGATGAGAGTGTGCTGGAGATGTTCCATAGGCTTCAAGTGCTTGTCAATGATCTCAAAGCACTTGGAGAAGAGGTGAAGGACAAGGACTTTTCCCACTAAGTTCTTGAGATGCTTACCTTCAAGATTTGGCACATTGGTCACTATTCTAGTGAGGAGTGGTTTGGATACCATGACACCAAACCAAATATTGGGAGATATAATGACCGATGATACATATAGAGATGATGATGAGAAGGAAGAAAAGGAGAAGAAAGATGAGAAGAAAAAGAGCGTGGCATTCAAGGCTACATCATCCAAGGGCAAGGCAAAGCTAGATACATCAAGTGAAGATGATGGTTCATGGGATGATGATGATGATGATGATGATGAGAAGATGGCTCTCTTTGTCAAGAAACTTGGCAAGTTCATGATGAAGAAAGGATACTGTGCTAGAAGAAAGAAATCTTCATCCAAGAATAAGGAAGAGTCAAGAAGGTGCTTCAATTATGGAAGCAAAGATCATCTTGTTGCTCAATGTCCATACAATAGTGACAATGATAATGACAACAAGAAGAACAAGAAGGACAAAAAGGAAAAGAAAGAGAAGAAGGACAAGATGACCTTCAAGAAGAAGAAGGGTGGTTCATATGTGGTCACTTGGGATAGTGATGCTTCCTCAAGTGATGATGATGATAGTGATGATGACAAGACCACCACGAAGAAGGCACTTGCAAGCATTGCAATCAATGAGAAGCCTTCTCTCTTCGACACTCCATCATGCTTCATGGCTAAGGCCACTAAGGTACAAATGTGTGATGATGAAAGTGATGAGGAACATGATAATGAAAATGAACATGAAAGTGATAGTGATGATGATGAACCTACTAGGATGAACTATTTGACATGCTAGATGATGCTAAAGAACACTTTGACATCAAGAGAAAAGGAATGCAAAAGCTTGTGTAAGGAACTAAAAGCCCTTAAGCAAGCCTTTGATGAGCTCAATGCATCTCATGAGAGGCTAGAGGAAGCCCATGAGAAGCTTGGCAAGGCTCACAAAAAGCTTAAAAAGGCTCATTCCTCTTTGCTTGATGAGCAAAATAAAAAGAAGCATGTTGAAACTTGCAATATAGGCTTAACGTGTGATATAATTGATGAATCATTATCTATGCCTATGATTGTTGCTCCCACTAACCCTTCTTGTAGTACTTCTACTTCCCCCTCATCTAGTAGTGATGGTTTCACTTGTGATACCTCACTAATGGTTGAGAATGAGAACCTTAAGAAGGAGGTCAATGAGCTCACTCACACCTTAGCTAAGGCCTATGGTGGTGAGGACCGCTTGCTTATGTGCTTGGGTAGCCAAAGAGCTTTCTCTCTATAAAGAGGGATTGTGCTATACCCCCAAGAAAGGCAAGGCGGCCTTTGCTCCTCACAAGACTAGTTTTGTGAAGAATAATGGTCGGTTTTGTACTAGTTGCAAGCAAGTTGATCATGTAGAGCAAAAGTGCATGAACAAGAAGTCACAAGCTAATGTATCCTCCATTAAGCTTGATTCTTTCTATATGCTTACTAAGGGTACAAATGGTGTGAATGCTAAGTTCATTGGTAAACCATGGATGGGCTCAAAGAAGAAAGCCATTTGGGTACCAAAGAGCTTAGTGACTAACCTTTAAGGACCCAAGCAAGTTTGGGTACCTAAAAAGAATTGATCTTCTTTTGTAGGTCAATTACAAAGCTAGAGGAAGGCATTGGGTTCTTGATAGTGGGTGCACTCAACACATGACCGGTGATGCAAGAATGTTCAACTCAATCAACATCAATGGCAATGATGGTTATGATAGTATCACATTTGGTGATAATAGCAAAGGCAAGGTCAAAGGGCTTGGTAAGATTGCAATATCCAATGACATGAGCATATCCAATGTGTTGCTAGTAGAGAGCTTGAATTTCAACTTGCTATCCATGGCTCAATTGTGTGATCTTGGATTCAAATGCATATTTGGGGTAGATGATGTAGAAATCATAAGTGTAGATGGCTCTAATTTGATCTTCAAAGGCTTTAGATATGAGAATCTATACTTGGTTGATTTCAATGCTAGTGAAGCTAAATTATCTACATGCTTGTTCACTAAGTCTAGCATGGGTTGGTTATGGCATAGAAGGCTTGGTCATGTTGGAATGAAACAATTAAATAGATTGGTTAAGCATGACTTGGTTAGAGGCTTGAAAGATGTTGTGTTTGAAAAGGATAAGCTTTGTAGCTCTTGTCAAGCTGGAAAACAAGTTGGAAACACCCATCCTAAGAAAAGCATGATGAGCACTAGTAAAGCATTTGAGTTATTGCACATAGACTTGTTTGGGCCAACTCAATACACTAGCATTGGTGGTAACAAATATGGCTTTGTGATAGTGGATGATTATACTAGATACAATTGGGTATTCTTTCTAGTGGACAAAAGTGATGTGTTTGCAACATTCAAATCATTTGTCAAGGGCATTCACAATGAGTTTGAAACAACCATCAAGAGAGTTAGAAGTGACAATGGTAGTGAGTTTAAGAACACTAGAATTGATGAGTTGTGTGATGAATTTGAATTAGACATCAATTCTCAGGCCAAATACACTCCACAATCAAATGGCCTTGTTGAGAGGAAGAATAGAACACTCATTGATATGGCAAGGTCTATGCTTAGTGAGTACAATGTGAGTCAATCTTTTTGGGCCGAAGCTATCAACACGGCTTGCTATTATAGCAACCGCCTCTATTGTCACCCATTGAAAGAGAAGACACCATATGAGCTCTTGAATGGTAGAAAGCCCAACATTGCATATTTTTGGGTCTTTGGTTGTAAATGCTATATCTTGAAGAAAGGCACTAGATTGGGCAAGTTTGACAAGAAATGTGATGAATGATTCCTACTTGGTTATTCCACTACAAGCAAAGCATATATAGTTTGGAATTTGGATAGTGGTACTCTTGAGGAAGTTCATGATGTTGAATTTGATGAAACCAAGGGTTCACAAGTAGAGAATGAGAACTTGGAAGATGTTAGAGGCATTCAACTTTCAAATGCTATGAAGAACATGGATATTGGTGAATTGAGGCCTAGGCAAGTGAATGATGATGAAGATGATCAAGTGCAAGTGATCTCTAACTCAAATGTGCAAGATGATACAAATCAAGCTAGTACAAGTGGCTCTCATGATAATGAACAAGATCAAGTGGCTAGTACATCATCTCAACCTTTTGATCAAGCAAGTGCAAGCAATCAAGTTCCAATCCCCCAACTAACCAATATTGCAAGGGATCATCCATTGGACACTATAATTGGTGATATTTCTAGAGGTGTACAAACAAGATCAGGATTGGCTTCATTTTATGAGTATTTCTCATTTATGTCATCCATTGAACCAAAGAAGATAGATGAAGCATTAAAGGATGTTGATTGGATGAATGTTATGCATGAAGAATTGAATAATTTCACAAGAAATCAAGTATGTGAATTAGTGGAAAGACCAAAGGGACACAATGTGATTGGAACCAAATGGGTCTTTAGAAACAAGCAAGATCAAGATGGGATAGTAGTAAGGAACAAAGCAAGATTGGTAGCACAAGGCTATACACAAGTTGAAGGTCTTGACTTTGGAGAAACATATGCCCTGGTTGCTAGATTAGAAGTAATTAGAATCTTGCTAGCCTATGCTTATGCCCATAACATCAAACTCTATCAAATGGATGTTAAGAGTGCATTTCTCAATGGTTACATAAATGAAGAAGTATATGTTGAGCAATCTCCCGGTTTTGAAGTTGACAAGAAGCCTAACCATGTGTACAAGTTGAAGAAGGCATTGTATGGCTTGAAGCAAGCACCTAGAGCATGGTATGAGAGGTTGAGGGACTTCCTACTCTTTAAAGGGTTCATGATGGGCAAGGTTGACACCACTCTTTTCATCAAGAAGATTGGAAAAGATTTATTTGTGTTGCAAATCTATATTGATGACATCATATTTGGATCAACCAATCAAGACTTTTGTGATGAGTTTGGAAAGATGATGGCTAATGAGTTTGAGATATCCATGATTGGAGAGTTAAGTTACTTCTTGGTCTTCAAATCAAGCAATTGAAGAATGGTACATTTATGAGTCAAGGCAAGTATATCAAGGACATGATCAAGAAGTTTGGCATGAGTGATAGTAAAGTCATTAGCACACCAATAGAACAAATGGCAACTTGGATAGTGATGCAAGTGGCAACATGGTGGATCAAAAATTGTATCGGTCTATGATTGGAAGCCTACTCTATGTGACCGCATCAAGGCCAGATGTCATGTTTCGTGTATGCATATGTGCAAGATTTCAAGCCTCACCAAGAGAAAGTCATTTGAAGGCTACAAAGAGAATATTGAGGTACTTGAAGCATACACCAAATATTAGTTTGTGGTATCCCAAAGGAGCAAAGTTTGAGCTAGTTGGTTACTCTAACTCGGATTATGTGGGATGCAAGGTTGAAAGAAAGAGCACCTCAGGCACATGTCAATTGTTGGGAAGATCACTTGTTTCATGGTCATCAAAGAAGCAAAATAGTGTTGCATTATCAACCACCGAAGCCGAATACATATCCACCGGTAGTTGTTGTGCACAAGTACTTTGGATGAAGGCCACTTTGAGTGACTTTAGAATCAAGTTCAAGAAAGTGCCATTGCTATGTGACAATGAGAGTGCAATCAAGTTGACCAACAATCCAGTTCAACATGCAAGAACAAAGAACATTGATGTCCACCACCATTTTATAAGAGATCACCAACAAAAAGGGGGCATTTGCATTGAGAGTATTGGCACTGAAGATCAACTTACCGATATATTCACCAAGCCATTGGATGAGAAAAAGTTTTGCAAGCTAAGGAATGAGTTGAACATATTGGATTTCTCAAATATGTGTCGATGCACCCCCCCCCCACTTATATCACATGCCTCTCCTTCGAGCAATCCAAGGTAAAAGTTGATTGGCATGGCATACATCCTTGCTAAGGACATGATTAGTGCATCTAGTCATCTCTCAATTTTAATAGGCTCATTCATAAAAATCAAATGAATTTGATATTTATATGGTACCTCTATTGCTTCTATGCTTGACTTGATCTAGTGGTAGCATATGACATATTTGTGGGCTTGTAAACCTAGTGTTTGATCTAGAAAATGAGCTCTAAGTGTTTAACTTAACATGGTACAAGATAACCCTTATTTAAAGGTGTGAAGAAGCTTGTCCTTGGATCAAACCAAATTAAACATCTTTGGCAAGTATTTTAGATTGAACCAAATTTTGGGAATATGATCCTCACCCCATTGATTGACATTGATAATCTCAACCTATCTATATTTTGAACCTTTGTGGTCATTGATGACAAAGGAGGAGAAAAACAAAGATATTAGTGATATTAGAAATATTAGTAGAAATATTAGTAAATGGGGAGAAAAACAAAAGATATAGATAAATAAAGATATTAGTGATATTAGAAATATTAGTACATGGGGAGAAAAACAAAAGATATATTAGTGTACTAAGATGGTGAAAAGACAACAAAGGGGGAGGGAATTTGAAATAGAGGGAGAGATATGACAAAGGAAAGTGATCAATTAAAATTTTGAGCACACAAGTAGGGGGGAGCAAGCTCATGAACTTGTATGGTACATTTGAATGTGAATTTCATATGTTTGCTTGCATGGCATAAGTTTTAAATTTCAATATCCATGCTTGTGTGGTGTATGCTAGTTGTAGGTTTGAATGATGAAATGAAAATTTAGCATGCATAGGTTATCTAGTGATTTCATTTCTGAGTGTTTCCAAGTGGTATCAAGCTAACCATGGTGCTAAGGATGGTATAATGGTGCACTCCGATTGATATCATGCTTCAAAGCTCCATCTTTTATACCTTAGTATCATTTGATAGACATTGTCTCCTATATTTCCTATCCAAGCATATGTGCAAGCTTCAATCCAAACTCTTAGCACATATGTAGGGGGAGCAATTGCTACCACTTGGGGTTCATGAAACTTGTCCATATCCTTTTACACATGGTAAATATGCTTGGGCAAGGAACATGGATTCAATTGAATTTCAATTTATATCTTTGTGAAAGGGTTGTCATCAATTACCAAAAAGGGGGAGATTGAAAGCTCTAGTTTAGTTTTGGTGAATTGACGAAACCCTAAGTGCTAACCTAGTTTATCAAGTGATCATGAGATAGGTAGCACATTCCAAGTGGTGAAGCAAATAAAGACCGTGTGATAGATAGCTGGCATCGGTCTTCGACCGGACACTGGGTCATTTGGTGATCGGACGCTGATAGGGTGCATCCGGTCTGGCTGACATGATAGTGCACAGAGGAGATGCCGAGTGACCGGACGCTGGGTGAGTCCAGTCGAGCATGACCGGACATGTCTGGTCATGAAAAATCATTTCTGGATGCTTACTGGAAACGTCCGGACGCTGAGGTCCAGTGTTCGATCACATTGCAGCAGTGCGTTCGATCATCACATCACCGTTGAGATCGGGTGCTTAGTATTTTAAGAGAGGGGACACACGGCGTGCATCGCACGACTAGACGCTGGGGTCCAGTGTCAGTGTCCGGTCAATATGACCGGAGCATCTGGTCACCCCGTGTTGTGTCTAGTGAAGGGGTACAACGGCTCTATTTCATGGGAGCTTCTATTTAAGCCCTAAGGCCAGCTCTAGCTCACTCTCTTAGCCATTTGCATTGACATAGCAATCTTGTGAGCTTAGCCAAAGCCCTCCCACTCATCTCCATCATTGATTAAACATCTTTGTGAGATTGGGAGAGAATCCAAGTGCATTGCTTGAGTGTTTGCATCTAGAGGCACTTGGTGTTCGTGTTTCGCTGTGGGATTCACTTGTTACTCTCGGTGGTTGCCGCCACCTAAACGGCTTGGTGCAACGATGATCGTCGAGCGTAGGGTGGTGATTGTTTCCAGCTCCGATCGTGGTGATTGTGAGGGATTCTTGACCTTTCCCCGATGGAGAGCCAAAAGGTACTCTAGTGAATTGCTCATGGCTTGTGTGATCCTCATCTTGTGTTGGTTGTGCAGCACCCTATTAAGGGTTTGGCGTGTGATGCCAATTAGCTCATGAACCTCCAAGTGAGTGAATCACCACAACGAGGAGTAGCTTGCTGGCAAGCAAGTGAACCTCGGTAAAAAAGCATTGTGTTCATCATCTTATTCTGAGGTGATTGATTTTCATTGGTATTTATCCTTGTGATTGATTGGTTCACTCCTCGACAGGGTGGTATTACTATCTTGCTCACTCTCTACATTACCGTAAACTAGTTATCAAGCTCTTTAGGGTAGCTAGTTGTGAGAGCTTGTTAGTTTGGTTAGTAACTCTTTAGTTAGCCTTTTGAGAGCACACTAACTTAGTGTAGTGACATAGTTATTGTGTGGATAGAAACTACATAAATTAGAATTGTGGTAGGTGGCTTGCATTTTTAGTAGGCTAGCGCAACACTCGCTTCGCCTTATAATTGTCTAACCAGTTTGTTAAGTGTTGTTGTAGAATTTATTAATAGGCTATTCATCCCTCCTCTAGCCATTAGGACCTCTCACACTCATGACGAGCCAGAATCTCTGGACGGCCAACTGAAAGATGAGCCCACATCCACAGCTAGAGTAGGTACACGTATCCACCAAGTGACGATGTGGATGAAGTCCGATGATACCCCTCACACAGCTACCGGTATAGAAAACCTAAGACTATAGAGCCCTAGCTGTAGTGACCCGCCTAGTCCCAGTCAATGAGGCAGTGGACCCACATCTAGGACGTAGTGTCACCCATGGCATTAGGGAAGAGAACATAGGCAAATAGGTGTAGGATCCACACCCTGTAGTAGTACCCAACTGTCTCCTCATCTGCCTCCTCGGGGCAGTGTGCGAACTCTTGCTGGAGCCAGGAGATGAGAACTCTAGGAAGTGCGAGCCCCTTGCTCGCCAAGCTCATGCCCAAGGAAGGCCTCCACTCGTGCTCTCTAGCCTTCTGACCTGCACTGCCCGGTGACTGGGTTGCCATGAATCCTTAGGCCTAGCATCTTCTGACAGTCCTAGAGCGTGACTGTCAACTCCCCAAAAGGTAGGTGTAAGTTGTGAGTCTCCGGCCGCCACCTATATTTTAGACAAAGCAAGATTACATGTCAAAAAGGCAAGTGCATGAACAAATGGCCATGAATGGAGGAAATGATTGAATATAATACCTGTCAACCAATGCAGTTATGGCCACTGAGTTAAACTTGGGCAACCCACGACGAACCTGAATAGAGATGACATCCAGGCCAGCTCTTTGCAGGAAAGGAGTGTACCTATCGTCGTACCTCATATCCAAGAACCCATTAAGGGTTCTAGGACAAAGGAGTGGAAGGTCCTGCATGAAATAAAACATAGTCTCCTATTACTTCATGAACACATGTACGCTCACTAAAATTTGAACAAAACATATAGATTATTACCTACCCCTACGCTATGAGACATCCTAGGTGGGTCACTTCGTACGTTGGGTCGAGCAGGTGGAATTGCGCCATTCTACAAAAAAACAATGTATTAGAAATTCAATATACAATGAAACATGAGCTTAGAAATGTACAAGTAATTGACACAATTACAAGTATAAATGGAGACATGCATAATTAATTAAATGATTACGACAAATATGAAATAATAAAATCAACCAATAGTCGTAACTCACTAATCTGCCAATGACAACTTCATGAATTGTGGCCAAGTCTACCACACCTGTCGCACTTGTACTGCTCGGGGTCAGTAACAAATGGTGTTCCTCTCCCGTGCCTTGTTCTTCTGAGTATCTGATCCATAACCATCCTATGCCTCATCCTCTTCCTTGATCCACGCTTGTTTCAACGGTAAGCTGGATCCGCAATGTACTTTGGCCCATCATATGGAGGCCACTCTCTATAGTCCCAGAAAGGCACGAAGCGGGGGCTCCATGTGTGCACAAGCGTGTCAACACTGAACTCATGAGGTATCCTGCTCTTAATATTATAGTTGCGATGCCTAGCTGCTGCCACCAAATGTGAACATAGAAAGTGGTACTGTCTTGGTTTACCACAAGTGCATTTAAAATCTTGGAGGACAACCACATGCATCCTTGACTCTTGGACCTCACCGTCAGACGTTGTACTGCCCCTATGTTCAACCTGATAAGTCCCTGTGGCGTGGTGAAAGCATGTAACCTCATGCGTGCCAGCCCTTTCATTTGTCTTCTCTAGGTGTGCCTTTGGTTTCAGAGCCCATACCTCTCCATCACTCCGCAACTTCAATGCATGGGCGTGTCTATCGTTGAACCAGGCAACAAGCTTATAGAAGGTCAATTGAATGATTGCATTCACGGGCATACCACGTATCCCTAATAGCAACTTATTGAATGACTTCGCCATGTTGTTGCACTGAAACTCATACCTCCATCCACCGGTGTCGTGAGCTCTCGTCCATTTCTCCAAATCCCTCATGAAACATGTGAGCCATTGTCTACCTTCTACATTTAATGTGGCTCTGACCTGCTCCAATTTTTTTTCAAAAGTACTTGTCCTCAAGCTGTCAAGCAGCCTCCTGGAATAGATCAAAGTTACCCTTCACTCCATCCTTCCGGAGTAGATTCTTGGCAAGGTGCCGAGTACACCAACGATGGTTCAAAGGTGCAGGCCCCTCTATCTGCTCTCGCACGACATTAAGTATGCCCTGGTGCCTATCAGATTGACGCCAACCTCCCTATTAGACCCAACCACGTGTATCCGGACTAGCCTCAAGAACTATCCCAACTGTCATTGTTCTCCTTCTCAACCAAAGCAAATGCCAAAGGAACCAACTTGTTATTCACGTCACAGGATATGGCTATAAGAAGTGTGCCCTGGTATTTGCCAATCAAGAACGTACCATCAATGGAGAAGATGGGACAACGGTGCCTAAAGGCCTCGATACACTGAGGGAAGCACCAGAAAGCACGGAAGAATATCTGCCTTCCATCCTTCCATGCGTTTGGTTTTGGGATGTACTCATAATGCATGCCTGGATTCACCGCTTTGATTGCATTGAAAAGTACTAGTAGTTGCTCGTACCCATTCTCTCAGTCCCCATATATCATCTTCCACGCTCGCTACTTAGCCCTCCAAGCTTTACTATAAGTTATCACATAACCTCCATACAATGCCTCAACGGTCCTGATAATTGTCCTCACCTTCATGTTGGGTTCTCCCTGCAATATTCCCATCAACCAATTAGCAATGAGGGTAGATGTCAACTGCCGATGCCTCAGTGTCAGCTCATGGTCAGCACAATTATGTGTCCTGACAACTTTTGTGATCTTCCACTTTTCGGTGACATTTTGCTTCCTTGCACAAACCCTCCATGGGCAGCATTTCTTGTCACACACAACTATGTAACGGCGCTCCGCATATGAATGCAAGACCTTATAAGGTCTCTTTCGTATCACTGCAAACGTCTGCAATCACCTCTTCAATGTAGGGAGGTCCTTGAACACCCTCTCACTCTCAATTACCATGTTAGGGCTAGCCTTAGGAGCTTCTAGGAGCTCATCATCATGTTCTTCTACACACGCCTATCAGAATGAGCAAGATCGCTGAACTCATGAACTCTTGGATCACGGCGGCCTAGAAAGATACGCCCCAACATCTCAACATCACTCTCTGTCAGCTCTCCAATAGGGCGATCATCATCAGAATCAAAAGCCCTTGCCATCTCATATGGCTCTAAATTATTCATAATTTCAACACTATTGGAGCCACATAATCCATCTCCACAGTGCACTTGCGCAGCAACAGGGGGCACATCCATATTCTCAGGAATGTCTCCTGCAACATAAGCATAGAAATGAGGAAAGAATAAAAGAAATAGATATAAGGAAGGGGGTAAGCTCCCAATAACTATGCGGTTAAGACACTTACTCGGATGATTCTGTGTCAAAGAGATCTCATAAGGAGGATCTGCCATAACAACATGAGTCTGACAAGCATCTCTAACTACCGTATTGGGGGCAGATTGAGCATCGGGAACTGTAGGTGCAACCTCCACATCAATATTAGGTTCTAGGACGGGAGGATCGATGTGTGCCAGCTGACCCAATGGTGGGGAAAACCCATGAGGGATGGGATCAACTAACACCCGGCACACAACGACATCCAAACATTACAACTGGCTCTTCATAGCCGATCTCACATAGTTCTCCCGCTGATCCGCACATCCAATTGGGATCATTCGCCTGAGGATGTTGGGAGGAGAACCTAGGTGCAGTTAACCCTCAACTGCAATGCCATCATCTCTAAGGCAATGCAGCTCCTCCCAAGCCCTTGCAACCATCTCACTAAATGAAGGCCTATCATTGAATAGCATAGGCACGCTTTGCATGTCAACAAACTCAACATATCCATAGCGATCGTATTCAACGGTGCCTCCATGATATATGGTCACTAGGTTGTCCATCTAGTTTAAATACATAACAAAACGCATGTCCTTAAGTCCAAATTAGACGATATATAGTACCTAACAAGTACTTTCTAACTATAAACTAAGTAAATAAGATAATAACTACATACATAGATACAATGTACTAACTAAATAGCTAGATCCTATTTAGTTAACTAAATATGTAACTACCTATCTAAGTAGCTATCTAACTATATCTATGTACATATGTATCTATGTTTCTATCTATGTACATATCTATCTCACTAAATCACTAACTAAATCAACTACCTGAGTCATCACATTAACTAGTAAATAACAAATGCCAAAACTACTATACTACAATCAAAGCTAACTAAATACGCACATTGCAAATTCATAATTTTTACCTGTCCGACGATGGAGTCGTGGACGTCGACGGAGTCGCAGCGGACGCCGGGCGTGGGTTAGGCCGATGAGCCAGGCCGGCGGTGGCATGGCCGGGCACTGCAGGTGCCAGGGCCGAAGGGGGCGCGGCCAAGGACGGCGGTGGCGCGCAGCGGGCGTGGAAAGCCCGGCGCTCCACGCGGCGAGGCGCGGCCTAGGCCGGCGGTGGTGGGTGGCACGGTCACGATCACAGCACCGGCGCGGCGGGGCGCGGCGGTTCGGCGGGGGCGCGGGGTGGGTGCAGGGAACAGCGAGGGGAGGGGACTGGCGCGGGCGCGGCGGTCCGGCGCGGGCGTGGGCGCGGTCGTGGGGCGGCGTGGGGCACGGCGTGGGCGTGGTGCGGTGCGGGGCACGGTGCGGCCGCGGGGCGAAACGGGGCACGGCGCGGGCGGCCGGGCACGGTACGCGGCGAGGGAGACGTCGCGCGGGATGCCGGGTGCGGGAGAGGGCGCGGGCGGTGGCGGCGGGTTTCTGCTCGGGCGAGGGAAAAGCGAGAGAGAGAGAGGGAGATGAAGAGAGAAAGATTGGGGCCATACGTAAGACAGGCTCACCCTGGCGTCGAGCTCGGCTCCAAGATCTACGGCGTCGAGCTTGGCGCCAGGGTGACTGGCGCCGAGCTGCCTGACATGTCACCATCATGTTGGCTTCGAGCCCAAGAGCTTGGTGTCAGGGACAGCTCGACGCCAGCAACGACGACGCCGTGCTAAGTGTCCAGATTTTAAAATTTTTTATCAGAGGCATATTTATAAAAAAAGTTAAAAAATAAAAAAATCGGACAATTTAGGCACACGTGAACCCACGGGGCGCCGCAATCCATTGCGGCCGGCTCGTGCGGGCCGGGCACCACATATTCTATCGTAGTATCGTGGCATCACGGACCGTCTGCCGGCGGGGAGGGGAGGAACAGCAGTTAATGTGACGAGAGACTTTGTGACTTTGCACATCCGGCACCGATTTCCAACGCATTATCGTGTCGTCAGGAGCTAGCTAGGACTAGGACCTACTACGAGGAGAAGAACCTGGACTAGCTCTAGCTAGAAGGTCCAACTTTTGGTCTAGACTACCCTGTGTGTGATAGCCGGCGGCGTCTTTAGCTCGTCACGTCATCCTTCATGTCCAGGTCCAGTACAGCTCTGTCGCTGACCTTAATAAGCACCTTGTTAGTAGTAATCTGAATCGATCGTCGGCATGGATTGTGCTGGTATACGTTGACATATTCCTATTTGTAGCAAGTACAGAGATTCAGGTACGTGTGGCTTCGATGGTTATTACTAGTAAACTCAACGGTAGTAGTAGTAATAGTAATAGTCGTGGTAGTAATAGTAATAGTAGTAGTAATAATAATAATAATAATAATAATAATAATAATAATAATAATAATAATAATCGTCGTCGTCGTCGTCTAAAAACCAGAGAAACGATGTGCTACAACAGTACTAGCAGTTGTGGAGTCAGGACTCAGGAGTGCCGCGGAATCGAACCCATGGGAAAATCCGCTTGGCCTTTGTTTTCTTGACGAACGGGACGGGACAGTCCACCTCCAGCTTTCATGCGGCTGCTGCCCTCACGGTCAAGGTACGGCTGGAAAGTGGAAACCGGAGGCAGCAACAGTGGCTGGTAGCTACTGTTCCAAGTTTCAGTACTACTCGTAGCCGTACATCTAGCACCCACTTAGAGGAGACTCTTGAAAAAGTATGGACTGAGAGGAACACTTTGCAATTGCTACTGTCATTGTTGTAGTTATTACTGCTATCTTTAGGTTCGGCTTGTTGAAACTTTAGCTAAATTAGCTGAAAACACTATTTCTAACTGAATTGTTACGAGAGAAAAACACTGTTTTAACTAAAAAATAAGCTAAATAGTGCGGATTATAGGGTAAGTTGAACAAGATCATAAGAGCAAGTTGTGGTGAGCTACACAAATTGTTTTCTACTTTCTTTTATTCTTATACTATCAATATCCTATATTTGTCTTTCTTATTTTTCCTCACATAGACTTGTTATCTATGTCCACTACTACATAGGTTCCCATATCGCCATACTCAGCTTCTTGCTTGAATAAAAGCCAAGCTCTCCTCAGTCTTCTACCTTCTCTCTTCTACATCAGCAAAAGCTATACATCTAAAAACAATTTTACTCCTTTGCAGGCGACTGCTAACCTGCATAACGATCACTCACTCGCGTCCATGCCCACACCCAGCGCGCTGTTCATCTTTCCCACCGCAACACCCGCACCCGTCCCGCACCCTTCTTCCCCAACTTTGGCGGAAGAGGAGTTTGGGAGAGGAAGGCCGGCCAGGCAGTGCGGACGGCGGCAGGGTGGTTTAAAGGTCCTGACAGTGGTCGAGATGGTGGAGCTACATGTGCGGAGCTCGCCATGAAAGGAGGAGGGAAAGAAGGCAGATGCCGTGGCGCGCTAGGGTGGCAAAACCCTAGCGCGCCGCCGCGGGGTGGTGGGCAGCGGCGGGGGCAAGGATAAGGCAGAGGATGGGCGCCAGAGAGCTCCGTGGCCGAGCGCGCGAGGACGAGGAGGCAACCGGGCCAGGAATGAGGACGGAGCGCGAGGAAGAAGATGGATGGGAGGTTCAATACAACTAATGAAAAAGCAATTCATCGGTCTACTGATGCGCTTACAGAACCGTTTAGAAAAGCCAAAACGTTTTGTAATTTCAAAAGAAGAAAGTAGTATATTTTCGTAAGCTGTCCACACAAATTTATTCTAGCTAAGGGGTGTTGCAGGAGGTGTCGCATGAGGTATTCGGATACTAATAAAAAAAATAAATTACAGAATCCGTCAGTAATCCACGAGACGAATTTATTAAGCCTAATTAATCCGTCATTAGCACACATTTACTGTAGCACCATATTGTCAAATCATGGACTATTAAGACTTAAAAAATTCGTCTCGCAAAACAGTCTCAATCTATACATTTAGTTTGTAATTAATTTATATTTAATACTTCGTATGTATATTAAATATCTGATGGGACAGCGACTAAAATGTAGGTGAATCCTAACAGTTTAATGTCACGAACGGTTTACTTAAAATGATTCGGTGGTTCCTTGGATCTGCGCCGCGGAGAGAAAAGCTTTGCTCGCCGTGCAGTTCACGAAAGTTGGCCTGGCCCTCACGCGGCGTCGTCGTTCGCCGAGCAGAGAGTGGACAAGGCGTAGTGGATTCCACGTGACGCGCATGGTCCCGCTGGCTTCCCCTCCACTCTCTCCCCGTCTCTCCGGTCCGGGTCGCCGCCGCTCGCCGAGCACTGAGCAGTGAGCACGCAGATCCCCAGCACAGCAGCAGGTCGGTTTCCGGCGGGGCCTACCCTTTTGACGCCGCCCTCGCCAGCTCGCCTCGCCTCTCGTCAAGACCTGTTAAAGTTGTGGGCGGCGTCGGCGCTGGACCTTGACCGCGGCGCCGGAACCAAACCTTTCTGCCCTCGTCCAGTCAACCAGCCAGCCTCCTCTCCGCTCCGCCCCCCTTTTGCATCGAATCGCATCATCGCTTGCGTCGTCGTCCGTGTATTACGGTATCGTGTCCGTATCCAGCTGGTACGCGGTACACGGATGCTGGATGCATGCATGGTCGCATGGATTATATGATGATGGAGAACTGGAGATGGACCCCGGGGATGACGGTGGTAATAGTATTAGTATTGGCACATCAAGGCATGAATGAATTATTAACGATCTATTTGCGCTGGGATTCAAGGATCGATCACGCGATCAGTCGGCACGCCAGCTACCGTTGATTTAACGGATGACGACGACCTGGAACAAACTTGTCCTGTTGCAGTTACAGCAAATTAAAGAGTGGTGCTCTAAAGCAACTTCGAAAAACTCTTTTTATCCTTTATTATTGATGTAATAGAGATTTGGACTTGAAAGTGCCCAAAAATCCGTCCGGGGCGCTAGCGCGGAGCAAACGAGCGCAGGACGCGTCGGGAGGGAGCGCACAAGTAGTGGGTTCGCACTGTCCCGGACCTCGTCCACATAGAAAAGAAGACAAATAAAACACTTAAAACAAACGTCTGAAACATTTACGAAAACGTCTAAAAAATATTTGAAAACCATTGCAAAATATATGCAACATGCAGATGAAACACTCGCAAACATATGTAGAAAACACCTAAAAACACTTGAAACATATACTTACAACATGCATGTATATGCAACATCCAAATAAATCATTTGCAATATTCGTCTCGAACATATGAAACATTTAGAACATATACTTGAAATATATGTGTATAACCACTACAACATGTGCAACATCTCGATCTACTTTTGCAACATCGATATACAACAATCGCAACATATCTCTGAAATATCTGAAACACTTGAATTATACTATTGCAACATGCGCTTTCAGCGTAGCATCTGCTTGCCGCTTAGATGAATGGAGGCTCGTCGACGCCGGCGCGAAGCTCGATACCGCGGAGTGATGCGGAGGTCGTCGATGGGGAGCTCGTCGGTGGTACGGACCTCGGCAAGGGCAGGGGCAGGCGAATGGAGCTCGACCGTGACGGGAGGCGCGAATCCGGGCGGGGGCATGTGGCGTGGGCGGGTGGCGGGGACGCGGGCGGGAATGCTGAAAGCCCTACTTTGGTTTTGGATAATTGATGAAACCTAGCACTAACCTTTGTCATGAGTTATGATATGAGCTAGGTTGGTGTAATCCAAGTGATGGAGCATGGTGACGAAGTCCATGAAAATACAGATGGACATGTGTTGTTGATGATCAAGCTCAACTTAGAAAAGAAGAAAGAGAAAAATAAAAATCGAGAAGATCAAAGCAAAGGTATATAATAGGTTTTTGTTTTGCACTCAAGACACCATAAAGAGTGTGAGTGACTTAGGATCGATAGCCATACTATATAGAGGAGAAATCTTTGGCTAAACGGTTTATTGAGTACCACTAGGTGACATAACTTTTGCATATGTATTTAGGAACCTGGTGTGCTACCTTTGACCCTTGTAAAATACTTTGAAAAATGCTAACACACGTGCACATAAGTTCTACACTTTATGGTGAGTAAGTTAGAAGAAGGGTGAAGTGATTATGGACTTAGAAAAAGGAAAAGGAGGAGACAACAGCGATCGGACGCTGGCCTGGCTTGACCGGCCCGTCCGATCACAAGTTGAGCGGCAGCGGTTTCACGCGATCGGACGCACCGGCCCTGTGTCAGGTGAAGCCTGACGTACGGTGACGTCAGCACCGAGAGCGTGCGCGTAGGAACAGTAAGAGGACTGGACGCTTGGGCGCGTCAGGTCGGCGTTGACCCGACGCGTCCGATCAGTGCCGGCAAGCAGGTGAATCTCGGGAGAAAAATTGGTTGTCTCTTGCCCTTTGGTATTCTCCCAGTGATTGAATTGGTATTTATCTTGTGATTGGTTCACTCTATGCGGTGGTATAATCACTCTACTCACTTATTTATATTTCCACAAACTAGTTGTAGGAAGCTCTTTAGTATAGCTAGAATTGAGAGCTTGCTTTGTAGCTTAAGTTCATCTAGTGGAGCTCTTTAGTGTAGTAAGTTTAAGAGCTCTTAGAGAGTAGTGACATAGCCGATTGTGTGCCTAGTGATTATAGTAACTAGAATTGTTGGATAGGTGGCTTGCAACCCTTGTTGAGCTAGAGCAACTTTATATTTTGCTATTTGTCTTACTAATCAAATTACTCTAGTGATTTTGTAGATTTTTAAATAGGCTATTCATCTTCCTATAGCCATATTAGGACCTTTCAAGTGGTATCAGAGTTGTGATCACCATTTGATTGAAGGCTTAACAACCTCGGTATCAATTTATGGCTCAAGTTGTGTTCAACCATATAGGGGTCAAACCACCGTTCTTTGATGTCACATGCTATGATTATTGGAAGAGAAAGATTTGAGATGTTGAGATTGCTTATCATAAGAGAAGGATTGAAGGAGATTACCTCTAACCAAATACTAGGTGATGTGATGACACAAGAGACATACCGTGTGAAAAGGTGAAGGGTTGACAAGGATGACAAGAAGGAAGATAAAGACAAGACAAAGAAGAGTGTAGCTATATGGTCGAGATGACGGACTAGAGGAGGGTGAATAGTCCTTTCTAAAATTAAACATGTCAGCTAACCGAGATAAATACGGAATTAAAATTAATGTTCTAGCCAAGACTACACCCCTCTATCTAAGTTCACAAACACCTTATAAAGTGTTTACACCAAAATTTGGAAGAAGAATTGCAAGGGCTTGAAAACTCCCAAGACCATGCCGTCAAAGAATCGATTGCATGAAGGACGGTATCAGCTAATTTAAATGCAGCACTAGAATAGGCTTTCTTCAGATAACGCCAGCGGATAACGACAAAAGCTACGATCGGCGCCGGAAAAAACATAGTGGACTCTACAAAAAGGGAAAGATTAGGGTCTAAGTTATCTTAAATTAGGAATATTTTCTCTTAGGCCAAAAATCATGATGAGTCGTGCTTAAGTAGGATTCATGCGTAGGTTTTGGGTATAAATATTGGACCCTGGCTATTGTAAAGGACACACAATCAATCAAATACAAGTTACTTACTTTTTCGGCTCCGGGCACCCCATAGGAGTAGGAGTAGAGTAGATCTCGGTGAGTTCTTCAGCGAGCAGGGCTGCATCGGTCCGGCCAACCTCCGGCTTGTCTATAAGTACCGTCATGGCTTATACTTCTGTTCGTACAGCTGCATCGATCCAGTCGACCTCCACTGCGACTCTGGTATAAGCTAGTTATCGACTCTTGTTTAGTTCAAGTACGGCTGCATCGATCCGGTCGACCTCCACTGCTCGAACTAGATTAAGGACAAGTTATTGGCTCTATCTAAGGGTGGTGTCATTCGGATAGATTCATCAAGTTACCGATATTGCTTATTGCTTCCATTATTTATTTAATTACAATAATATCACTTCGCTCGATTGGGATTGATCTAGATCAGTCTTATATCTTGTTTAACCCATAGTTTGTTAATCTAAACTAATCTAATCTGCATCTTGAATGATGAGTTATGTTTTATCGATTGTTTTATATCAATCTTGATCGTGCATAGTGTGCGGTTAAGGCATGTCTGGTCTTGAACGAATCTATTGGCTAACAAAAACCGTTCCATGGCCTGTGTGATTCTGCCTCACACCCCACTATTAGCACCGTGGAGTGGGGATCATTACTTGGTATATCTGTTCCTGATAGGGCATGACCTTAACTGTGCGTTATGCCTGAATCGGCTGTTTTAACCGATATCGAGTGCTTTCACTATATAGTTCACATTACGAGACCATTGAAGTAAAGATAGGTTGAAAGGTATGTTAGCCCCATGATCTTATTATTGTATTATGGCCTACATGATTCTGTCTCATGCCCCACTGATATTAGTAAGAAGATAGGGTCATCGAATTTATCGCTGTTTCTACGGCCTGTATGATTCTGTCTCATGCCCCACTAGTCATAGCGATAGATGAGATCTAATATGTTCATTAGATTTATCTTTATTAAATGGTTAAATGATGATACACTGCTTCTTTTATATAAAAAGAGATTTAGTTACTTGCAGTCATTGGCTTAGCATAAACTGATTATTGTTTACATCCTATTGTCACTGACTAATATTTGTCTAAATAACGAGATTTATCCTGAATGATAACCAATTTTCTTTCCATAATTCTATGAACTTTAACTGATTTATTCTTATAAATATCCTAGAATCGACTATTTAGTCGATCTCCTTTCATATCGGCTCTCAGAGCCACACATTTAGGACTGTCTAGCAACACCGGCATGTTTCGCCTTTAATTACTTATTAGCTTTCTCTCCTTGTTAATTGCAGGGTCAAATTGACTGACACGTCTTGGGAGAAGTATGCAGGATTGACCACCCCTGTGTTGAAGCCAAGCGGATCTACAGCTCCATTGAGCGGACCCTTCTGGCTTGCTCGTGTGCCCTCGGCACGGGATGGAATTTCATGCCGACACATGTTCTAGCACGCTCGATGGGACCCCACAATTATCATGGCAGTTCACAACAACAATGACATCCTTATGGTACATTACGAAGACCTACCTCATGGAGATAAAGATATCATCGACAAAGCTATAGAAGAATTTCAGAATAAGTGTTTATTGTCCTACACCAAAACACGTGACAATACAATTGTTAAGAAATATCCACTACCCAGAGTTCTGTTGCATGGGCAGACAGATGTAGATGAGACTGAAGACAGGCGTTTCTTCACGAAAGCTATAAACAAGTCTGTTCATGATGCCATATCGAACCATAATAAAGTTTTCTTGAATACATTCCATAACACCATGAAAGAGGTGTTTCATGGGTTTCTAGTTGATCAGGTTGGACCGGCTTATTACAACATTCCACATCCGTCGACTCAATGGACTAATCAAACCGGTACTAGCCGTCAAGAAGCAACACCAGCTGGTAATGATGATGTCCAGGTAGTTTATAGTTCATCTGAACAAGCTCAAGGTGTTACTACAAATCAGATACAGTATAATCCACTACTACAGGAATCAAGTTGCGCAGCGTGGCCAAAATGGGCTCCGTGGCGGGCACCTCTTTTGCCTGCCACGGTTAACCGGTGGCCGGCTAGCGAGGTCGGCCACCGAGGCGCCCGCTGCGGGAAAATGGTTTACCGTGGCGGGCCACCTTATTTGCCCGTCGTAGGAAATCGTTATTTACCGCGACGGGTAGTATGAATCACCCGCCGCGGTTAATACGATGTACCGTAGTGGGCTCTTTAAACTGCCCGCCGTGGTAAAGAGTTCATTTCCTGCGGTGGGTGCTTTATATTGCCCGCCGTGGTAAAGCCTGTACAAATAATCACCGTCGCCCCTTCGTCTTCTCCACGGGTCTTCCTCTCTCTCAAACTCATGGGGGAGGTTTTACCCTAAAATTTGAAGAAACTTTTGATTTGAGTTGAAGGGCTTGGATTTGAGGGAGGAGGACATCATAAGAGGTTCATAAAGGCTCCCCCTCTCTCCTTCCATCCTCTCTCTCTATTTCCATCACCTAGAGTTCTCTCTAGATCTATATCTAGATCTAGATCAATTTTAATGGAAAATGATGTCATGTATTTCTTTAACCTTAGATTCATCATAGATGCATGCTTCATCTTTCACATCGTTATTTCCTCTCTTTTTCATGATTTTGGACATAAAAATCATCAATTTCTCCTAATTCTTCTTTATTTGTTGATTGTGATGGATAATGTTTGCAGGTATGATAGATAGGTTGGAATGGATGTACCAGATCGATAGAGTGAATGATCCGCAGTACCTCTTTGAATTAAGGAAGTTTATTACTGCTGGTAAAGCTCACCATGAGAGACTAAAGCAGATGACAACCATATGTCCATGTTCTCATTGCAAGAACCTGAAAGCCCACTGAGACAGCGAGGTGCAAACTCATTTGATCATGTATGGTTTCATCGAGGGCTACACAGTCTGGACATTTCACAGCGCGAGTGGCGGTGCATCTAGACTGAGCTCTTCGATGCCGACGACGACAGCACCATCGGTGAATAAAGATCCTTTAGGAGCACCTAGCTCCTCATCATCTTCAGCAGCAGCTGCGCCAGTCGACAGTGACAACAGTTGTCGTGATTACATCATGGTGGATGATCTAATGCAAGACATGGCCGACGAAGCCAGCGACGGTGGGGATGGTCAAGATACTGTGAGCCAACCCGAGGATGTGCAGCTTGTTGAAGATCTAGTCAAACATTTCGATGAAGACAACGTTGTGTTGGGTTGCCCAAAGTGGTTGGAGAATTTTAGAGAGTTGAAGCAGGCAGCAGTTGATCTCTCTATAAGGACGGCGACGATTGTCCGAAGGAGTGCACGGCGCTCCATTTTAACCTCCATATGTTGATGTTGAAGGCTCGTCATGGTTGGTCTGACACTAGCTTCAATGAGTTGTTAAGCTACCTTGCCACCACGTACCCAATGGCTAACAAGGTGCCCGCCAATACTTATCGGGCCAAGAAGCTGATCCAGCCAGTGGCAATGAAGCTTAGAAAGTTTGATGCATGCCCTAACCACTGCATCCTATATCGGGGCAATGAGTATGAGAATTTGACGAGTTGTCTGCACTACGGCTTTAGTCGGTACAAGAAAAATGCTGGTTGTCGCGTGGATGCAGAAGACGAGGGAGGCTCGCGGGGTGGTCGGAAGAAGAACAAGAAGGGGGCAAAGAAGAGTAGTGTGGCCAAACAGATCTCGGCTTAGCAGGACGATGAAGAAGAGGGTTACACGCACAGGAAAAGTCCAGCACTGTCGGTGTGGTACCTACCCATGACCGATTGCATGTGTGCAATATTTGGGAACCCGGACGATGCCAAGCTCATGTCCTGGCATGCATCAGCTGACCGCCTGAACGACGATGGCAAGCTATGGCACCCATCCGATGGCAAGTAGTGGAAGGATTTCGACGAGGCCTACCCGGAGTTTGGCAAGGAGCCCAGGCATGTTAGGTTCGTGCTAAGTACCAACGGGATGAACCTGTTCGGTGAGCTTAGCAGCTTGCACAGCACTTGGCCCGTTGTGCTCACCATGTACAACCTACCTCCCCATCTATGTTAGAAGCATAGGTACCTTATGCTGACCATGCTTATCTCCGGACCAAAGCAGCCCGGCAACGATATAGATGTGTTCTTGGAGCCATTCATGGAGGAAATGAAGATACTATTTGATGTTGGGGTCCAGATGGTGGATGCATCCCGCAAGGAGAAGTTCACACTAAAAGCAATCATCTTTGTCACCATCACCGATTACCCCGGTCTCTTCTCACTGTCGGGGCAGATCAAAGGGAAGACCGGCTGCGTAATTTGCATCGATGGGACCTGCTACACTTACCTGAAGGGATCCAATAAGATGGTGTACACGAGGCACAGACGGTTCCTCACAAAAAATCACAGGTATAGAAGAAGTATTATGAATAAATACTTTGATAATCAGGATGAGCCGCAGCGTGATCAACCGACGCAGACTAGTTGGGGGACAAAGGTGTATGAGATGGTCAAGGACATGGATCAGGTGGAGTTTGGAAAGAAGAAGAAGCCACCTGAAGAGGGGAGCAAGCAGACAAGGAAGCAAAAGCGGGACCAGACGGAGGAAGTCCCCGCCACCATTCCTTTCAAGAAGAAGTCAATTTTCTTCAAGTACCTGTCGTATTGGAAAACACTGAATACACCCCATGCCATCGACTGCATGCACCTAGAGAAAATTGTCTTCGAAAGCACAATCGGTGTCCTGCTGGACATCAAGGGCAAGACAAAGGATGGTATCAAGTCACGGACGGATCTTGTCAATCTGGGCATCAGGCCGGACCTTCACCCGGGACCGCCTCAGAACGGTAAAGTCGATATCTCGGGTGTGGCCTACAACCTAACGCAAGATGAGAGGATGACTTTTCTTAAGTTGCTTAGGGGTATCAAGGTGCCAACTAGTTTCTCTTCCAACATCAAGAGCCTGGTCTCCATGAAAGACCTCATAATGACCGGCTACAACTCACACGACTGCCACGTCATGCTGACGGTGTTCCTACCAATTGTGATTAGGGCTATCTGTCTAGAGTATGTGAAGATGGTCATCACACGGATGTCATACTTCTTTAATTGCATCACCCAGAAGGTCATTGATAAGGCTAAGCTGCCTGCCCTGAAGGAGTTCATTGTGGAGACCCTTTGCCAGCTCGAGATGTGCTTTCCACCATCTTACTTTGATATTATGCCACACCTAATGATGCATATGGTCGATCAGATCCATCAACTAGGCCCCGTGTACCTACACCAGATGTGGACGTACGAGCGGTTCATGTCCACCCTCAACAGATACATCCATAACCGCGCTTACCCGGAGGGCTCTATGATCGAGGCATACACAACGGAGGAGGCCGTGAACTGGTGTATGAGGTACATAAGAGATGGGAGGGTGATTGGGCTGCCTGTCCATCACCACGAAGGCAAAACCTCAGGGATGGGGTGCACATGCCAAAAAGTGCGCACCGATGTGGCAAACCGAATAGTGCAAGAAGCTCATTACAGCATCCTTCATCAGTTAGTGAGCATGAAGAAATATATTAAAAAGAACCTGGAAGAGATCCGCGCCACTAATGATGGACAACGCACGGAGGCATGGGTCCAGAACCATCACAAGAGCAATTTCATAGAGTGGCTCAAAGAGCAACACATACCCCTTGAAGGATGCCCCGATGAAGATACGGAGACCGTTAAGAGGCTTGTGTTAGGCCCATCTAGCCAAATCACCATGTGGCAAGTATGACGTCCAGGGCTATAGGTTCCACACGAAAGACAAGGACAAGAAGAGCTCGGCATAGAACTGCGGTGTTCGATACGAGGGCGAAGAAGAGTACACGGGCCAGAGGAGGCAATACTATGGGCAAGTCGAAGAAATATGGGAACTTGACTATGGCTAGAACCTACGCATAACCATCTTCCGTTGCCAGTGGGTCAAACCGAATGCGGTTGCAGTGGATAGTTATGGGCTAACCACCGCGGACCTCAAAAGTATCGGCTACAAAGATGACCCATGGGTACTAGCAACCAATGTCGCGCAAGTGGCCTACTATATATATGCAGATGACCCAAAAAGGCATGTGGTTGTGTTCAGAAAGCAGCGGATTGTGGGAGCTGATGGGGTGCAGAGTCCCGAACAATACAACAACTACGCAGAGCTCGAGCTTTTTACCGATCATCCAAAGAAGATCAAGGCCGTCGAGGACCGATTCAACAAGTCCAGGATGATGCCGTGGGCCCACCCCGACGGTGAGAAGAGGATGGTGAAAGCACCTGCACCAAAATGATATATGTATCCGAGAGACATATATGTAATAATATAGCTCGATCTATTGAAGACAAGTTTTGTAACTTATTATTAATATCATGGAACCATACTACTCTACTAGTACTACTGAATCTACTACTACTACTACTATACAATACTACTCTACTAGTACTACTCAACCTACTACTACTATAGAATACTACTACTATCTATTGTACTAATACTACTCTCTACTACTCACATGTACTCTGCTACTACACAGCACTACTCTACTACTACTAAACAGTACTACTCTACTACTACACAACACTACTCTCTACTTACACACTACTACTCTCTACTAATAATAAATATCAGTGCCCATAAATTTTAGATTAATAAGTTTTAGATTGATAATAAATATCAGTGAGCAAATGCAAAAATACTAACCGTGGCGGGCACGTAACAGCGCCCGCGCGGTTAATCGATTAACCGTGGCGGGCAGTTTAAGGTGCCCGCTACAGTAAACATTTACCACGGCGGGCGGATTATATTGCCCGCCGTGGTTAATCCGTGGCTATATATGTGCTACTGCTTGCACAAATTTTCTTATTCCTTCGCGCCCTCGAATTCGACCTGAAGGGCTGCCGAAATATAGCGCCGCTGCCGCCATCCCCGCCGCCGATGTCCTCCGTGGTGACCCCCGCCCCCATCCTCCTCCCTCGTGCCCATGCCCCGCCCCCGTCCTCCTCTCCCTTGCCCGCGCCCCGTCCCCGTGCTCCTCTGGCGCCCTGTCCCTGGAACCCTAGCTCCGGTGCGTCGCCGGCTCCGACCCGTCCGCCGTCGCTAAATTCCTCGATGGCCTTCTCCACCCTTCTCCAGTTCAGGCAGCACTACACAGCGCGCAAGGAAACAACACCACCAGCGGTACGTAACCTAACCTCTACATGTCCTGCGCCTGAAACCATGCCCTTCTACTACTCTCCTAGTAGCAGCTTTCTACGGTCTTCACGCCATGTTTGTTTATTAGTGTCGATTTTATCGTGCTATGTCCTGGGGGAAATTCGTGGAGCAAGCTATTGGTATTCTTGTGCTGGTTGGTTTTTGGGGCATATCGTCGAGCATCTGGTGTGCAGTTCTGGGGAGGAACCTATGAGTATTTGTCCTGGCCTTTTTGGGTAAACTAGGTTCAGTACTCCACTTCGCCTTTGACTAAAGTAGCTAGCGCTGAACTTTGGGTTCCTGAACTCCTTGTGCTGCAAGTTTACAGGAAGCAAAGGTTTTTTTTCTTGCCATTTTGAATTGGAGAAGGTTGCTGCCTAGCGTGCATGATATACATTGATTTGTAACCCACGTCTGCTTATAGAATTACGAATTGGTGGATTACCATAAAGATGCCTTTCATCTGTATATCCGGTATCGCCGACCAGGACCAAATTTAAATCTCGTATCTGCAATTTTTCAAATAGACATTCTGCGAATGCATATCCCTTTGCCCCGACGCCCCAGCATACTGCTCATAGTATATTTGTACTCATTGGGTAGCATGTTCATCGATATCTGGTGCAGTTAGGTGCTTACATGTTCCTTTTCCCTAGTCTAGAACAGAATGGGCGGTTCTTGTTCATATTTTCTTTATCAAACAGTCATTTGAGTGAACATATGTACACTAGCCCCATGAATGATAGAATACTATATTTTTTGGTATTTGTATGGCACATTTTGTCCTGGATCAGAAAGGTGATTGGATATCAGACTGTCAATTGGTTATATGTTGTGAGATTTTTTTTTTCAATTTTAGTGTTCAGCAGATGGACGCTGAACAATAAATCAATGCATAAGTTCATGTATGTTAATCCTACTGGACTGCTCAGGCTATAAACTAATTCACACCTATGGATATTTTGTTAGGGTTAGATTAGCATAACCTTAATTTGCAAATGAAAGGAATGCTGTGGTCTTATTTAAACCATTCGATTGAGCTAGTCTTTTTTCCCAGTACTCAGGTGCCTGATTTCTTTCCCTTCTTTCTCTAATTTCCCTCTCAACTCCTAATCTTATCCCTGATCTAGGGTGTGGAGACATTGAGAAAAATCATTGAGGAGCAGGGCATGAGCTGTTAGGCTTTCATGCTATATATACTAATTTTTCCTTGCTGGATTGTCGCAACCCCTGAAATATATAGTTCTAAATTTTGAGCTGTACAGCTCTTACTCTACTAAACCTCAGTAGGCAGCGGCGATGATGATCGAGTGCCCCCGCTAAACTAGGATGGCTTGTATACCAGATACAAGCAACCAGTTTAAAAGCGATGTGATGACAATGGGGCAAATCTAAGCCAACTACTACTACTTTACTACTCTAGTACTACTCTACTCTACTCTACTCTCACCTCCTCTAGTCTTCTACTCTATCTTGATGGCCGAAGGCCACCCTTTGGGGCCGAATTTTGAAACTATCTTGATGGCTTTTGTTTGGTATTTGCAATGATGATTCTTTTCACACTTCTAAGCTGAGGCAGTGGCATATGCAATGATGTGAACCCTTTTATGCTGAGGCAATGGCGGGGATGACAAGGGAAGGAAGTCACCCCGAGGCACAAGCCCTCACCCTCATTCTCCTCCTCCAACAACAAGTCCACCTCCACCTCCCGATAGTCCGTCTAAGGGCACAAGCAAAGGACCGGGAGGCACGGAGGAACCGGGGGCAAAGACACCGCCTGCTGCCATTGCGAGCACAAGCCACTGTCCTCCACCACCGGCGAAGACTAAAGGCGACCAAGGGCATCTCACATACTCACTTGAGTTTGAAAGGTATGGTAGAGGCGAGCATAATTTGCTAATAACTTTTCTTTGCCATAATATGGTACTAACATTTCTATCCTAGGCCGAGATCACCTTTCCATCTATTTCCTGAATTGGATGACTGCCCCGGCCATTACGAGCATGGGAAGTTCATGATAACCAAGGCCCAGCTCGTCGACGAGGAAAGGTGGGAGACAAGGAGGTTTCATCTCTGGTACATGGAAGCGGCAAAAGCTGGCCTGCATGGTTTTCTAGTCAAGGTTGTGGTGGAGTACTTTCACTTGCCTGGCAACGATGTAGAACTCCCCGTGGACTTCCACGATATGTACAGACTACTATGGGAACAAGACCTTGACATCGCCCAAGTCACCTTGTTCTCTATGTAAGTGATGAATTGCGAGTTTCACATATCACCTACCTTTGAATCGGTGAAGACTACTTATATATGCCATGATGGCTTGTCCTTACAGGTTGATGGCCTATATATATCCAAGGAACTAAAACTTGATGTTATCTATCTATCTCCAATGCATATTGCTCAAAGAGTCATCATTGGTTACCACCTAGATGACAATCATCCAACCATGAAAGACTTGACCAAGCGACAGAGAGATGCGCACAGGAAGAAACTGATGGACAATGAGAAGTTGAACATTTCAAGGTACATACTAGGAGCAATGAAGAAGATCAGGAGAAATGGGTGTATCGTAGCTACCTACCACTTTGGGTAAGTCGAAGACATGCCTGTAGAGATAAGTGGGTAGCTAGCTAGTATTATTATTTCTCGTCGTAACCTGTATTTTGTTTCAATGGCGCAGCCAAGGCCTCAAGGGTCACTGGGTTGCATTTATCATCTACCCTTAGGATGGCAGGGCCTGCGTATTTGATTCGTTGAGAATGCCAAACTTAAAAGGGTACAAGGCCTTCGAAGATTGCCTCAGAGTGTAAGTGATTGAACTGTCTTCTCATATGCGTTCTAATGCCCTGCCTAATACTAGTACATTTTGTATAGCGCTTATAAGGAGTACGTGAAGGATCCTGAATGCTATGATCGAAGAACAGAGAATTTTAAGGCTAAGCATAAGAACTGCATCAAAATCAGACACAACTTTCTGGTAAGTATTTGAAAGGTTTAATTGTGCTTTCTGTTCATAAGCGTTCTAATGCCTGTATTCTAATGCTTGTGTATCGATCATGCAGTGTGCCAAACAACCGGTAGGATCACAAACATGTGGCTTCTATGTCTGTGAGTACCTGAGGGAGTGCAAGCAGTACAACAGCAGTTGGAGGGTGCTCAAGAATGGATTGAACTGGTGGAGAGACATGCAGAGCACCCAATACTCCTTCAAGCAGACAAAGGCGGACATATGTAAGTTTGTCTTAGACAAATGCGTGCTTGAAGGGAGCACGTTCTTCAATGAGAACAGCTAGCTAGCGATTTTACCAGAGTACGAGAGGCTGAGGAAATGGCCCACGATGATGCGTCCGCAGGATTACTCCTTAGGGCATGTATAACGACTTTAATATGTAAATGTAATGAATTAACGATGACAAGAACGACTAAGTGAATGTATATATATGTATATTATCTCATGTGTAATGCCTGCATACTTTTTAAGTTTAATCTGTGAAATCTGGATGTGATTTGAATTTGAATTTGAATTTGAATTTATATGCCTGCTGTATTTTTTTTAATTCAGGAAATAATTTATCGAGGCGGGCAAATAATAATGCCCGCCACGGCTAACGAACATAACCGCGGCGGGCCATGAAAGGTGCCCGCCGCGGTAAAATAATTTACCGCGGCGTGCGGTGCAACGTGACCGTCGTGGTAAAAGTATATTTACTGCGGCGGGCACGTTACACCGTCCACCGCGGTAAATCAGTTAACCACGGCGGGCAAAGCCGCCCGTCGTGGTTAAGCCATGATTTACCGTGGCCTCTAGGCCGCGGCGGACGGCTTTGCTCGCCGCGGAAAATAAAAAACGCCCGCCTCCAGTAAAGTTTGTGTAGTAGTGATCCTAGATCGTCAGTGCAGCATGTGCAACAATCGGTGGGGCAAGGTCAGAACCATGTGATTAATTTTGTCACATCAGGCCACATACCGTCGCCGGCTCAAAAAATAGCACCATTAATTCAAAGGATTCGTAGAGATATAGATCCTAATGTCTATAATCAGAGACTTTAACCAGCAAACCAGCGAAGGACCCAGCAGATAGAGATTCCACAGGGGTATCATTATGGCATAGATTATAACACCCTTCATATGATTCTGAATCCAAGGTATCAAGGCACATGGGATTTCAATCCGTAGATGGGTCAGCAAGTGTAGAGAAATCCAAATTCACATGCTGACGAGTTGTTGCTAAAGGTGTCCGAGATGATGAAGAATTAGTTCGGTCTGATGCCAAAAGGGCTGACCTTCTCGTACAAACGCCCATATCCAGAATGGTATGATTTGGTCGCTCTTCCTACAAATTACAGGCTTCTAAAATTTGCTAAGTTTACTGGCCAAGACAGCACAAGCACGATAGAACATGTCAGTCAGTATCTTACATAGTTGGGCGAAGCATCCGTTAAAAAGGCCCATCGAGTTCGTTTCTTCTCCTTGTCCCTGTCAGGGCCAGCCTTCACTTGGTTTTCATCACTGCCAGTCAACTCCATTGCCAATTGGGCTAATCTGAAAAAGAAATTTCATACATATTTTTATACTAGGACTAGAGAAAAGAAGATTACCGACTTGACAACTATAAGGTAGAAAACTAACAAATTGGGTACTAAGTTTCTTTAGAGGTTTTGAGAGACTAGGAATTTGTGCTTCCCATTAAACTTAGCTGATGATCAGCTAGCTGGTTTGGCCGTTCAAGGAATGCTGCCAACATGGAAAGAAAAACTGTTGGGACAAGAATTTGACAACCTGGGTCAATTGGCTCAATGAGTGGCGGCGCTCAATAGCCAATTCTAGAGTATGCGTAGAGATACCCGATTCCAGAAGAGTACCACAGTGGCCGAAGCTTATAATCCATACTCAATCGATGATGGCTATGAAGATGAAGAATAAGAGGTTACCATGGTTGAATGGAATTAGGGCAAAAATACAATAATGATATCAAATCCTTGGGGAAGAGGAGTCAAGGAGAGCTATGACTTTGACATCACAAAATCAGACAAGCTCTTCGATTTCTTGCTTGAAAAGGGACAGATCAAGTTGCCCGATAATCATATTATGTTGCCCCCTGATCAGTTGAAGAATAAGAAGTTCTGCAAGTTCCATAACGCTACTTCTCATTCCACTAATGAATATAGAATTTTCCGGCAGCATATACAGAGGGCTATTCAGCAAGGAAGACTCAAATTTGATACACCTCAGAAAATGAAAGTTGATGATAATCCTTTCCTAGGAGATCAAAATATGATCGATGCAAGGCTGCTCAGAGAAAAGACTAAGGTCCTAACATCAACCAAATCAAGAGAAGCTAGAACAGTCGATCCCGAGAGGCAAATATCAGCCGACGAATACAGGGAAATTAAAAGACGTCGTGACAAGCCAAAGAGTCGATATGAGCAGGGAGAAACATTAAAAGAAGGGGCGACAAAGTCGTGAGTTACATCTTGAATTCTGTTGAATAAATGGCAGCGATAGAAGGAAAAGGATTATCAGCATTGGTTAGAAAAGCAAGAATACCAGTGTTAATAGGAAAAAGAGAGGTATGAAAGAAAGTAAACTGAATCACATTGGAATTGTCCTTTCTTCAGACATTGCTGGAACGAAGGTTCGAAGTTGCCTACCAGGAATGACTGTCCAGAGTGCAGTGATCAATATTGGGAGTTTAGGCAATCTCAAGCCAACCGCTGGTCTATCTATGCTAAAGATGCATATCATCATAATAACATGGATCAGCGCTTAAAAATAGAAATGTTCATAATCGGCTAGGAAAAAAAGTTGTTGATCAAGACTGGGCTGATTATAAAGAAGAAAGTAATAAGAGAAAATATGTTTGGCAGGAAGGCCAATGGTGTCCAGGAGGTTTGACATGAAGCCACAAGAGAAGGGTGCAACACCTAAGGAATAGAGAGTTGGAATAGGCTCAGGCATCCGGTAAACCTCAAGTATGGCATGCTAAACAAACAATAGATAGAAGACAACCATCGGCTAATAATCAAATGGCTTTCCTGTTGCCATCAGAGTTCAGAGCTCCGGTAGATCAAGAAGTTTATTCGGATTTCGATGAATCAAAGTATGAAGAGATAGTTGACAATCTAACAGTTATACAATAGGCTATATTTGATAAACCAGTCAAGCATCGGCACTTAAAGGCTTTATATGTAAAAGGTTTGGTTGATGGGAAGCCGATGAACAAGATATTGGTAGACGGAGGTGCTTCTGTCAATCTCATGCCTTACACCACTTTTCGCAAACTTGGCAAGGGACTAGGAGATCTGATTGAGACTGACATGATGCTTAAAGACTTTGGGGGTAATGCATCCAAGACCTAGGGGGCAATGAACGTCGAACTAATAATTGGGAGTAAGACTCGGCTCACCACATTCTTCGTTATCTATGGAAAAGGGTCGTACAGTTTGCTCCTTGGTCGTGATTGGATTTATGCAAACTATTGTGTATCATCGACCATGCATATTGGTGTTTGATATAATGGCATGGAGATGATGTCGAACTGATTCGCGCTGATGAGTCTATGAGCATCGCAACAGCTAATCTAGTCTTTTGGGAACTAGGAGACTTCGAATGCTTTTCTGGCAAGTTATGGGAAGAAGGCTTCATTAGAATCAATGATGAAAGCGAACTGCCGATCCAAGCAGTTGGCTTTGAAAATTTGTCTTAATGGATAATTTAATAGATGGTACAGATGGCAAACTAGGACATGGTTTCATGTCGGCTGATGAATTAGAAGAAATAGATATTGGTTCTGGAGATAGCCCTAGGCCGACGTATGTAAGTGCCAAGTTGGATCCTGAGTATAAACGAGAGTTAGTTGATTTGTTCAAGAAATTTAAAGACTATTTTGCTTGGGAGTACTATGAGATGCCTGGTCTAGACCAGTCAATTGTCAAATATCGGTTGCCAATCAAACCTGGATATCAGCCGTTTAAATAGGCTCCAAAGAGATTCAACTCGAACATGCTTGATGATATCAAAAAGGAGATTGAAAGGTTACTAGAAGCAAAGTTTATCCGACCGTGCTGATATGCAGAGTGGATATCGAAAGTTGTCCCTGTGTATAAGAAGAATGGAAAATTAAGAGTTTGCATCAATTTTAGGGATCTAAACAAAGCCACACCCATAGAAGGTTATCCGATGCCAATAGCCGATATGTTAGTAGATGCAGCAGCCAGGCACAAGGTTATTAGCTTCATGGATGGCAATGTAGGGTATAACTAAATTTTCATGGCTGAGGAAGACATAGCAAAGACCGCTTTTAGGTGCCCCGGTGCAATCGGTTTATTCAAGTGGGTTGTGATGACCTTTGGTCTGAAAAATGCCGATGCAACTTATCAAAGGGCGATGAATTATATTTTTCATAAGTTGATCGACAGGATTATTGAAATCTACATCGATGATATGATGATAAAATCCAAAGGGTACAAAGAGCATCTAGCTGATTTGCGGGAGACTCTAGAATGCACAAGAAAATATGGTCTAAAGATGAATCCTAATAAGTGTGCTTTTAGAGTGTCAGCTAGACAATTCTTGGGGTTTATGGTTCACGAGAGAGGAATCAAAGTTGGTCAAAAAATCATCAAAGCAATTGATGAGGCAGTTCCCCCAACTACTAAAATAGAGTTACAATCTCTGCTTGGTAAGATTAATTTCATCAGAAGATTTATTTCGAATTTGTCGGAAAGAATTCTGACATTTTCTCCCTTGTTGAAGTTGAAAAATGATCAAGAATTCAAATGGGGTGATGTACAATAAAAGGCGTTTGAAGAAATAAAAGAATATATGAAATGTCCACCTGTGCTGGCCCCTCCTCAGCAAGGTAAGCCTTTTAAGTTGTACATATCGGCTAATGATAATACAATTGGATCGGCCTTGATGCAAGAGTTTAAAGGAAAATAGTGAGTTATTTTCTATCTGAGTAGAAGGTCCTGGATCTAGAGACAAGATATTCTCCCACCAAAAAGTTATGCTTGTGCTTATATTTCTCTTGCACTAAGTTGTGACACTACTTATTATCGGCCGAATGTATGGTTGTTTCCAAGGCTGATGTGATTAAGCACATGTTATCAATGCCAATACTGAATGGGAGAGTGGAAAAGTGGATTCTTGCGTTATCAGAATTTGACTTGAAGTATGAATCGGCTAAAGTAGTCAAAGGACAAATAATGGCTGATTTTGTCACCCAGCATCATAAGCCAAGCATTGATTATGTGGAGTCGATGCCTTGGACGTTATTCTTTGATGGATCATCATGCAAGCAAGGTGGTGGTATTTGTATTGTTATTATTTCACCTCGGGGGGCAAGTTTTGAGTTTGCTCTTCCAACTGAACCAATGATTACCAACAACCAAGTAGAATATGAAGCTATTCTTAAGGGACTTCAACTTGTTCATGAAGTAAAGGCTGAAGCAATTGAGGTATTTAGAGATTCATAGTTAATTATTAATCAGTTGATCAGCTTATATGAGTGCAAAGAAGATACTTTGAAAGGATACTATGATGAGTGCCAAAAGTTGCTCAAAGAATTTCTTCATGTTTCTTTCCAACATATTCCAAGAGCACAAAACCCTCAAAGTGCGTCAAGATATCAAGTGTTTCGAGAAGTTTTGAATAGTGAAACCTTGAATGATGATTGGAGAGTCGAAATAGCCGATTACCTTAGAAATTCATCACAGAAAGTTGCCAGAAAGCTAAGATATAACTCGACTAAGTATGTTTTATTGGATGATCAGCTGTATTACAAAACAGTCGATGGAGTATTGCTCAAATGCCTAAATTAAGAGGAAGCTAAGGTGTTGATGGGCGAGATGTATGAAGGGATATGTGGAGCTCATCAATCAGCTTATAAGATAAAATGGATTATTCGTAGAACTAGATATTTCTAGCCAACAATATTGTAAGACTATTTTGAATATTACAAGGGGTGCCAGGACTGTCAATGTTTTGGTAATGTCCAGAAATCGTCTGCATCGGCCATGAATCCAATAATCAAGCCATGGCCATTTTGAGGTTGGGGAATTGATTTAATTAGCCAGACTTTTTCGCCCTCAAGCAAGGGACATAAGTTCATATTGGTAGCAACAGATTACTTCACTAAATGGGTTGAGGCAATTCCTTTGAAGACGGTAACATCAAAGAACATGGTTGATTTTGTCAAGGAGCACATTGTGTATAGTTTTGGGATTCCTTAAACTATAACTACTAATTAGGGGACAATGTTCACACCAGAGGAGTTCAGAGATTTTGCTGCTAGTATGGGAATCAATCTACTAAATTCTTCTCCTTACTATGCTTAGGCTAATGGCGAGGCAGATGCATCCAATTAGATTATGATTAAGCTGATCAAGAAAAAGATTGAGGAACAGCTAAGGAAGTGGCATTCAACGCTTAATGAGACACTATGGGCATATAGGATGGCCTATCATAGATCAATTAAAACATCGCCTTATGAACTTGTGTATGGCCATAATGCAGTTCTTCCTTGAGAAGTTCAGACTAGATCGAGGTGTGTTACATTACAAAATGATTTGTCAGCCGAAGTCTACAAGAATCTTATGAAAGATAACTTAGAGGACTTGAGTTTCCTTCGGCTACGTGCTCTTAAAAATATCAAAGCCAATAAACTAAGGGGTGCAAAAATGTTACAATAAAAAAGTCAAGATTAAGCAATTTTCTAAAGGAGACTTAGTCTGGAAAGTGAAATTGCCGATCAGGTTAAAAGATAGCAAGTTCGACAAATGGCCACCTAATTGGAAAGGACCTTATCGGATTAAACGTTGTGCGCCTATTAATGCTTATATTTTAGAAACACTAAGAGGAGAGGAAGAATTTGGCAGAGCAATCAATGAGAAATATCTAAAGAAATATTACCGTAGCGTTTGGATTAATACTTGATAACCGATTTGTTCGGTCGTCTTTTCTAATAGCCGATATCAGAAAGGTATCGCCTCTAGTGCAAAAATAAACCTGAAGGGGTAAAAGCTGGTACGATGTGTATCGCCTATAGGAGCAAAGCAAACACGGATAAAGTGATGCATATAATATGAAGTACGAAGCAAAGGAAAATCACTCAAGACGAGAAAATTGTTTGCTAAATATCACCTATTACAAGTTAGGGGCTGAAAAACACTTTGCTTACTATATCATCGGCCTAGGTGTTAAAGCTACAGAGTTGGCGGCGCTGAAGAAATCCTCAACCAGACGCTCATGATCCCCAGGGTGCATCGTGGCTGGAAAACCGTGGGGAAGAAGCCGAATATTATGGGTAGCCAAAGAGCTTCTCTCTACAAAGAGGGATTGGGTTATACCCCTAACAAAGACAAGGCGGCCTTTGCTCCTCACAAGACTAGTTTTGTGAAGAACAATGGTCGATTTTGCACTAGTTGCAAGCAAGTTGGTCATATAGAGCAAAAGTGCATGAAGAAATCTCAAGCTAATGTATCCTCAATTAAGCTTGATTCTTTCTATGTGCTTACTAAGGGTGCAAATGGTGTGAAGACTAAGTTCATTGGTGCACCATGGATGAGCTTAAAGAAGAGAGCTATTTGGGTGACAAAGAGCTTATTAACTAACTTTCAAGAACCCAAGCAAGTTTGGATACCTAAAAAGAATTAATCTTCTTTTGTAGGTCAACTATAAAGTTGGATGAAGGCATTGGGTGCTTGATAGTGGGTGCACACAACCCATGACCTGTGATTCAAGAATGTTCAATTTAATCAATGAAAATAAGAGTAATAGGATTGATAGTATCACATTTGGTGACAATGGCAAAGGCAAGGTCAAAGATCTTGGTAAGATTGCAATATCCAATGACTTGAGCATTTCTAATGTGCTGCTAGTAAAGAGCTTGAACTTCAACCAATTGTTGGTAGCTCAATTGTGTGATCTTGGTTTCAAGTGCATATTTAGTGTGGATGATGTAGAGATCATAAGTGTAGATGACTCCAACTTAATATTCAAGGGATTTAGATATGAGAATTTATACTTGGTTGAATTCAATGCTAGAGAAGCTCAATTGTCAACATGTTTTCTCATTAAGTCTATAATGGGTTGGTTATGGCATAGAAGGCTTGATCATGTTGGAATGAAATAATTGAACAAGTTGATCAAGTATGACTTAGTTAGAGGCTTGAAAGATGTCACATTTGAGAAGGATAAGCTATGTAGTGCTTGTCAAGCCAGAAAGTAAGTTGGTAACACACATCCTAATAAGAGCATGATAAGTACATCTAAGGTATTTGAGTTGTTGCACATGGACTTGTTTGGTCCAACCACATACACTAGCATTGGTGGAAGCAAATATGGATTTATGGTTGTGGATGATTTTACTAGATACACTTGAGTGTTCTTTCTTGTTGACAAGAGTGATGTGTTTGCAACCTTCAAGACGTTCATCAAGAGAATTCACAATGAGTTTGAAACAACCATGAAGAAAGTGAGAAGTGACAATGAAAGTGAGTTCAAGAACACAAGAATTGATGATTTGTGTAATGAGTTTGGAATTAGGCATCAATTCTCGGCCAAGTATACTCCTCAATCAAATGGCCTAGTTGAGAGAAAGAATAGAACTTTGATTGACATGGCCAGATCAATATTAAGTGAGTACAATATGAGTCATTCATTTTGGGCTGAAGCAATCAATATGGCTTGTGTCGGTGTTTTGAGTTACCAACTAGTAAATTTCTAGTATTGTGCATCTGGCTTGGATGGTGTGCTTAGAGGACACGAGGTTTATACTGGTTCTGGTAGAAAGTCCCTACGTCCAGTTCATCGCTACTGCTCGTGTTACTAGCACTAAAATTTTGTAGTAGGGGTTACAAACGAGTGAGAGAGAGACAAGTCCCAAGTCTCTGATGTGCATGTGCTCCTAAGGCATGTTAGGGTATGTGTTTTGATGTCCACAACCATGTAGAGTGGTCAACTGCCATCCCCTCTCCTAGGACGTCTTGCTTCCCCTTTTATAGATGAAGGGGAAGAGCAGGTTACACAGAGAGAAAGAGGGAGAAGAGCCAAGGAGAGGAAGGCTTCTAGGACCACCGAGCCTTTCTTCTCCTTTATGCGGGTCCCACTGACACTGTAGATGGTGACAAGGATGGCACCATGTTAGGTGCCTGTTCATCGCTGATGCCACGCCCTGGCGTTGTCAGTGGGTCGTGATGTCCCATTCCATCTCGGCTGGCAACACGATGAACCAGCATGCTGGTCAGTGACCGTATAGGAAGTAGGCAGCATAGTGACCACGCGTCCATCACTTTTGGTGATGTGAGTTCCCTAGAGTGACATGTCGCAGGCACGGGTCATGTTGAGATGTGCCTGCACCCTGCACGATGCTAGAAGTTTGACCTTGAGTTGTACTTTCTGGCCTATAGTGGTTGACGGTGGTACGGGCTTCCGTTAGGAGCCACATCTGAGGGGTCAGGCGAGATGGAACCCCTGACCCAGAGGCCGAGCGAGGCGAAGCCCCTGACCCAGAGGTCTAGCAAGGTGGGCCCCCCGATTGAGAGGTCGAGTGAGGCAGAGCCTGCCCCTAGAGGTCGGGCGAGGCGGAGCCCGCGCACCTAGGGGTCGGTTGGAGATGTAGTCGCACTCTTGACTGCTTGGATGAATCAATGTTGATGACCATTAGCTTCTCCTCTTCAGGTACCCTAGTATGGGTCCCCAATAGCTTGCTACTATAGCAACCAACTCTATTGTCATCCATTGAAGGAGAAGGCAACTTATGAGCTCTTGAATGATAGAAACCCAATATTGCATACTTTTGGGTGTTTGGTTGCAAATGCTACATATTGAAGAAAGGTACTAGATTGAGCAAGTTTGAGAAGAAATATGATGAAGGTTTCTTGCTTGGTTACTCAACTACTAGCAAGTCTTATAGAGTTTGGAATTTGGCTAGTGGTACTCTTGAGGAGGTTCATGATGTGAAATTTGATAAAACCAATGGTTTCCAAGAGGAAGATGACAATCTAGATGATGTGAGAGGCACTCAATTGGTCAATGCAATGAAGAACATGGATATTGGTGATATAAGGCCTAGAGAGGTGATTGGTGTTGAAGATGACAAGAATCAAGTGCTCTCCAACTCAAATGTGTAAGCTAGTGGTTCTTATGATCAAGTTCAAGCAAGTGCTAGTGATGACAAAGTGCAAGATCAACAAGTGGCTAGTTCATTATCTCAACCAAGTGATCAATCAAATGCAATCAATCAAATGAAAGCAATCAAGTACAAGTGCTCCAACCTACTAATGTTACAAAAGATCATCCATTGGACTCCATAATTGATGATATTTTAAGAGGTGTGCAAACAAGATCAAGATTAGCATCATTTTGTGAACACTTCTCATTTGTGTCATCCATTGAACCTAAGAAGATAGATGAAGCTTTGAAGGATGTTGATTAGGTGAATGCTATGCATGAAGAGCTAAACAACTTCTCAAGAAATCAAGTATGGGAGTTAGTTGAGAGGCCTAAGGATCATAATGCGATTGGAACAAAGTGGGTCTTTCAAAACAAGCAATATCAAGATGTGATAGTTGTAAGGAACAAAGCAAGATTAGTGGCTCAAGGTTAGACTCAAGTTGAAGGTCTTGACTTTGGAGAAATATATGCCTCAGTATATGATTGTAAGCCTACTCTATGTGACCGTATGTGGGGGGTACGATCCTGGATACCCACAGCAGACCACATGGGCTGTGCCCCTAGGTGTGGCCCAGCCCACAAGACGAAGCCTTGCGGGGCACAACACTGCTCAACGCGTCCCACAAGACACCGAGAAGATATCCTGAAGATACTACAAGATCTATTAGGATATGTATGATCCCATGATTCCAGTAATCTGTTATTACTTTCTGGTTATCTCCTACATCTAACCGACTTGTAACACTACCCCACAGACTATATAAGGCAGGCAGGGCCCCCTCCAAATACACAAAATATCATACGATAGCCAATACAATCCAATAGACCATAGGAGTAGGGTATTATGTTGTGCTGACGGCCCGAACCTATCTAACTCATGTGTCTCTGTTGCCTTCTTGTTCCTGATTACACGCATCTCTGTCGATCAATCTACCTTTGTGGGATACCCCTCGAAGGACTGTCGACGATATTCTATCAACAGTTGGCACGCTAGGTAGGGGTGTGCATGTTGTTCCATGTCGATCAAGATGGTACATTTTGTAGGCTCTTCATCCCACCCACAGTGTAGCTAGATCTTCACGATCGGATCGATCTCCTAGATCATCAACGCTGATAGAGTCAGAGAGCTCATCAAGTCGGTGTAGATTAATACTGCGCCGATCAGCCCAACACCTGCAACTGAAGATCCGATCTTAGAACCACCTCTAAGGTCACCTTCATCGACAATTCACCACCTGCTTTCCCGCTACCCAAGGAGGTAAATCAACAACGATGATCTGATCACATCCATCGATTAGGTTGGCCAGCAGCTCGTCGATTGCCTCTCCATCGCAGAATTGGCCTTGACCACTCTGGTCTAGCACCAACCACCCTCTGATTTAGATCTATCAGAGGTAGATCAGGAAACTCTAGGGGTTACTACCCTACCCTATGGGCTCACCAGCGTCACCGCTGCCTATCAAGATGCTCTAAGGGGCAATTTCGCCGACCAGGTAGGAGATATCCACCCTCTCACCGACCAGATCGCCAACCAGCTCTCGCCGGCTGTCAACATGCTACACGTCAGCCGACACCCTGAGGCATCCCTCCAAACCATCCTAGAGGAAAATCTAGACTCTGAGTCATAGGGCTCTACAAAGACTATCGTCGAAACCACCGCCTTACAACCTCCTTTACCTCCCTTCTGTGGAGGCGAAATTTTCAACGTCAGCGTCGATAGCCCCCCACGGGACATGGAAACTGAGGAGGACCATGCCGCCTACGTCAACAGGAACGCTAACCATGCATAGTGTTGAGCAAACAAAGCTACCCTTGTGCTAGCTGAGGCTGCTCGCAACGATCAGCTTGACTCATAAGGAAGGCCATGCCAACTCCAACGCAACCTCAATGACAAATTTGTCCATGTTGATGGCCACAACGTCTACAAAACCCCAAGCACCAACTTGGTCATGGCCGCCAACAAGCTCGCTTGGCTCTCGTAGATACCCAAGGTCGCCGCCATGCTTAAAGCAGCGCACTGCTAGGTCAACGAGATCCACCAGGATCAGAGACCTTCCTACTCGATAAGCTCAATTCAGCGGTCCACCGTGCCAAGCTCTAATCGCTGCCCTAGCCAAAGTCGTTTCGCTGACCAGCACCGCGATGATGGACAACCTCTCTAAGGGGAGCTAGGGGCAACCACGTCGACCACCCTCGCCAACACGACCAGAAAGTCAACCAGGATGTCTGAGTACACCTCAACAATCTTTGAGACACATGAGGTCATATCGACGAGCACCGTTTCTCTCACCACGAAGAAGAAGTATGCCATTGTCAAGAGTACGAGCAAGAGTTTAGTAATCCGGACTCAGCCGTCCAATCGCTCAACATCGGCAATGTCATAGATCATGACGGCAATGATCTTGAAGGGCCCTAAGCATTCACAAGGGCACTCTGAACACTCTAGTGGCCTTGTGGTTTTAAAATCACATGGGTCGAGCCCTACGAGGGATAGATGAACCCTACGAGGGCCTATGCCACTGCTGTGCGCGCTACCGGGGGAGATACCAGCATCATGGTGAACTACCTTCCCATCATGCTCACTCCAACTGCGATGAACTGGTTCACAAGCCTCGCCCCAAACTCCATCGGATCCTGGGAGGAGCTAAAGAAGGTCTTCACTGACAACTACATGGCTACATGTACTTGGCCAGGCACCAAGCATGATCTGAACTTCATCTACCAGAAGCCATTCGAGCTCCTCCGTAGCTACATCAGACACTTTTCTGAGATGAGAAATTCTATTCCTAACATCACGGAAGCTGAGGTCATCACCGCCTTCATCCGAGGACTCCATCACCGTGACCTCTGCTCCAAGTTCAATTGCAAGCCGCCTAAGGGGATTGGCGGGATGATTACAACCATCGATTAGTACGCCGATGATGAAGAGGCTGAAGTACGCTTCAACGAGGATGCGGGCACTCATCGCCCAACTCGACGTAGTGACGAGCGACCTGATGACCGACGCCACAGCGAACGCCGCTGCGATGACCGTAGTCACCATTGGAATAGTGGCCATGATCGGCCAGAAGGGTCCAAATCTGGTCAATATTGCCAGCGCCAACCAGACCACATCATCGTCGCCGTTGATGAACCTCATGCCAAGCGCAACTATGATGAGCAGTACAAGAAGATCCTCAAAGGCCTATGCCCTCTCCACAAAAACAACAAGCATAAGATGAAGGACTACCTTGGCTTGGCTAAAGAGTTCTAGGCTAAAAAGCCAGACGATGACATCAACGATGGAGCCGGAGGCCATCGACCACCTAGGTGCAACAACAATGCCTTCCAGGATCATGACAAAGTGGTTGCTGCTGTCTTCGAGGGCCTCACCACTGCCGAGAGCAGAAGAGATTAGAAGCTCACTGGCCGCCGAGTGCTCGCCGTCAATGCGGAAGACGTCGTCGCCAACCCCAGCTATCGCCCCTGGTCTGAGGTCCCCATCACCTTTAGCAGGCCTGACCAGTGGACGGGCATCCCTTACATAGGGCGTTTCCCCCTCATTCTTGATGCAACTATCAGGAAAGTGCTTTTTAGGAAAGTACTCGTCGACGGCGGAAGTGCCCTGAACCTTCTCTTTGTTAGAGCCCTAAAGGAGCTAGGCCTCAGGATAGGAGACCTCGCACCCTCCAACTCCTCCTTCTAGGGTGTGGTATCTGGTAGGGCATCCAAACCACTTAGAGAGATCACCCTCCCAGTATAGTTCGACATGGCTAGCAATTACCGCGTTGAGCACATCAACTTCAATGTCGCTGACTTCAACACTGCCTACCACACCATACTTGGTCGGCCAGCTCTGGTCAAGTTCATGGCCATACCTCACTATGCCTATCTGGTGCTAAAGATGCCTTTGCCAGCAAGAGTCCTAGCCCCATGGGCCAACCTCTCCATCGCCTATGCCTATGAGATAGAGAGTCTCGCTGTCGTCAAAGCCACCGACCTCTCCATCCAGATGGCTAGCATGGTCACCGATGCCAAGACGGTGCCCGCCGATGACTTGGAGATCCTAGTGTCAGAGCCTCCATGTGCCTCTACCAAGTCCAAGGAAACCAAGGAGGTCGGCCTCGGCCTCGACGACCCCTCCAAGACCGTGAAGATTGGGGTTCACCTTGACCCCAAATAGGAAAGTGCACTCGTCTCCTTCCTACATGCCAACGCCAACGTGTTTTCTTAGAAACCTACAGACATGCTGGGGGTACCATGGGAGAAGATCGAGCACTCCTTGAATGTCTCGCCGACCGCCAAACCAATCAAGCAGAAACTTCAATGATTTGCGCCAGATAAGAAGGAGACTATTAGGGTAGAAATAAAATGGCTCCTAGCTGGCGGATTTATTAAAGAAGTGTATCATCCTGAGTGGTTAGCAAACCCTATTCTCATTCAAAAAAAGAATAAATAATAGAGAATGTGTGTTGATTACACTGATCTCAACAAACACTACCCTAAAGACCCCTTCAGTCTGCCTCGGATAGACGAGGTTGTAGACTCCACTGCTGGCTACGAACTGCTCTCCTTCCTCGATTGTTACTCCGGCTATCACTAGATATCCCTCAAGGAAGACGATCAGATCAAGACATCATTCATCATGCCTTTTGGTGTGTATTGCTATACCACCATGTCCATCAGACTAAAGAGCACCGGGGTGACCTACCAAAAGGCCATCCAGATGTGCCTCGATCAACAAATAGGCCGCAACGTCGAAGCTTACATCGACAATGTGGTCGTCAAGTCCAAGACCGCCGACAACCTCATCGTCGATCTCGAAGAAACATTCACCAACCTAAAAAGGTACAGATGGAAGTGGAACCCTTCCAAGTGCATCTTTGGAGTTCCATCCGGCATACTCCTAGGCTACATCGTCCACGCCAGTGGCATCGATCCCAACCCTGACAAGGTCTTCGCCATCACCAACGTGAAACGACCAACCTGTGTAAAGGACATACAGAATCTTATAGGCTACATGGCTGCTCTCAGCCGCTTTATATCATGCCTCGATGAAAAGGGACTACCGTTCTTCAAACTCCTCAAGGCCTCCGAGCACTTCTCCTGGTCGAAGGAGGCAGATACAGCTTTCGAGCAGCTTAAGTTGTTTCTAATGAAGCCTCCGATTATGATGGCACCTCGACCAGACGAAACCCTACTGATCTACATCGCCGCTACTTCTTGCATCATTAGCAAAGCTATCGTCATCGAACGAGAGGAGGCCAGGCATGCCTATAAGGTGCAACGTCTAGTCTACTTCATCAGTGAGGTCCTTAATGAGCCCAAAACTCATTATCCTCAAGTTTAGAAACTGCTATATGCTATTCTAATCACGTCACGCAAGCTCCACCATTACTTCGAGTATTACAAGATTGCCATGGTCATTGAGTTTACTCTGGGGGACATCCTCCGCAACAAAGAGGCCAACAGCTGCATCATCAAGTGGGCTATTGAGCTCGATACTTACTCCATTGAATTCAGAAGCAGGCCTACCATCAAGTCACAGGCGCTCGCTGACTTCGTCGCTGAGTGGACCAAGATCTAAGAGCGCATCCCTGCTACTTGCCCCGAGCACTGGGTGATCTACTTCGATGGTGCCCTTACCATTAATGGTGCTGGTGCTGGCATTTTATTCATTATGCCGACCAAAGACAAACTCTGATATGTTCTCTGAATACATTTTCCAGCCTCCAACAACATCGTCGAATATGAAGCATGTCTTCACGAACTCCATATAGTCATCGAGCTCAACGTCAAACGCCTCATGGTATACGAAGACTTCATGCTGGTCATCAACCAACTCAACAAAGATTGGTCTAGCTCCAGTGAAAAGATGGACGCATATTGCGCCAAAATTAGGAAACTCAAAGGGAAGTTCTACGGTATCGAGTACCACCATGTGGTACGAGATCAAAATCAGCTCGCTGACCACATATCTAAGATAGGGTGTGTTTGGGACCGCAGTCATCGACCATGCGGTGCGGTATGGGCACCGCGAGCTCTGAGTCATGGTGGCGTAAACGTGAGCACCGCGAGCTACTAGTTTATTTTCACGACTCCCGTGCCGAGTGTGGTTGAAAGAATCATCGTGGCCGTAGGGCGTTTGGCATGATTGTTTGATTCTTTCCATCGTCACCGCAGAATACACGGTCCCAAACACGCCGATAGGCTCTTCTCGTGCTGCGATTCCACCTGGGGTCTTCGTTCAAGACCTCTTTACACTGTCTATTAAGGAAGAGAAGTAAGTTCAAGAAATTCCCCCCGCCGAGCAGTTGGTACTTACAATACCTAGGACGACCGTCGACTGGAGGGAATAGTTCATCAAGTACCTCACCAGCACCGACGTACCCACTAACAAGACTAAAACTAAATGCCTAATCCATCGAAGCAAGCATTACATGCTAGTAGATGGGTACTTGATGAGGAAAAGTGACAAAGAAGGGATACTGCAGAAATGCATCACCCAAGAAGAGGGAGTGAAACTACTTCTCGAAATTCACTCTGGTTCCTATGACAACCACGCGGCCTCAAGAAACCTGGTCGGCAAAGCCTTTGGAGCTGGTTTTTACTAGCCCACGACCATCACCAACGCAGAAGACCTCTTCCGACGTTGTGAAGGATACTAGTTTTTCACCAAACAGATACACATGCCGGCACAAGAACTACAGACCGTCCCAGCTTCCTAGCCTTTTGCATGTTGGGGACTAGACATTATCAGGCCTTTCAAGCCAGCGCTAGGTGGTTTCTAGTATGTGTACATCGCCATTGACAAGTTCTCCAAGTGGATCGAATACAAACCGCTTGTTTCGGCTACTGCAAAGAAGGCAGTCGAGCTCTTCAAAGATATCATCCATAGATTTGGTCTCCCAAACAGCATTATCACCAACCTCAGAACTACATTCGCTGGTCATCATTTTTGGGACTTCTACAAAGACCAATGCATCTCCATCAAATACGTCTCCGTTGCCCATCCTAGAGCCAACGGTCAGGTCGAATGGGCGAACGGCATGATCCTTGATGCCCTAAAAAAGAGGCTATAACAGAAAGAGGAAAAGCATCTAGGCAGATGGCTCAAAGAGCTACCAGCTATGGTCTAGGGACTACACCCTCAAGCTAGTCGCAGCACCGGTGTGTCTCCATATTTCTTGGTCTATGACTCAGAAGCCATACTTCCAGCGGATATTGCCTTTCAAGCACCTTAGTGGAACATTATAATGAAGAGCAAGCCATAGCTATTCGGACAGAGGACATCGACAGGGCCAAAGAAGAATGTCTGATTACCTACATCTGCACAGCCAAATACTTAGAAGGCTTGTGAAGATACTACAATCGCAACATCAAAGGTCGTTCATTTACTGTCGACGACCTCGTTCTCCATAGAAAACAGAAAACCAAAGGGATACACAAGCTCTCCTCCCCCTAGGAAGGGCCTTATGTGGTCAAAGAGGTTACCTGACCAAGGTCTTACTGGCTATGTGACTTGGGTGGAATCGATATCCCTAATTCATGGCACATCGAGCAACTTATATGTTTATATCCTTAAAACGCTCCAGATATGTATTCTCCACTCCATAATGAATGAAGTTCTGGTCGCCATAATTTTTCTCCATTTGTGGCCGCCAGCTCTAAGCTACTCCTTAATAAACTCCAATATGTGATCTCCATAAAGGCTCCGCCATATTTCTCCATATCTCCAAGATATTTCACCAACCGCTGAGCAACACACGTTCTGCTCTGTGTTTTTTGGAGAAAATCCAGTCTCCGATCTCTCCCTACACGTGCTACGGGCTCCACACTCTGCATTATGGGTGATCGGCTACGGTTCCTTGGTTATGTTTGTTCCTCCTACGCGTGCACGGGCTCCGCGCTCGATGTTATGGAATATGGGCTAGCCAAGACCAAGAGCTCAGTAACAAACTAACTGCTCGGATGCTGCTTATATTACGTATAATCGCGTTAGGGTTAACACTACAATGATTTTTCACCAAAATACTGGCAAACTGCATAAACATGCACATGTCACTTTACAACATTTATACATATACATAAATGATTGTCTGCGCCCTCACGCATTTTAACTATCCTCTCCAGCTATTATAGATCACTCTCCGAGCAGGTCATTATGTTTGGCTCTCTCTGTCCACCTCACTGAATAGGTCGACGTCTCCGGCCATCCTCTTTGCCGCGTCCTCCACCTCATCTTCCAGCTCCTGCTACTTTGTCACACCAGTGCCTCTAGCAAATCCAGCCCCTATCGCTCGTAGATCGATGGTACGGTAATGAGATCAGACTACTGCTAGAGCATGGGTCATGGCAGAGATAGTGGCATTGTGGTTGAAGCCTTTGAAGTTCTCCCATGCTGCCTTGCACCTGTCGATGATGGTGTCCGGATGAGGCGGCCTGTCGTCGGGCCGAGGAGCTACCTCCAAGTCAATGCAGTCAAGCATCGGCCTAACTCTGGCCACCACGGCATTGAGCTTTCACCTTTGGGTCTATGCCTCCTGCTCTAGCACGTCGAATTGGGCTTTGGTCTTTCGACGGTATTCTACAGACACCAAAGTGATGCATCAAACGAAGAAGTCACTTTAGCTATAACTCTGACCACAAAGTACTCACCTTTCAGCTCCTCGGCCAGCTTCTATGCCCACCTAGATGCTTTTTTTCTCCTCCTCCTAGAGTTGACCAATGACTTGGTAAACTGACCGAGCTCCACGTCTTGCTCTACAAGCATAACGGTCATCAGCAACAATAAGACTGTTCAGCAATGCAAAGCAAATTCGCCGATCCGCCATACCTTTTCTCTGCTCGGAGGTGTTTCTCAACTGCTCATATTTGTGCTCTAGCTACTCAGAAAGACTCATCAGCTGCTCGGAGCCACGTTCAAGCTGCTTGGAGCTGCACCACAACTGCTCGGACATGATCGCCAGCTACTCGGATAGGATGCCCTTCTGGTATTCTAGATCCCACGCATTGGATTCGGAAAGATCACACTCACGCTGGGCCCTCTGGATGTTTTTCTTCATAAGCTTCACCATCTCCTTTAGTTTTTTGTTTTCCTCGATGAGTCGATCCATCCTCTTGATTAGCTGTCATCGTTGTTCGGCAGTTCATGCTATGCCCTGCTAAAGCAAAACAATTATGAAGAACCCTGATCTCCAACGACACTGACAGACATTGCCGATGCAATACTAACCTTGATCTGCTTCATCGCCATGGAAAGGGTGGACTCTAGCCTTTTGACTTCCCTAGTGGTGTCCTCCTCCTCCACCACCACAACTTCATTGCCCCGCTTGCGGAGGATCCGGACAGCTTGAGGGCGAGCTTCCTCACACTCAATCTCATCCACTTCGTCCTCCTCCACAACTGGAGGCACCACCAGGGGGCTCGGTGGCCATACAACATGTTTGACCACACCCTCCAATGCCTCAAGGAGCGTCATCTGCTCCTCTGGCACCACTAGCTTCTCTGTTCTAGACTCCGACGTGGCGTTGGCACCTCTAGCTTCCACCTCTGAAGACCCGGCAGCTCCCGCCATTGCCCTAGGCACCGCCGCTGGCTTGTCCGCCGTCGACGCCAACTGTTCTCCACCGCCAAGTTCATTAGCAGCGGCGGTTGACTCCTTCGTAGGCTGCCGAGCACCCAGGGACTCCGGGACGGGGTCTGCCGGCATTGCTTCCATGCTGGGACTAGCCCCTAGCTGCTCGTAGGTCTAGATGGACAGATTCAAATCCTCCGTATGCCTCGCTCTGCATCAGATTAGCTCATCAATCACTGCAAAGATAAGGACTTGATAGCAAAATAAGTCCAAGGCAAGGATACTTACACGTCGGCCTCTCAGTACACTTTTCTAAACCGGCGATGCCTACCCGAGCAGCCAGGCATGGCCCTAGGGTCAACCAACGCACCCTGAGGATGAGGTCTCACGACCTCCGCCATTGGCCCCCTCTTCTGCCTGCTGCTCGAGGACTTCCTCCCCTCCCTTCGGTTGTACCTCCACACGTGTGTTGCGCGGAGGCGCTTCAGTGCTCAGAGGAGGAGACACTGGAGCCCCATCATCATCCGACCACTCGGACATCGCCGCACTTTGCGTCTAAGTGGTCTGGTCACCTCCAATTGAGATGTCACCTAGCTTGCGGGGAGCAGCACCTGCCATCTTCCACTCCTTCTAGGCTGGCTCATCTGCCGCTGCCCTCTTCCCTAGACTTTCTCCGACACTAGGGGGACTCTCCGTTCGACCAGCATCTGCACCTCTAGACTCTAATGAGGCACTGATGGCACCCTCCTCAGGCTAAGTCATTGGGAGTGTCCACTGCCTTTGGCCAATCACTCCTCGACACGCCCGAGAAGTACGTCACTGCTCGGCAACAGTATAGGATAAAAAAGGATCATGAACAAACAATTGAGATGTTTACCTGAGGAGGTGGGTTCATACAGTTGAAGGCTCTCGTCTACCCCTGCATGCTGAACAATGCGTTGGGGGCGAATAGTTCAGCTGCTCGGCCTATCACATCGTCCTTCGACAGCCTCTCCATCCTCTCCCGGGTGCCGTCAGTGCCCCCCTTAAAATCAAAGCCCACATTGGCCCTCTCCTTGCTGGGCTAGACGCGGCGTACTATGAAGCTCGCCGCCACTAGTCTACCATTCATCTTCACGCCCTTTATTAGGCTAAGGACCTCCCTCTCTGGCTCCATGTCAGCACTACTCGGTTTCTCCAACCAGCTCCTCTGGTTCTCCAAAATGTGGTCGACGTCGTAGCAGATGGCGGGATGGCTCTGCTTCATGTAGAACCACCTGGCATTTCACCCTTTCAGCGAGCTGTTTAGCGATATAGTGATGTACTCGCTCACCATTCCATCATGGAGTTGAAGATACATGCCACCGACCACTCTTGAACCACCAACGCACTTCTTCTTCAGCCAGAACCGGTGACGAAAGAGGTTGAAGTGGGAAAGAACTCTGAGATACATCTCACAGAAATGGATAAAGATAGAGATGTGCAAGATGGTGTTTGGGTGGAGGTTGCACAGACTAACTCTCTAGAACTCCAGCATATCCCTCAAGAAAGGATGGATGGGAAATCCTAATTCATGCTAGAACTAATCCTCAAAAACTACAACTTTGTCGGTATGAGGCATTGGGTAGGGCTCACCGTTGGGTAGCCGCCATTCGGTGGTGACACGGTCTAGAAGAACACCTGCCTCCACCATCCTGTTGATCTCTGCCTCCCCCATGAGTGATGGCACTGACTCATTGTCACAGCTGGCTCGGACAGCCGCCTTCTTTGGGTTTCCAACTCCCCTCTTGGGTGCCATTTCTCAGATTTGGTTTGGGATTGGCGGCGGAAGCACGTATGAATCTAGAAGTGCAAGGGTTGAGGAGGAAGATAAAGTGGCAAAGTGGCAAATGTGGGAGCATGGGGTGTGGCGGGGCAATTATAAAGCACTCCCCCACCTTTCGCATTCGAGGGTTTTTGGGAAACCGCTCCACGATTTGTGCCTCTCCGAATTCTCCGAAATGGCATGGTGGGCCGTTACCTGGGCTTTCGCGCAACTGTAGCCCGTCATGCCCACTTTTTCACCACAATTTGTTACTGCTCACCGAATATTCATTGACTTCTCCGCAATCCATTAAGGCTCAGTAACTCTTACTGTACAACTATTACTCTAGATTTTTCTCCATGATTTGTTTTCTCCAAGATTTCCACTTGTGGCTCGGGGATTGCGTCATCAATACGACTTGGTTCCTCACCGCACTAGGGACTTCTTTCTATTGACCGTTGTTTCTGACCCTGGCACCACGTGACCATGTCACCTACTATCAGGCTCGGGGACTAAGTGGACACACTTCACCTTGCAGTGAATGTGCTTTTCTCATTTTGAGGCTACGCTTAGGGACTGGCTGCCTACTCGGCTGGTCTTCTGCTTTTCTTCTACTTTGGACCCTAGCACCACGTGACTACATCACCTAACCTCGCGGTGAGTGTGTTTGCTTTAATTTGGAAGACTCCACGCCTCCTGAAATTGAAGAAGACTATCTCCCTTTCTCATGGTTGAACTCTAAGTGGGCACACTTGGTCCACTGCTAGGAAATTTTTTATTTTCGACTTGAGATCCTTACATCCTTATGGGAAGCCTTACTTGGGACACACTGCTCGACGATGGTTCATACTGCTCGGCAATGGTTCATAGCTGCTCGGCAACTCATCACGGTGGTCGGACTATGAGTTTGACTGCCCGACTTTGTTCGCACCTGCTCGGACAAGCTCAAGACGACATTGCACAACAGATACAAGGCACTCGAGGACTAGCTGTGGGGGGTATAACCCCGGATACCCATGGTAGACCATATGAGTTGCGCTCCCCAGAGGTGGCCCAGCCCACGAGACGAAGCCTTTTGGGGCACGGCGCTGCTCGGTGCGTCCCGCAAGACACCGGGAAGATATCCTAAAGATACTATGAGATCTGTTAGGATACGTATGATCCCATGATTCCCGTAATCTATAATTACTTTTGGTTATCTCATAGATCTAACCGACTTGTAACCCTACCCCCCGAACTATATAAGGTGGGCAGGGACCCCCTCCAAATACACGGAATATCATACGATAGCCAATACAACCCAACAGACCACATGAGTAGGGTATTACGTTGTGCTGACGGCTCAAACCTGTCTAACTCGTGTGTCTCTATTGCCTTCTTGTTCTCGATTACACACATCTCTACCGATCAATCTACCTTTGTGGGATACCCCTCGAAGGACTGCAGACGATATTCTATCGACACCATATCAAGGCTGAATGTGATGTTTAGTGTATACATGTGTGCTAGATTTCAAGCATCACCAAGAGAGAGTCATTTAAAGGCAACAAAGAGAATATTGAGGTTTTTAAAGCATACACAAAATGTTGAAATGTGGTATCCTAAAGGAGTAAGATTTGAGTTGATTGGATACTCGGACTCTAATTATGCGGGATGCAAAGTTGAGAGAAAAAGCACATCAGGCACATGTCAACTTTTGGGAAGATCACTTGTGTCTTGGTCATCAAAGAAGTAAAATAGTGTAGCACTTTCAACCGCCAAAGTGGAGTACATTTCGGTCGATAGTTGTTGTGCTCAATTACTTTGGATGAAGGCTACTTTGAGTGACTTTGGAATCAAATTCAAATAAGTGCCATTGCTATGTGACAATGAGAGTACCGTAAAGCTCACCAACAACCCGGTTCAACATTCAAGAACAAAGCACATAGATGTCCGTCATCATTTCATAAGAGATCATCAGAAAAAGAGGATATTTGTATTGAAATTGTGGGCACCGATGAGCAACTTCCCAATATCTTCACCAAGCCACTTGATGAGAAGAGGTTTGGCAAGCTAAGGAATGAATTGAACATACTTGACTTCTCAAATATGTGTTGATGAACCCCTATTATATGACATACCTCTCCTTCGAGCAAAGCAAGGTAAAGTTGATTGACATGCCATTCATCCATTACTAAGGACTTGTTTAGTGCATCTAGTCATTCCTCATGTTAAATAGGCTCATTCATGAAAATCAAATTAATTTGATGCTTGTATGGTACCACTATTGCTTGTATGCTTGAAATGATCTAGTGGTAGCATATGACATGTTTGTGGCCTTGTGAACCAGTGTTTGATCTAGAAAATGAGCTATAAGTGTTTAACTCAACATGCTTGCCCTTGGATCAAACCGAGTTAAATATTTTTTGCAAGTGATCTAGATTGAACCAAATTGAGAAAATGATCCTCACTTCACATGGTTTCACCCCAACCTATCTAAAATTTGAGCTCACCTTTTGTGCTAATTGTTGCCAAAGGGGGAAATAATTCACAAAGATAGTAAGAGATAGGGGAGCAAACAAATGAAATGATATTGTAAGGGAATCAATTAAAATTTAGGCACATAAGTAGGGGGAGCAAGCTCATAAATTTGTATGTTGTATTTGTATGTGCATTATATATGTTTACTTGCTTGGCACAAGTTCTTAAATTCTCTATCCATGCTTGTGTGATGTATGCTAGATTATAGAAAATGATTGGTGAAATAAAAACTAGCATGCATAGGATAGCTATATATACCTTGATCTTTTTTACAAATGGTACTAGAGTCTTGTTTCTAATGTTGATCTCACGAGGTATCTAGTTTGTCTTTATTTTTCAAGTGGTATCTAGCAAGTCATGGTGTTCATTCTTTATACCTTAGCATTATTTAGTAGCTATTACTCTCCCAAACTTCAAATCGATGCATATGTGCAAGCTTTCAAATCCAAACTCTTAGCACATATGTAGGGGGAGCTAATACTACTAATTTGGGTTGATGAAACTTGTCCATAATCTTTACACGTGGTAATATGCTTGGGCAAGCAACATAAATCCAAAAAAAAATCATTAAATATCTTGGTAAATATGTTGTCATCAACTATAAAAAAGGGAGAGATTGAAAGCCCTAGTTTGGTTTTGGATAATTGATGAGACCTAGCACTAACCTTTGTCATGAGTTGTGATATGAGCTAGGTTGGTGCAATCCAAGTGATGGAACATGGTGATGAAGTCCATTGAAATATAGATGGACATGTGTTAATGATGATCAAGCTCAACTTGGAAAAGAAGAAACAAAAAACAAAAATCAAGAAGATCAAGGCAAAGGTATATAATATGTTTTTGTTTTGCACTCAAGACACCATAGAGGGTGTGAGTGACTTAGGAGCGATAGCCGAACTATAAAGAGGGGAAATCTTTGGCTAAACGGTTTATCGAGTGCCACTAGGTGATATGACTTTTGCATATGCATTTAGGAACCTAGTGTGCTAACTTTGACCCTTGTAAAATGCTTTGAAAATGCTAACAGACATGCACACAAGTTCTACACTTTGTGGTAGTAAGTAGGAAGCAAGGGTGAAGTGGTTGTGGACTTAGAAAAATAAAAAGGAAAAGAAAAAGCAGGAGACAGCAGTGACCGGACGGTCAATTTTAAACTTGGCGCGAAGCTGGCCGAAGGTGCAGTGTTGCGATCGGACGCTGGCCTGGCTTTACCTGCACGTCCGGTCACAAGTTGAGAGGCCGCTATTTTGCACGATCGGATGCACCAGCCCAGCATTAGGTGAAGCCTAACGTACGGTAACGTTAGCACCGAGATCACACACATAGGAGCAGTAAAAGGACCGAATGTTGGGGCGTGTTAGGTCGGCGTTGACCAAACGCGTCCGATCAGTGCTTTTGCGCTCTAAAACGTCTCTGGAAACGACCGGGCGCTGAGGGCTCGTGCATCAGGTGGCGCAAGCAACAAGTTCAGTCATCACTTAACTACGCAAGCGTTAAGACTTGATCATTGAAGATCTGCTGCTGAGGTTTGAAGGGAGGCGACACATGGACATCTGTGGATGACCAGACGCTGGCGCGTGCGTCCGGTCATGATCCACCTGCACATCTGGTCAGGCCGTGTAAACAGAGAGTAGCGGGCCAATGGCTCTTTCGTGGTTGGCTCCCTATTTAAGTGTCTTAGCCGGCCCTTGGCTCACTCTCTTAGCCATTTGACATCTTTGACATCCTTGTGAGCTGAGCAAACTCCCTCTCGCTCATCTCTCTTACTTAATTGATAACTCAAAGTGAGATTGAGTGATTCCAAATGCATTTGCTTTAGTGATTGCATCTAGTGGCACTTGGGGATCTTTGTGGCTACGGATTTCTTGTTACTCTTGGTGGTTGCCGTCATCTAGACGGCTTGAAGCAGCAGAGGAGCTTCGGCACGTGTTAGTGATTGTTCGTGGCTGACTCTAGTGATTGTGAGGGGTCTTGCACCTTCCCCGACGAAGCGCCGCAAGTTAGCTCTAGTAAATTGCTTGTGTCATTGAGTTACCTCACTTATGGGTAGGTTCTTACGATGTCCAATTGTGTGGATGAGGTTCGTGCAATACCTCTTAGCCGTCGAACCACTAAGTGTTGGTCGACACAATAGGGACTAGCATGCCGGCAAGCACATGAACCTCGGGAGAAAAATTAGTTGTCTCTTGCCCTTTGATATTCTCCTAGTGATTGAATTGGTATTCATCTTGTGATTGATTCACTCCTCTACACGACGGTATAATCACCCTACTCGCTCATTTTTATTCCCACAAACTAATTATAGCAAGCTCATTAGTGTAGCTAGAATTGAGAGTTTGCTTTGTAGCTTAAGTTTATCTAGTGGAGCTCTTTAGTGTAGCAAGTTTAAGAGTTCTTAGAGAGTAGTGACATAGCCGATTGTGTGCCTAGTGATTATAGTAACTAGAATTGTTGGATAGGTGGCTTGCAACCTTTGTAGAGCTAGAGCAAGTTTATATTTCGCTATTTGTCTTACTAATCAAATTGTTCTAGTAATTTTGTAGATTTTTAAATAGGCTATTCACCTCATTAGTCATATTAGGACCTCTCAGACGCGCGACGCGAGGGGGAGCGGCGCGACTAAGGGCGGGGCCTGTCTCGGAGAAGAGGTGTGCAGCGCGCTAGGCGAGCAGGCGACACGGGCGGGGCGGCGCAAAACGAGCGAGCGACTTATAGGGGGGCGTCCGTCCGTCCGTACGACCTATAAACGACATTACCGATAGAGATTTGATGAAAAACATTTACTCCAACGTGTATATTACTAAATACGGAGTATTGATATTTTTTATTTCGGAATTCTCGCCGCCATGGTTAAAGAACGTTGGCGGGGCTTGGACACTAGCATAAGCAAATAGTGTTGAGGTAAGAGGGTTGGGGGAAGAGAAGTTGTTCTATGATAAAGAGAACGTGACACGTGGGGCTGTGATTTTTGGACTCCATGTTGCGGCTAAGCCATTGGAGGATTAATCTATTATTAGGACACCCTCAACAATATAGTAACGTTCCTCTATAAGAGACACCTATCTTATCTATGCATAAGCTAATAGATCACTCATTTGACTTTCTAAATATTAGCACTATCTACAAAAATGATGAGCTCCACATGTCATGAAATTCTTATTCGCCTATATCTTCTCCCTAGCTCCCACCGTATCTTCTTCCTCCGTCACTCTGTTTACCTCCTCACGCTTCCTCTATCACCACTACCATCCTCTCTCTCTTTGTGTGTGTGTGCACTCTATCTTTCTCGAGCCGAGCGTCGACAGTAACTATGCCTAGTTGTTCCCATGCCAGAGGCAGCCCACCACGCTCCATCCATCGCCTCCACCGCGACCCCTCCCTCTCGCGTTGTTGGCATTCCGACATGCCACCCCTTCTTTTTAGCTGACGACCGCAGCCCTCCTTCACAACATTACCGGTCATGGTCCTATGTGATCCTGGATGTGCTAAACATGGTTAGTCAGACCAGTCACGATCAAAACTAAGTTAGAATCCTCAAAGACTGAAGTGCACGGTCTAGAAAATCTTAATGATTGCTCGGTTCTCAAGCGAATTAAGAACCGAACTAATGAGTTTGTTCAAACCAGATACCCACCCCTGTGTGTGAAGTCCTGCCACTGTTGAGTTGTGATCCAAATTTAGTTTTGTATAAGATAAAGGCTAACTTCTGCCGGAGCGAAGCGAGGCCCATCGCCGGAAGGCTTGGGCCCGTCGCGGGTATGAATCGTCGCCTATTAGGGTTTTCCATCTCTATATATACCTCCTGTAAGCCGTCGTCTTGGGATAAGAAAAGTTGTAAAATCCCCGACGTTTGTAATCTCACCCGATATAGTGAAGATTTGCTGGCTGATGCCCGTGGTTTTTTTTCCTCCATCCTTGGAAGGATTTTCCACGTTAAAATCTCATGTCTCCTGTGTTTGATCTACTGTTCTTCGTCGTTTATATTGCCTATCATTTCTAACAGCTAGTCAGCCTGCACCAGTAGCCGATTCTTTCTTTCTTTTTGTCCTTCACTGGATTAAAACTAGCTCGCGGCCCTTGTAGAAAGCTGGCATGTCCTCATTCAGGGTGCCCTATGCACTATATAGTTGAGAGAACAAAGTTATACTCCACATCTATTCGAGAAAGAATGCAATTCTAAATATATTAGTTAAGTCAATTTGTTTTAGATTGTCTAAGTTTATAGAAAGTAGTATTAACATATACAAGTTCAGATAGGTATAATAATGAATATAATAATACTTATTTATTTTTCAGAAAAAAAAACTTGTCAAGCGGAATACATTTTACTAGCACTGTTGCCAAAATTATAGTTTTTTTAGGACAAAGTAGAGAGAGCTATGTGTACCATTGCGAGCACAACATTAGGTTAACACAACCCCCATCGATCGATCTCGGTTTCGTTGCGTGGTTAGCTGGTTACCACGAGGCACGAGACCACACCAATGCCTGTGAGGCTTTGACACGGCATGATGCATGCGTTGGCACTCCGATCCAATGTTCTGACTCAACAAAAAGCCAACGGGTTGACCCGACGGCCATTTGTTGTAGCTATCGCCACGCGTTGACTTGGAAACGGGATGCCGGTCGTCGCAGCTCCGCAACCAAATGCCACGACTCTGACTCGCCAGAAAAGGGCTAGCTAGCGAGGAGAACGGAGAACGGAGAACCGATATGTAAATAATCAATATAATATGCATGCTTGCGTTGACCACACACGCAAACCGTGTGTGTCACAAGGCTAATAATCCCGATTCCGATCCCATTCCCAGGCAGGCGTGCGTGACAACTTTAATTTGGAAGTTTGAAAAGTAAGTAGTCGATCGTCGGTCCTCGTACGACGCTCGATCTATCGTATGCATGGTACGTATATCACCTCAAGTCAGCGGTGCACGCCGCACGGTTTCTGTTTAATTGGAGTGACTTTTCTTGAAGCTGCACCGGCCGAAACGGATCAATCGGATGCAATACCGCCGACCGGCCACCGTACGTGGGAGTGAGTCCGAGCCTGCGACTGCGAGCAAGTGCGTTAAGTTGAGCCGAGCGCCGTGGACGTTGGAGGCGAACGACCCACTGTTTTTGTGTTTAAGTGCACGTACGTGCATAACGAGCCGCGCCAGATTTTAGCTTCCAGACAGGGCAAGGCAGGAGCCAAAGTCCTCCACCAACTCTGACCTCGTCCCATACGATTCAACACCACCTTGTTCAACATATGATCCAACATCTTGAGTAGTTGACAAGGTTACTGTAGATCGAATTTTTAGATAATAATGGAACAAAATTCCAGGCTATGAACTCCTAAACAATGTTATATTAGACTTATAAATATCAACATTCTCTTGCGTTTAGCAATATTGGTTGTTCCTAGATCTCACTTAAGACTTATCTTGTGAGTTATATATGATGCAGTCCTTAGCCATGAGAGTTTGCGTAGGGATGGACATGAACACGGTACGTACCTAGCAAAGACTCACCACTGTCTACTGGCATGGTTAAGGGCACCACCATCGCAGTGGAACAAGAAGCAGGACGCCATGTCGACACCACGGAGAAGACATGTAGCAACTTCAACGCGTGGCTTAGCCTTTACTTTAGCTTTTGGTTAGACGAAACTATATCATGATTTTCTGTGGGATGCTCTAACCACCCGCGAGGCGGGACCACCGGTTGCACTGATCTGGATACCGAGTGCGAACGTGGACGTTGAGGCCAAATAGCCATGCCGCGTTGGAGATGGCCTAAAGGGACTTGGGAGGAGGAGAAATGACCAGAAGTTGAAGATGAACCAATGGAACAGTGTCCTGCGCATATAGCCAGGTCAAAACAAAGATTCCCAAGGATCCAAGTGAATGGACAGCCTATTGATATGTTCTACAGAAATGTTATACAACACACATGTGTTTTAGCATAAAAAACTACATGGATTTTCTTTGTGCTAACACCTATGGCAAAAAAACACCTGTGGTCGCCTTTCCGATGTCGTCTCAAGCAGTCACGTACAACTACGTGCCCGGCTGCATGGTGGCCTCTAATCGTCACATGGGCGCACGAGCCAATAGCGTCTTGAAGTCGCGTGTTGAGAAGGAAGGATGCATGCCCGCCTCAAGCGCTTCGTATATGCGCGTTCCAGTCGCGGCGTATGGCTCCGATCATATAGGGATGTGATTTGTCCTCTTATCCTTACATAGAAAAAAATTATTTCTTGTGATATGTGGATCTGTGATCTTGTGATTTGTGATTGTCTAGAGGTAAAAGAAGGTTGCAGGCTGTTGGATCTTAATTCTATGGTATAAAAAAATTCATGTGTTGAAACTACATAAAACACATAGTTGTTGGATAGACAGACTATGTTCTACTCCATAATACTAGTAGTATTTTCTTGAGGGCAGCTAGCCTATTGACAATTTGATAGCCGCCACCATGACCAAGCCCGCGTGCATCTCAATTCCGTCATCCACACCTGGAGTATACGGAGTATCTATCTACGAGTATTTATCTATCCACTCACGCAAACAAAACGGCCGGCCGCGGGCGGGGTCTTCGTCTTCACCACTCGGCTGCAACTACAATGCGGCAGGCCAATGAATGACCAGATTAGGCGTGCATTTAGGGCCACGCCGTCGCAGTAAACTAGTCAATGACTCGGAACGCATCGCGTCTTTCACCAGCATACTGCTGCCAGTGCCTCGTTGCCCTCCTAGTAAGTCGTTAGCGCTGATGCATGCTTCCTTTGGGTTTTGGAGGCCTGCTTTTGCTTAACGAAACCCGCACTGATCCGGAAGGAAAAGGAACTGGAGGCTGATGAGCCGGGCAGGCAGGGGAAGTCGGGTGGAAGCATCAGCCTGCGGCGCACGCGTACACACCGGACGGAGACGGACCACGCTGGTGCATGGCGGCATCTGCAATCTGCATGCGGATACGGGCGTCGATCCCCGGGCCCCGGCCCCGGCCCTGTCCCCTTCCTCCGTCCCTCCCTCGTGTCAATATTGCAGGCTGCAGCTGTACTCCCCTGATCGGAGCTGAGATTACGAAACAGTCACGTCGCCGCATAGTCGCATGTGCGTACGCCGAGTGGGACGGCAAGTTGGGAACGGAAGAAACCACAGGCGTCGTCGTCACTACCCGTGATCGAGCGTGACCCGTATGGGCCAAAGGTCCGTCCCCTTGGATTTCGGTCTTACTGTCCCAGGCTCTCCCAGCAAGCACAGAAAGACAAGAAAAACAAAAGTTCAAGCTGTGTGTGAATTTTCAAAATAGTACTACTACCGGTAGGTGGTGTGTCTCTGGTATCCAGGAGATTCCGTGCTGCATCATATAGACCTTGTGCAATCCATCTTCGCTTGGAAATTTTCTCGCAACCCAGAGGGCAAATGTTTTTTTTTTCTCAAGCTAGCCATATCCAGGTTACACCAACTTGTCCTAGCTACCCCGATCATCCAAGATTGGTTTTGTGCATGACCTCACGTGAACATATATGATTATGATCGTTTAAGGTAGTGTGTTCGTGCGTTGCTACGGGATAGCTAATAATTTATACTAAAAACACACAGATCGCACGATAAGATAATGATACTGTAAAAATTAAATATCAACGTTAAAGTTACAGTTAATTCAAAAAGCAAAATTTGTGAAATTAACAGTCACAGAGAGCGCGGCGTCACATGCTTACAAACTCTACTTTATAGATCTTTCTGTGATGCGTCTAAGATAATGTTTTATATCGGCAGGAATAAATCTCCGATATATATTTCTTTCATGCGCTAATAAATCCACGAATAAGTTCCGCTGCATCTCCATACCATCCTGTACACAGGCTCGAGTATATATGTCAATATTAGTGCCTGTCGCATGGGTAATACCGCGTCTCTTGAAAAATCTTCCAAAAAAACTTAAAACAAAGTGTTATACTCACCGTATAAATATGTGTGGCTTTTGGTCTATTCCACGTAGACATATATTGTAGAATAAGATATCCACTTAAGTGTTTGTGGCAAGATTCACGATCGGTGATATATAGAAATAGTTAAATCTTAGGTATTATTATTGCAAGTCATAGTGACTCTGAGTTAGTTACCCATCTATGTCCCCTGCAATGTTTTCTTCCCGTCTGAATTTCTATTTGAAGACATCCTCATTCCATCTAGGAATATGTACATTCACTGTGTCCCTGTACTGCAAGGTAAATCTAAGAGTGTATCTGGCATACATCGACGTTGGTGTGTCTTTACACCAGTCTTCAATAGGTCTAGGATCAATCATGATAAGCATCTTCTCCTTCTGATTGAAAACATAAAGCATATACTTTCGAACGTGCAGCCATGGCAAAAGAAACTGCAAGCATGGTAGCGTTTAGAATAGTATATAGGAAATAAGTAATAAAAGCAAAAGCATGGTAACGTGAACACCTCTCTCTCTCTCTCTCTCTCTCTCTCTCTCTCTCTCTCTCTCTCTCTCTCTCTCTCTCTCTCTCTCTCTCTCTATATATATATATATATATATATATATATATATTCCTACGACGACAGAGGCGCGCGATTAGCAAGAAAACAATAATTATAAATTTATGTGCCGTTTGGTATTCGTATTGATTTGCTCGAGCTTTCATGCTTCCACGTCGGACCATGGGGGGTGCATGGTCCTAGGCTGAGGGGGGGGGGGGGGGGTGCACATATGGTGAATCTAAGATAATTAGCACTTAATTTTGTTTTTGTTGTGGATGCATTGGCACCCCCACCATATATGCAGCTTCGCCCCTGCTTCTGCAGCACGTGGAACATGTGCTTCGCATCCCATGAGTATCCCCTCGGCTAAATTTCGGTGGTTCAAACTAGTTTAATATATGAGTTGTTCTTCGATTATTTGTTTTGCTTTACGGGTACTTGCTCCTACGCGCGCTGTTATTAAGAAAATGAGCCTACTAGACTTCACCCTATTCGCTGATGCTGAAATTTAGCTTATGTTGAAGTGTTATGTGAAGAAAACATTATTCTACGGCTGAAAAATAGTTCTAAATAAGTTTAAGCGAATAGTGCGTAAGATTTCGCTCAACAACAAAGGATAAGTTGTTGGTTCTCAACTTCTCGTGTGCTTTCGCATTGGATTGATCATTGATGCAGACTGTGTCGCTCTAGTTGCTTGGTATTCCCCAGATAGATATACAAATATGATGCCGTACGTGCAGTGATGGGCTGATGAGCAAAGCCCTTTGTGAAATCCAAACCTACGAATTAAATTCGATTCTGGAATCTGGACTGGACCTCAAACGTTTTCAACATGTACGGTTTACGCCCTCACTCGTTGGACTCGTTATTTTTTTTTAACAAATAATGGACTCCATTCCAATCCAAACGATCGATTTCGGGTGAGCTGATGGACACCACGCTGCTTTGTGGCAGGGGCAGATGATCAGGTGCGCCCGAAGTATTATTCAAATTCAAGCCACGACGTCCTGTTGTTCTTCCTCGCAGTTTGCATCTTGATTTCCCGTCTCCGAAAGAATGAAAACCAATTAGCCAAAATGAGTTGGGGCTCCCTCAGGGAAAAAAAAGTTCTTCGAAATAAAGGACACGATAGCTGTACGTGGGACATGTCGATGCCGGCACGCGCACGCATTATTCAGAGATGTGTGCAGTCGTGCTCGTGCAGGTCAAGACTGTTCCTTACGTAAGTGTGTGCGTCAGTGCGTAAGCGTGGTCCGGGCGCTCGGGCAGCACCAGGGGCAGCAGGGTCACTCGCCCGGCTGGGTGTCGGCGCGTCCACGCCAGAAAAACGCCATCGAGACGCGCGCGCGGGTTCCACTGGCTTCTGACTAAGGCCCTGGTTTCCTCGGAAAAAAGTTTAACGCTGTCACGTCGAAATATATATATATATATATATATATATATATATATATATATATATATATATATGTATATATATATATGGGTATTAAACGTAGATTAATTACGAAATTAAATGTATAGATTGAGACTAATTTATGAGACGAATTTTTAAGTCTAATTTGTTCATGATTTGATAATGTAGTGTTATAATAGAAATGTGGTGATAATGGATTAATTAAGCTTAATAAATTCGTCTCGTGGATTACCGAGAACTTCTATAATTGATTTTTTTATTACTATCCGAACACTCGGACCCCGTTCGGCTTATCCAGAAGCCGGCTTGTTCGATTTCTCTTTTCAGCCGGAACATTGTTTTTCTCTCACAACAATTCAATCAGAACAGTATTTTTCAGTCAGTTTCAGCCAAAATTCAGCAAGCCGAACGGGCCTTAATGTGATAATATCCTATATGACATTCCTAAACTTTAGCCCGGCGTCCCAACAAATAACAGTAGGCTGCTGGAGATTTGGTGCCACGTCAGCACATGGATCCCGTATGTCAGTGTTTTTTATTATTTCCTAGCCAGCCTTATCTTTACTTTTCCCCATCGGTAATCAAAGTTACGAGGCTGTCTCCAACTGGTGATTAGGAGACCCAAATTCAAAATAGATCTAGAATACATATAACCTCTAATAGAGTATCAATATAGAAGACCTATTTTGGGTGTTAGGAGAGGTATAACTCAAATTGAGTATCCTTTCTCCTGTAAACCCATTTATAGAAATAATTCTCTTTTAGGTCTTATTATTGAAGATCAAAAATGGGTATCGAACCCTTTATCTGTAGTAATACCAAAAACATGAAATGAGTTTTATATTTTGGATAGCGGTTATCGGAGACACTCTAATAAGTGCCGTTTCTCCGGAAGCACAAATAGATAGGTTAGGAGTTCGTCTCTAGCGATTCGTTTTTTCAACTTCTCTCTCCACCATGTCAAATTCTTACGTACAGTCATCACTCAAATAGCTAGCCCAAATAGACTCGTTGGGACGCCCTAAGCACGTCGTCCGGGCAGGTTGCATGGATTGCATCAGTCCGTGCGTGTGCGTGTCGGCACGAACAAGGCGCGCAGCGTCCACGCGACCCGGCCCCGCCGACGCCGACGCCGACGCCGACGTACGACGCGATGGCGTCGTCCTGTCCTGATCCTTATCCAGTCATCCTCCTGCCCCACAACGCGCTCTGCCAGTCACACGCTGCATCTGCATGCGTGCACCCAGGCCATGTTTAAATTGCAAAAAATTTCAATCCGATAAATAGTAACACTTTCGTCTTATTTAGTAAATATTGTTCAATCGTAGACCAACTAAGCTTAAAAGATTCATCTCGTGATTTCGAACTAAACTGTGCAATTAGTTATTCTTTTACCTACATTTAATGCTCCATGTAAACAGCTAAAAATTGATGTGATGAAAAGAGAGTGAAAAAACTTAGAATTTGGAGATGATCTAAACAAGGCCCCAAGACCCAACTCACCGGCCTGCGCTGCGGGGCTGGCGTGGCGGCGCGTGCTTTTTTTTTTTTTTCTTCGTTCTTCAACACACCGCCCCTTTCGGCTTAGGTTTGTTCGGCTGGTTTTTTTTTAAGCAGAACGGTATTTTTCTCTTTCAATAATTTAGTTAGAATAGTATTTTTTACTTAGTTTCAGCTAAGCAAGCCGAACGGAGCCACACACTTCACTTCTGGTTCCGTTTCGGCATGCCCGTCCTCCCGGCCCTCTCGCGCGCGTGCCTGCATCGTGCATCTGCATGCGGATGCGGCCTCCGAGTGCGATGTGAACACGACAGCAAACAGCCAGGCCGCTCGCTCAATTAACGAGGATGTGTGAACGGCTGAACTCGTGCACGCACCGGTGCCGAAAGTTTTAGCACGCGACACGCAGTTGATTAGGAGGAGCAGGAGCATGTAATGCAAGCGACAGTACTGAACACCGCTCGCTCGAGTCTTTTGACGATCTGCTGCAATGCATGCCTACTGTTCCATGCATGTAGTATGCGCAATTCTTCTCCGCGACCAACAATGCTTCTGGCTACCAGCGCTTGTGCACTTTCGGTTTGGTCTTTGGACCTTACCTGACTGGGGACTGGCTGTGACTGATCGTGTGCCCCGTGCACTCGGCCCGTCCGTGCAGCACAGTGCACGGACGCCCTGCGTGGCGGCGACTGGCGTCCATTAGCCTAGCGTCCATGGTGTCTGCTACTCGGCGTCGCATTGCCGCCGGACCGGCTCGGCGATTCACCGCGTGGAAGACGCCTACGGCGCCATCGGCAGTCGGCAGTTCGCCGTTTCATTTCACCAAAAAAAAAAACGTGGAACGTCGCAGCAGACTTGCAATCTCATCTTTGCTCTATCGTAGGAATTCTAGCAGCAACACCTAAATCAGGGCGTCTACTTTTAATTTGGATGCTGCACCCTATTCTTGTTGGCTTAATTTTTTTTCTTCTACTCCAACAGCGGCATCCAAATTTAGGTCCCCAAATCTATTTCTATACCCAGTGACAAATAGGACCCGCTCGTCAGTCTGTTCCTTCTTCCTCCCAAATCTGACCGCACCAAGCACGGGCTGCGGGCCACCTCTGCGCCGCGCTACCGTCGCGCTGCAGGGCCACCTCCATGCCGCGCTGCAGAGGCCGCGAGATCCGAGCATAGGGAGCCGGAGGGGAGCTCGAGGGAGCCACGGGATCCATGGCTGGAGCGGGTCGGAGGGGAGGGGTGGCGCGAAGGGGCTGGGCACCATGGCTGGGCGACGCGCTTGCGGCGAGAGAGGAGGCCGCCGGGAGGTGTCGCTCGACGGTGGCGCAGAGGTGCTCGCGCTCGCACGGAGGCGGGCGGGCGACGGCGCTCGGGTTGCGTACGACGCGGGGGTGCAGGAGAGGAAACGGACGCGCTGTAGGATGGGGGCCGGGGTGTTGGGCCAGGATGGGGTCTGGGCCCTGCTTGAGTTGCTTGGTCCTGGGCGACTGCATGCTGCGGTCGCGGGGTAACAGGCCACGGGCGATGGCCCATATAGAGCACATGTGCGGATGGGCCAGCGGCAAGCCCAAATAAGCCGGTGGGTCCCTTCGACTACTCGTTTCATATCTTTCGCAGGTAGACGATGATAGTTTTAGAGGTAGAATTTGTTTTCCTACGTAATAACTGGTGGCCTAATGTAATTGTACCTAAAGCCCATCTCTTGCGGCCTTCTAGTTTTGGTGATAGATCACTCCAGTGCTGAGCCCATCACTATTAAAGAGGCCGAGAGGAAGGAGCGCTCGTGAACGAACTGGGCAGTCTATATGCGGGCCAAGTCCCCAGGCCTGTAAGAAATCACGAGAACGCCCACCGCGTGCTCTGGTCCTTTCCCTCTCTCCCGAGTCCCGACAGTCGCTCCGCACCCTAGTGCCGCCGTGTCGCCACTCCGCTCACCACCCTCGTCGCGCGAGGAAAAGCCTCCACCCGGCGCGCACCGCTCACCGACCACCGCCGATCCAAAGTTTCGAACCCCAGAACCTAGGCTCCCCGCACAGGCACTGACAGAGTGCAATGCGAGCGCCTCTGCGGGGGCTCCAGCTCCGTTCGCCTACCTCCTGCTCTCCAGACTCCAGGACGACAACTCCCAAATTCCCAATACCCTCGCTTATACTTTAACATCCCGGTTGCGTGCTATGCATCACCTGCTGCAGTGGGCAGTGGCGGCGGAGAATTCGCTGCTCGTTTGGTGCTTTTTTCTGGGGTTTGAAATTCGTGCGGGTTGGGATGCCTCGTTCTGATCGGTGCGATTTCCGCTTATTCGGCGGTTCTGCGGCGGAAATTCACCCACCGTTTCTGTGTGGGAAACAAAGTCTCGGGCGTTGGAGGAAGGAACGTGGCGAGTTGTGTTTGTGTGTGATTGGGGTCGCGGGAGGAATCAGGTCCACCGCTGCCCCCGTGATAAGCTTCTCTTATGCTTTTCGTCAATCTCCAAATGCAGAGGTTTGGATTTCGTTTTCAGTTCCGATGGTTCTCTGTCTTCGTTCGATCCAAACCTCCTGATTTCCCGGGCAAGGTAAATCCATCTGAAATTTTACCATTGCATATGCTACTTTCCTTTTGCACTTGGTAGTAATCGCACATTCGATCTCTGTGCAGTGACATTATGATATTGTGCGCTGTAGATTCTTGTAGTTTACTATCAATGTCAATGACTGGGGCTGACAATTAAATTATTACTGCTTCCTAAATGTAACAGCTATCTTGATGAATCTCTACTGTACATTGCTTACCCTATTTTTGGTTTATGTTCCTGAACCTGAGCTCATATCTGGTGGTTAGTTGTTATAATTAGTTATTTTTTTGAACGCAAGTTGTTATAATTAGTTATCATTGGTAGGCTGTCGTTATTTTTACCAAAATTGATAAATCCATGTGAACCCAAAATGGACACTTATGTCACAAATGCTAAAAATGGAGTATTTATTTTTTGCTTTAGAAAACAATCAAATTCAATGTCTTAATTTTCTCTCCATTATATTCAGTAAAGACTGAGGAATAGATAGGGTATGTAGGTACTTATTAGGAGGATGCCAACATGAGAAGAAGATGCCATTGGTAGCAGGGAGCAGTTGACGACTTGAGGCTGGAATGGAACTTGAGAAGTAGGGGGCCGTTCGTCCCCATTTCCAACTGCAGTTCGATCAGACTGAGCTTTATGGTTTAAGGCTTCAAGTTCTGGCATCATACCAAGGGAAAACTGATGTGCATGTGCAATTTTGGCATTGTTCATCGGAAGAGGGAGCAAGTGGCCAAGGTACTGAGATCAATCCTCACCCAGTGTTTCTACCTGCCTTATAAATTCTCCTGATCCTTGTGTATTATATTCAGTTCTGTCCGTGTCATAGTTTTATCTTTATCTTTTAGTGTTTTTATACTCATGATACATTTGAATTTTTTCTGTTCTTATATAACTATACTCATCGTAAAAGATGATGAACCTTTAGGTTCCACATCGCCTGCCAACCTGGAAGTTACTTGTTGCTGCTAATATGACCAGGAAATCACGTGCAACATGAATACTGTTATAACATGCATAGTGTGATGGTCATACCAAACTATGGCTTTTGCATTAAAAAATGGCTTTGTAACATGCTGCCAGCCGATTGAAGTATGCCCTCTGGTGCAAGCCCATGCTTATATAAAGCCCATAAAAGTGTTTAGCTGAAACTGATCATATGATGGTTAGGAAGAGAAAAGGAGGTTCTGGCAGTTGATTGACTCCTGGATTGCTGATCCCTAGGAATGACGTTAGATGTGCTGGGACTGGTGGTCCCTTGTTTGTGTTAACTGGACGAAATCAGTGAATTATCCACCTAAATAGTAATTCTGACCTTTCAGAAGCGAAGTATCAACTGCAAAATAAAAAAAAATGGAGATCAAAATACTGACAGTAATATGATTGTGCTTGGCTGCCTGCATTTGTCCAACTGGGGAAGGTTTACTCGCCGAAGAATTTGAACTGTAGGCCATCAATGAAGGATGACAGTTTGGCAATACCATTCCACTATATGTCCCCTAACTGTACTAGATTTTAGGCGAGTCTTACAAGTTACAACTGTTGAAGTTAAGATCTCGTCTGGAAAAAGATGAGTCCGTTACGCTCCCCCGCTCCTCCGCCGCCGGCCGCCGCCCCCTGTCGCCGTGCGCCTCCACGCGCTCCCCACCCCGCGGTCGTCCTCCTCATCCCACTCGCAAGCCTGGCGGTGGCCCCCTGCCACAGATCGAGACCGTCCCCCACCGCTTCTCACCCCGTGCGTTACCTCCTCACCGCCCAATCCCCGAATCGACCGCCGTGGGGCCAGTGGCGGACCCAGCCGGAAATTTCAGGTAGGGCGGACCATTAGGCATATATGCCTAACTTTTTTTTTTTTGAGACGGCATATATGCCTAACTTACTCTATATTTCAGTTGAACCGCAGTCCACAGATGTATATCATATTTGTATCAGCATCACATAAGAATTTTATCCTAACTAGGAATTCGACAAATGGATGATAACGACAAGGATTCAAAATTATTACTTCCCATATATGAAAACCACAAAAGGATAGCCTTTAATCACCAAGGTTTATATATAGCAGTCACACTTTAACATGTACTAGGGGCCAAGCCACTCTACGGATTGGTACTATATAAGCTCTTTAAATATACTAAATTATGGAATTGACTCATGAGCAATCCATTCTTTAAATAAGCTTCTTTGCAACGGATGAAGCTTCTGCTGCCTGTGCCCATGCTTCTTTGCACACAGCCGCACCAAGGCATGATGCAGGCGCGCAGGCCACCGGGCGCAGTTGCGGGCTTGCGGCTACATGCCTGCCGGCTGCTGCGCAGGCTGTGAGGGGTGCGGGCTGTTGGGGCTGGGCGCAGCCGCGCAGGGTCGCCTGGCCAGCCGGCCAGGAGTTGAGCCGCGGAGAGCCAGAACCGGGAGCGCTGCCGCCGTCGCCTCTCCTCTTGATGGGTCAGTGGCTATCGGGTGCCTGCGACTGTTGCCTCTCCTCTCGATGGGCCAGTGCAGATGGCCCAGTCCAAAAAGGCCCACGACTCCACCAAAGGCAGCAGCAGCCCGCAGAAACTCCACTCGACAGTCGTCTTCAACCTTGGATTCACAACAGGCTCGCAGTCGCCCGGGCGCTGGTTGCCGGTCGCGCTTACCAATTCCGGCTCCGGAGGTTGAGGTCCCGCCCGAGGTGAGGTAGGGCGGCCGCCCCGCCTCGCCCTATGGGTGGGTCCGCCTATGCGTGGGGCCGTGTTTCCGGCTCCACGCGCCCGCTGCTGCGCCCGCCGCCGCTCACGGCGTGGCCCTTGTTGCCATCTCGGTCACCGTGGGGCCGGAGCTCCGCCTCGACGCAACCAATGCTACTCCCGCTGCTGCTGCCGCCGGGGCCGTCAAGTCAGGAGGCACGTCGGGAAAGCGCGTCAAGTTCGCCTCCCCCTCTCCAACCTCCCGATGAGAAGCTACTACTCCAACGCCGCTGCACCAACTAAATCATGCCTTAGATCCGCTGCAGTGAGGTGTGCCACTAGCGCTCGCTCCGTCGGGCATTCAACTCCCCACCTCCAGTTCGTAGCACCCGGCTATGATGGAGATTTCCCTTCCCAAGGGGGATGGCTCAGGGCTGTCATCGGGGCGCGGCAGCTGGCCGATGGGGCGCATTCACGCGCGCGCCTCGCGTCAGAAGATGAAGACGGATGGTCAATGGTGCGCCCGAGATGCTGGTGGCGTCTCCCGGAGTTCAAAAGCACGCCGCATTCAACTCCCTCAACCACCCAGGTCAAATCGATGCGCCACCACCACAACGATGAACTGCAGCGGCGCATGAGAGGTAAATGCTTCCGTTGTCTCTCCCCTGGCCACGCTGCGACGGACTGCAGGGACCCGGTGTGGTGTTTCTCTTGTGGCCACTGGGGGCATAAAAGCTTTGTGTGCAGAAGTAGACCTTCTTACCCCAGGCAGCAAGCTCCCACGCCAAAGGCTGCTCCACCACCTCTCGATGAAACCAACTTCCCTCCTCTAGGTATGGCAGCGATGGCCAGTCCAGGGCACCCCGCTGTCCGTCCTCTGGATACCTGCGCTGTGGCCTTCTCCGTCGACAACATGGACCAAGAGCTCGATCGTCTCTCCATGCATGGCATGGTGGCCTGGCTGGGGGGGAACCGGCCAGTGGTGGAGCCGGACGTCATCAAGAGGGCCATCTGCCACCATTTTCTGGTTCGTCCGGAGGATGTCACCTTCGTCAGGCACGCCCCTGAAGACTTCTTCATTGACTTCAAGCACCGCCACCACCGCGACGAGGCTGTGGCACAGGGGACCTTCCCCTATCACAACCTCGACATCCACACAAGGCCGTGGCAGCTGGTCACACACGGCAACATCTGTGACCTCAAGTACCACGTTCGCCTATGCCTGGAGGGCATTCCCCTTCATGCCTAGAACGAGAGCATCGCCAAGAGGGCTATCACCAGAGCCTGCGACCTGGACTATGTCGAGAACGCTTCGCTGGACCGCGCCGACACCAGGGCACTCTGTGTCTAGACCTAGACGCACAACCCGTCCAACATTCCAAAGGTAACCTGGCTGACCTTGTCGTGCAGGAAGGCAGAGTTCCACAGTTCGCAGCCAGCTCATGGACACCGGGGACTTACCTTCAGGGTGCTGGTGCACCTTGACCTGGTGGAGGACCCCTCGAGTAGAGATGGACGTGCTGCTGCTCCCTACGTATACACGTGGGACTACGGGGTCGTTGATGGGGAAAGGATGCCGCGCGACCGCCATGACCCTTCGCCTGCTGAGATCCACACCAGCCATCGCGACGACGACGACAACCGTCGTGGACGCCGGGAGCGCCAGTGCAACAACTGGTATTCGCGTCTCGCCCGTAGCCTTTCACGAGCGCCCAAGGAACACGAGCGGGAGAGTTCAGAATCCAGGCACAGTGGCCGTCGACACCAGAGCCCCAAACACGGGGGTCGTCGTCGCCTACTGGACGACATCGCTGCTGGCCAAGGCACCCGCCTATCTGCCCCAAGCGATGCTGATGGCTATGGTGCAAACGTGACGGCTCGGCAGCTGCTCGCCAAGCCCGCTGACCCTGGCCGCCCAGGGGATGTATAGCGTAGAACAAGGGGTCGTAGCAGGGAATGGACGCCCCACTAGAGGCCGCACAGGTGTAACACCCCCGGTGTTTATCACCAGTTAAGCAATGGGTTTGAGCTCAAACATGACATGTCAAGTGGTAATCAAGGTGTCAAGATCCAATCTACATGATGGAGCTTCAACTTAAACTTGGGCCACACACAACTGCTTACATATGGACCCTTGTTAAGATTATGCAAGAGTAATTCTAAGCATGCTTCTTCCATGTACATTACATCCACATGCATCCATCTAGACCCATGGAAAAGTTTCATGAAGTTTGGAATCAAAAAGTCACATAAAATGATAAGTCATATCTTTGCATGAATTGCTTTATCAAGTGACTGGAAACATATGAAGTCAACCAAACCTTGTAACCTTGCTCAAACAACTCTAATTGAACTCTACAACAAAAGTTATGAAGGGTTCGTGTTGAGCGAAGGTGGAGAAAATGTCCGAAAATAATGGAAACCCTATATTTTGTAGCAGAAAGGACTTTGCGTTGACCAAGAAATAAAGTTGACTTCTGGACCAGATATGAGGTTTGACCAAAAATGAAAGTTGAAGAAAAGTTTGAGTATAACAAACTTTGTTAAAGGACCAAGTCATGATTTAGCTTCGAAATAGATCAAAACAGTGCTCAAAGTATAATAGAAAAAAAAAGCTGAAATCAACCCGACCGTGGTTGCAGTCCGGATTTCACCGACATCGACATTGACATCCCGCGTTCTCCAAATTTTGCTAAGCAACTTGAGTTGGTACAAAAATAAAAGTTGAAGGTTATATTATGGAGAAGAGCATACAAAAAGTTGCACTGAGTTTGACCGAGTTTCAACCTTCGAAAGCGTGTTTCCGTGATCGCTGTTAACATATTGACACTATCATTTTGGAGCTTAATTATCTGCTGTTACATAGCTCAAATGGCCGGGCACCTTAAATAGAAATTGTAGAGCATTATGTGGGCTGCAACTTTGCTTTTGGGCCCATGTCCAAATTTGGCCTGCAAATGGCCCAAATCAGCTCCCCACGCTGATCGCTTTGCTGACCGCCACGTGCTCGGTAGAATTCCTCAAAGGGCGGCGCGTGTCCAGTGCGTGGCAGCCATGCGGGAGCTCGCCTCCACCATTGCCGCGCGCCGCTGCTGTGTGCCCTGCCACTGTCGCGCTCCTGCTCCTCCATAATCGCGCGCCCGAGCTCCCTCTGGCACACTCGCTCGCTCTCCCCGCCTGCGCCTGAGCGCGGACGCCGAGCACCGCCATGGCCGTTCACCTCCCTGCCACCGTCACTCGCCATGGCCGGAGCCATGCCTGCCACCGGCGCTCCTTCTCCTTCAAGCCTCCTCTGCTATGGCCGCTAGCCCCACCGCCTTCCTTTCCCAGCTCCTCTTCTGGCCGGCGAACTCGCTATGCCGCCACCGCGTTCTGCTGCTCGGCTTCTGGCCGCCGGCGCCGCGGTCATGCATGGCCAGGCCTCTGTAGGCCTCCACGAATGAGCCAAGCCCTATGCGTGTGAGCGCGGGCCAGGGCTTGCCACCTCCCTGCTGCTCGCTACCGGCGACTGCCGTGCCGCCAGAAATCGACGAAGCCGACGTCCTCTGCTGCGACTCCGTGAAGAAGGAAGAGAAGGACCAACGTGTAAATAGAAACAAGTATGAAGGTTCCCGTTGTAAAACAGCTAGAGACAATAGTTTACCTTCATGGGCTTGTTTGATTCGTGAAAAGTTTAGGGTTCCCGACGTAAAAGATTTTTCCTTTTATCTTTTCCTTTTATGCATATTCTGTGCTAAACTTTGGAAAAATCGTAATAATTAATAGAAAAATCGTAAAATAGTAAATGAGGACTTTTTGGAATCCTTGCAAAATTTTCTATGCATTAGATCTATAATATTACAGGTTTTAGTTTAAAGGTTTAGCTGTAAAAATAGATTTATGCAGTTAGGTTTTTAATGCTAGTTGTATTTGTCTTTTTCATAACTGTAGTTATTTTGCTCAAATAAATGTGAAATTTTTATGGAGTGCTCATAAGGTGATTTTTGTTGTCTGGTAAAAATTTCAGAAGTGTAGGATTTATATTTTAAGAGTTATAAAAATAACAAATGCCCTGTATTGCTTTGCTTCTACTCTGAACAGTTCTGCATGTTTGAATTAATTGGCTCAGTTAAGTTATGAATCATGATTTGATGACAATACATGAGTTTTAGTACTTTTCTTAAGCTTTCCAAAAAGTTAAATATCATGATTTTTGGCTAAGTAGATCTTGAGTTATACTTGCTTAAATCTCTGTGGCTGTTTCTGCCCAAACCCAGACAGGGTTTCCTTGTTCTTACTGTGGGGCCTTCTTAGTAGTAGAATTAGCTTTAGGTGTTTACAACAAAGTTGTTTACAATTTGCTAAGCTTTCTAAAAAGTCTAGAACCATATTTATTGGACATACATAACTCCATTTATAGTTGTTTAAAGTGGCATGTCAGTTTCTGTCTATGTTTTTGACAGAGCTGCAATTATTGGATTAATTGACCCTTCTAACTATAGAATCATCTTAATATGAGAATAAGAAAGTTGTAGGTAACTTCCTAAGCTTTTCCAAAAGTTATGGTTCATGTTTGTTGGAGGTCTAGAACTCCAGTTATGCTTCTCTGAAGATGCTATCAGTTTTATATACCACTGCTGTTGGGCTGGATTTGCAGTTTTGCTTGTGCAATTATTTTCGTGGTGTAAATGATGTTTGCTATGGTTGTAGTGAATACAAAAGTTGTAGCAAATTTCATGATCTTGCTTGTGTTAAAATTGTAAGGTCATAGGCCAGATAGTGTAGGAGTTACATGACTTTTAAGTCTTCTGTCAGGTTTTGATTTTAGTCTGAGCAGATCTGAAAGATGCTAGTGTTTGATCTAGTTAGGATTTGAATGAGTTTTTGGTAATAATAACAAAGTTGTAGATAATTCATGTATCTAGATTCTGTTAAAATTTGGTGGTATTTGGCCAAGTAGTTTGTGAGTTATGCCTGTTTAAAGTTGAGTTACAGAATTGATTACTCTCTGTCTTGTTTAGACCAGCTTCTGTAAATGTGTATATTTGACTTAGTTAACTTGAGAATCATGCTAAGATGATTAAATATGAATTGTAGATAATTTCATAAGATTTCCAGAATATCTTCTTGCAAGTCATTTGGATTTGTGTAACTCCAGTTATAGCTAAATCTTATAGTTGTTGTTTGCACGTCCAGAAATTGATAGATTCCAATTATAGTTGTTTGCTTGTATATTGCTAAGTGTGGCTCATACCTTTGATGATGGTTGAGTTAGAGTACCTGAGATCTTGGGAAACTTGTGTCATGCTTGGTGTTGTCATCTTCTTTGCTAGCGTGGCATGATAAATTGTGCGATATTTATAGTAAGCAATGCGAAGTGCTTGTGCATGTTGACGTAACCTTGTGCTTGTCTTACTTACTGCCTGCGATGCATTGTCTATTGCACTTCCATGTATTCATACACATGCATCTTGCATCTCATTTAGGTACGCTAGATGAACCACGTGAAGGATGTGATGTGGAGTCAAACCCAAAGACGGTGTTTGGTGGATCTATCCCGAAGATGGAAGGACTAAGCAAGTGCTAAGACCGAAGATGTCACCAAGGCGGTGCAAGCTAACTGAACTGACTTGTGTCGGATCCCAGGCAAGCCCCGGAGCATCCTAAGCCTCCCAGTATTTTACAAATGATTACTTAAGTATTTATGATTGATGCATTAGGTTATAAGAGTTGAATGAAACCACTGGATGCATATACATTCCTTGTCCAGATATTACACCTTTAACCGGTATAGGTCCAGGATCGGATATATGCTTAGCCCTGCTTAGACCGGTAGAAGTCGGGTGATGTCCTGTCACCTGCGAGATATAGGTGGATACCGGAGCACGGTTGGCTATATCTGCTATCGTGGAACAGAACCATGGGGTAAAAGTAAATGAAGACCGGACGGGAAGTCGATAGAGAAGCAACAAGACAGGGAGGTCTTGGGTGTGGACTTATCCCCGTCTGTGTCGATTAAGGACCGTACCGTTGTTGGCGCTTCTGACAAGATTGAACGCATGCCTCTCACTTAGCTGGCCGGATAACTCATTCCGACCGCGAAGCCGAGTAATTCAACTCAGGCCGGGAACCGTTCTGTTGTGCGCTCCTTCCGAGGAACGATCAGACTGAGCCCAAGGGCAGGCGTGGCCTGAGCATCCTGGCATCTGGTGTTCCAGATTATGCGGCGCGGTACGGACCCACGAAATGTGTACCTGAGTTGTACCAAAGGTGACCTAAGGTGACCGTTGATCTGGTCTGCCTGGGTTTGTGTTAGGAATAAATTCCCAACTGGTTGAAATCGATTCGACTCGCCGTCTCTCCCGGATAGTGAGAAACTTGGCTAGTCCCAACATCGTAGTAATTGGATTATGGAATGTGATGGTTCGGATAAACATGGAATTACTATACCTGCTATGGTTACTATTGTATGCTCTAAAAAGATATACCACATGTTTAGCACAGGATAGTTGCTAATCTAGAGATGGATAGTTCTAATTAACTTGATGACAGAATTATAATTGTATAATTGAGTTAATTGCTTTTTATGCAAAATGTTGTCAAGCTACCTCCACTTATAAAGCCTTGCATACTCCTTGGAGTCAATTTTATTTCTGGTTATGATGGGTAAGTCTAGCTGAGTACATTCGAGTACTCAGGGTTTATCCCACCATGTTGCAGGTGAGGTTTCGGCCTGCTGAAGATGGTGGCTAACCGCTGGTGGGCTCGGTGACTCTATATTTATTCTCATCTATATGCTTTTATCTTAGGATGTCACTTATGCTAGCAATGTATTTGGAACTCATATTGATGAAATCCTTCGAAAGCAATGTTGTTTTCACTAATCGGTTTTGAAATCCAAACTTGTATTATTATTTATGAATCTATTTGTAATATTATTTCAGCTGCAACTCTGCGTATGTGATGTGTATTTGCTTAATCACGCGATCTTGGTTGTGATGTTGATTTACCGAGGTCCTGCGTGACACTCGGTGGACTACCGGGTTTATATAAGTGAGAGTATGCGCGTGTCAACGTGTTAAGCGGGGACAGCCATACTTGATCTTGTATAAATTGGGCGGTTCTGTCACAGCTGGTATCAGAGCGAGATTAAGCATAATATTGTCATGTACGTCGTTTTAAAAACAAAGTTTTGGTTTTAAAAAGCCTATTTTGACTAAAACTTTAGCGATAGGCAAATTTGTCAAAACTTAATTACAAAACTATGCTAGCGACATCCTCCTTTATGCCTAGTTAAGGACTATTAGGTGGCCATCTAAATACTAACTTTGGGGGATGTACTTTATTGCATTTTTTCTTTCATCATCCATACGGCGTGCTATTGTATGGATGCCGTTCACTTGAATGGTAATGTATGGATCAATTGCCTCTACGCCCAGGTAAGTGTGAGTTGTGAGAGCATGACCGTCCAACTATCGGTCTAGGGAAGAGTTAGCTATGGTTACTGGAATATTTACATGTTACACACATGTATATATGAAGGTACTTAATTGCGGGTATATTTATCGGGTAGCTATGGATATCAAAGTATATACATCTGGGGATGTGTATATGGAGAGTATCTTAGTTTACCGCTTTCATTGTGTGCTTATTTATCTCTTGTGGGGATGGGCTGCAATGAGTTTGCCTGCAGGTATGCTAACCACGAATGCGTAGATTGAATGTAGCTGACGACTAGCTATATATATCGAGAGAGTACGTGTTATGCCACCGACATAGAACGTGATTGCCGCCTTAGGCTGGCAATTTTGTGAGGACGAATAGGGCGATCATGCATCATGATTGTGCTTGTGCATAAATATGCTTCCCTCACCTTGTTCTAATACTAAGTAACTTGTGATCAATGTGATGCTACTATTTTTTTTCCTTGTGTGAAGATAGACAAAGTGCCTTGTTCCATGCCGCTTGAATAGCTGTGCTTGAAGATAATGTGTGATTAGCTTTACCTTGAATGTTTGCTTCCAAAGGAAATAGATGACAAGTTAATAGTTAGCAAAAGGTTCACCCATTTGAAAACTAAATTGCTAAATGTAAGTAAAACTTGTTTTGTAGAGATATCCACCTACTCGGTAAAAAGGAAATAAAAGATAACAGTACCTTACCACCAGGTTCGCATGTTTATGTGTAGAAATGTTGTCATAGGTGACTACTTGTTAAGTGCGAGCTTTGTGCTTAGTAATAGTCGCTTAAGCTAATTAGATTGAGTGTTTTGAAGTGCTTGCTTAAGACCATGACGTCGGTGTGGATGCTCGTAATCTAGGTAGTGTCGTAGCTGTCACTCCTTTTGTCCTCAGAAAGCATATGAGTGTGGAAGAGCGCTATCCTAGAACAACGTCCAAGTTTTGGTAATCTCATGGTTGTCGTTTTCAATTAAGTTCTCTCTTAGCAACCTGAGCTTGTACACGTGGTTGCTAGCCTTGAACATTGTGCTACGAAGACTTTATCTATGCCTTTGCTTGACCGTAGGCCCAAGCTTAGTTCCCTTGAATGCTTGCATGTTTTGTGGTTGTCCCGCTCCTGTGTGGGAGGACCCTGCTCAAAAATCATTGTTAGATCGCATTGCTCCTTCTTCTACTGATGATCTGGTGCGATGCTAATCGCTATCTACCTTGCTTTGGAACCTTATCCTCGCAGATCCTGTCATTGCTTTATCAATTGAATCCCTAGTTAGTGCAATGGCTCTACCCTTGAATCTCGTTTGTTTTGTCTCCAACCCTTTCAAGTCTCTGAATAATTATCAGTCTTGATCTCATGTTGCTACTCGACAAGACCAAATCTCAGGTTAATCATTATCTGGTAATCACTTGGTGGACACAAGGCGTATATGGAAATTTTGCAAGAGTCCCCTGCTCAGCTGTCTTTGGCCTTTAAGCTATGTTCTCTTGCGTTGTGTTTTGATCTTCGGATCCCCTGCTTGTTGACTCCTAACCTTGTAACTACCTTTGTTGCTATCCCTCCTTCGCATAGTGCTTGCTCCTATGTAACCCAAATTTGTGCTACGTGAGAATGCTAGTGGGCTGCATGTTCAGTAATGGTGCTACGATTAGCGATCTACGGTGCCGCGACGAAACCGAGAGCCTCCTGTGGGTGCACACATAAGGCTGTGCTGCTCGGCATGCGCTGGTATTGAGGTTTCTAGTCATGATCCATTGTAGAACTGCACCGATATGTTATTCTCACTTGAGCTCTTCCTTGGTTATCTCTCCTTATCATGTCAAGAGATATATATGTCGAACTAGATGCAATAGGACTTCCTTCTAGAGTAGTCCAACGGTTAACCTTTGAAGAACGAGTCACTAACAGGAACATAAACAGACTGTAAGAGGTGGTAGACAAGCGACTCTACTCGATGTGACTGTCCCAGTAATGACGTTAGTCATCTAGTGAGCAACTTATGTCCTTTTCGTTGGATCAGAAAGGTGCACCACACTTAAGGTTGAACAAGTTATTAGTCGGGTGATAAAGGGACCAAGATATTATGTGCTGTAATAGGTCACCTGGTATATATGAGTTCCTGTCCAAGTTCTCAATCTTTAGGTGCATAAGGATCACGTAGACGAACCAACCTTCCTTGGTGTGACCCCTTTTCTGCTGACTTCAATGGCGACCATCTGTATGCTTCGACCACAATTTTGTTATCAAGAGTGAAGATTTGGAACCTTTTTAGTGTTGAGAGACAACTGATTAGTTACCAGTAGGAAAGTTAGTCTTCAGTCAGGTAACGACTATTTGGTAACTATGAAGACTAGATCTCATAGAACAATGTTGATAAAGGAAACAACAAACCTGGCCCTACAATGCAAGTGCTACTTCTTCTCCAAATGTGCTATCAAGTCAATTCCATCTTGGACAATCACGTATATAGTGCAAGATGTTGTATTAGCTAAGTAAAGAACTAGAGAGAGCATATCCCTAGTTTCGATCAGCATCATTGTGCCCCTAGGTACCACAAACGGATTTGTCCCAGGCTCTATTGGACGAAGTACGCAGGACAGTGCTATCTTAGATTTCTTCCAATGTAACAATACTTTATGGATGCCAATGAAGAAAATTCTTCAGACAGCAGGTTACGACGAAGAGCAAGTATCAAAAAGTGTCTTGACCCAATTAGCCTCTCTGATACTCCAAACTTATGTAGCCTAAGGCTATCACTGATATTGGTAAATGAAGGACATGCTTCTCTTCCCTTAAAGGTCTTTCGCATCGAATCTCGGGGTGAGATTCCTATAAGGGGGGAGGGCTGTAACACCCCTGGTGTTTATCACTAGTTAAGCAATGGGTTTGAGCTCAAACATGACATGTCAAGTGGTAATCAAGGTGTCAAGATCCAATCTACATGATGGAGCTTCAACTTAAACTTGGGCCACACACAACTGCTTACATATGGACCCTTGTTAAGATTATGCAAGAGTAATTCTAAGCATGCTTCTTCCATGTACATTACATCCACATGCATCCATCTAGACCCATGGAAAAGTTTCATGAAGTTTGGAATCAAAAAGTCACATGAAATGATAAGTCATATCTTTGCATGAATTGCTTTATCAAGTGACTGGAAACATATGAAGTCAACCAAACCTTGTAACCTTGCTCAAACAACTCTAATTGAACTCTACAACAAAAGTTATGAGGGTTCGTGTTGAGCGAAGGTGGAGAAAATGTCCGAAAATAATGGAAACCCTATATTTTGTAGCAGAAGGACCTTTGCGTTGACCAAGAAATAAAGTTGACTTCTGGACCAGATATGAGGTTTGACCAAAAATGAAAGTTGAAGAAAAGTTTGAGTATAACAAACTTTGTTAAAGGAACAAGTCATGATTTAGCTTCGAAATAGATCAAAACAGTGCTCAAAGTATAATAGAAAAAAAAAGCTGAAATCAACCCGACCGTGGTTGTAGTCCGGATTTCACCGACATCGACATTGACATCCCGCGTTCTCCAAATTTTGCTAAGCAACTTGAGTTGGTCCAAAAATAAAGTTGAAGGTTATATTATGGAGAGGAGCATACAAAAAGTTGCACTGAGTTTGACCGAGTTTCGACCTTCGAAAGCGTGTTTCCGTGATCGCTGTTAACATATTGACACTATCATTTTGGAGCTTAATTATCTGCTGTTACATAGCTCAAATGGCCGGGCACCTTAAATAGAAATTGTAGAGCATATGTGGGCTGCAACTTTGCTTTTGGGCCCATGTCCAAAATTTGGCCTGCAAATGGGCCCAAATCAGCTCCCCACCGCTGATCGCTTTGCTGCCCGCCACGTGCTCGGTTAGAATTCCTCAAAGGGCGGCGCGTGTCCAGTGCGTGGCAGCCATGCGGGAGCTCGCCTCCACCATTGCCGCGCACCGCTGCTGGTGCCCTACCACTGTCGCGCTCCTTGCTCCTCCATAATCGCGCGCCCGAGCTCCCTCTGACACACCTCGCTCGCTCTCCCGCCTGCGCCTGAGCGCGGACGCCGAGCACCGCCATGGCCGTTCACCTCCCTGCCACGTCGCTCGCCATGGCCGGAGCCATGCCTGCCACCGGCGCTCCT